>NC_088193.1:6830065-7140318 GCF_028769735.1 Zonotrichia leucophrys gambelii | reverse complement strand
ATTGGCCTGGCCATTGATGCCTCTTTATCGATGAGCCAGGCACGGCTCATTTGGAAAACTCATTTCCTGGGATCAGAGAGAGCTCCAGGAGCTGGGAGGGGAACAGGAGCTGCTGACTGAGCTGGGGACCAGGGAGTAGCTCCTTGAGCTGCAGCAAGATGTGTGCAAGGAAAGTCTGAACCTGTGGAAGTAAAGGGGTCCTGGTGGGACTGGCAGAACCCTCTGGGCCCAGGGGATGGCTGAGGGGATGGATGTGGGGATGGATGGATGTGGGGATGGCTATTTTATTTGCCAGGATCCCTAACAAAGGGAAGGAATGATGAATCTGACTCCATGTTCTCAGAAGGCTAATTTATTACTTTATGATACGATATTATATTAAAGAATACTATACTATACTAAAGAATACAGAAAGGATACTTACTGAAAGCTAAAAAGATAATAATGAAAACTCCTGACTCTCTCCAGAGTCCTGACACAGCTTGGATCCAGTTGGCCAATGAGTGAAAACAACTCACAGCAGAATCCAATGGAACAATTACCTGTGGGTAAACAATCTCCAAACACATTCCACATGAGCACAGCACAGGAGAAGCAAATGAGATAAGAATTGTTTTCGTTTTCTCTGAGGCTTCTCAGCTTCCCAGGAGAAAAATCCTGGGAGAAGGAATTTTCTCAGGGAATGTGAGTGCTATGGATGGATGGATGGATGGATGGATGGGTGAGTGAGGGGATGGCTGTGGGGATGGCTGAGGGAATAAAGCACTGATGTTCTTTGTTCCCAGCAGTTTGCAATCTGCTTCTCAGGCCTGTCCTGCAGCCTGGAGATGAGAACAGGGCTCTGTTCCCCAATCCCTGAGGGATAACTGTGCCCAGTGCCATGGCAGCCACGGCTGGGTGCTGCTGGGAGTGCTGAGGGCAGAGCTGGGAAAGGACAGAGCCAGCAGCAGCCCATCCCTGGCCCAGGCTTTCCCAGGGACACCAGTGCAGGTCTCACACAGGGAGTGCCTGGAGCAACACATGGGGTTATTTAGGAAGGAAGAACAGCTCAGCCCATGAGGATTCTGTGCTCCATCACCTCCCCACACCATCTCTGGCTTCCCCCAGGAAAATCCTTCACCTGCTCATGTTTCCACAGTGCCACTGAAGGAGGAGGGCAATGAGAACAGAGGGCAGCTGCAAACGCCAGCTTTTATGGCTGAGCCATCAGAAAATGGCCTCAGAAGTTCCAAGGTGTGATTCTGAAGGGCTGGGGAGCTGCTCAGACACCACCCTGAGTGCCTGGGTGAGGGCAGATGAGCCCTGTGAGGGTTTCCCTGGCCAGCCCCCATGGCAGAGTGGTTCCAGCTCCCGTTCCCATCCCGTTTCCTGCTCCCACCCTTTGATCCCGGCACCCAGCCACCCGTGACCACCCAGGGAAATGGAGCTGGCCCAGGCAGCCAGGGCCCGTGGTGCTGCCCGCAGGGGGGGAACAGAGGCCATGATAACATCACCTCATTCCAGCCAGAGCCCATTTGTCACTGCCCGCTCCCAGTGATCCACGGCAGGAGCTGCCACTGTCCCCAGCACGGCCAGCACCCAAACTGGGGGCAGAGGTGACCTCAGAGCCACCTTCCCTTGGCTGGCCCACAGATCTTTCCTGGGGGTCAGGACATTCAGCTCTGCCACACAAGGAGTGGCCCTGTGCCTCAGTTTCCCCACCCTGGTCATTGGGACCTTGGGGATTGTTGGGAAGGATGAAAGTTTGACAAGAAAGTCTCACAGATATGTGTGCTTGGCAGAAAGATTTTTAAATGTAGAGTCTGATGAAGGAATAGAGATGGAAGCAAGTTTTGATATAGAAGAAAAGAATTGCTGAGCCAGTCTTACTGCATAACCAAGGAGGCAAAGGGTGTGTTAGTTAGAAGGGGTTTTTATAACTTAGAGCAAAGGATAAACCCACCCCAAACAAGAAGATGTTTTTACCAAGCAGAAAGAGAGCACAGGCAAACAAGTCAGCAAAGCTGCAAGTAGAAAAAAGGTCTCAGAATTTTCCACTGCAAGAAAACTGAAAAACAACTTCTAGCTTAAACTGTAATGTACTGACTGTTAGTGATTGGAGAACAGTAACATGAATATGGTAATGACAGTAGTTATGATGGGCTATAGATAATAGTTAAGGTATAGATTGGTTCTACTGTATGAAAATGCTCAGCAAGAAAGTATAGAATGCATTGTAACCAAAAGAAAAGTATATAATGCATTGTAACCAAAACCAAAGGGTCTCCAGGCCTGCCTGCAGCTGGAGCTGACAGCTGTGGGCACAGCTCTGTCACCCACCACCCTGGACTGCTGTAACCTCTTGGATGGAATAAACTGCATTTTGGACACAATAAACTGCATTTTGGATACAATAACCTGCATTTTGGAGAGCCACCTGGAGTCCCGTATCTCTCATTTTGGCTCTTACAGGGGATACAAAACCACCAGGAGCTTCCAGGGGCCTGAGGAGCCCTGGGAGCTCCTCTTCAGCCTGGAGCAGACAGGACCTCTCCCATTCCCATCCCATTTTCCTCCTCATAAAATGAGCTCTCCCCAGGCCCATTTCCCAGTGTTTGGGTTTGGTTTGCTACTGGAATTCTCAGCCATGAGCAGCAGCCAGATGGCAAAGGCAGCCCGAGCCAGCTTTCCAAGGAGCTTTCCAAGGAGCTCTCCAAGTTCCTGGCTAAGACAAAGACACACTCGAGGACAAATAAACAGAAACAGAGGAACAGAACGTCAGTGAGAGCCGAGCCCCAGGAGGGGGAGCAGCCTGGACTCGGGATCTGTTGGGACCCAGGACATTCCTCTGGCTGCCCTGGGTGACTCCAGACCCTGGCAGGGGCTCAGAGACCTTGGCACAGAGTCAGAAACACCTGTGCCTTTGATTTTAGCCCATGGAAACAATTACTAACTTTTTGTGAAGGTTTACAAGCCACAAGAGTTTGAGTAGAATGATAGTGAATTTATCACAGGGTGAAAATGTAGAATTTTGGGGGTTTAGAATGGGAGTTCTGAGGCAAGATAGAGGAATCTGGGCATGTCCTGTCCTTCTTCTCCTTCTTCTTGTCCTCCATCTTCTGCTGTGATGGTGGCACTTCTAGATTGGTTTAGAGTAGAGACAGACTGTCTAACATAGGTGATAGGTATTGGAAAGTAATTGTAAATAAAGTACAGGTAGCTTTTAGTATAAAAAGCCAACATCACCCCAAGGGCAGGGACTGTGCCACAGCCCGACCTGCTGGACAGATCTCAGCAGGTCAGAGAGAGAATGGAACAGATAAGAGAAAATAAACAACCTTGAAAAGCAGAACTAATGTATCCCAACTTCTTCAGTCGAGGGGCTGGGAAAAAAGAGACTTTCTAATACCTGGGGTCATCCCAACCACAGAAACCTGAGAGGGATCAGAGAGGGGAGGCTGCAGCCTTGGCCTGGCCCTTGCCCAGCCCAGCTCCCAGCAAAGGTGCCAGGAGTGTGCTGGGGAAGGATGAACAGCCCTGCATGGCCACTGCTCTTTGAGTCCTTTCTCAGTTACAGATGTCCTGTGGGATCAGAGTGAAACCAGCCTGTTCTCCTGTGGGATCAGAGTGAAACCAGCCTGTTCTCCTGTGGGATCAGAGTGAAACCAGCCTGTTCTCCTGAGGGATCAGAGTGAAACCAGCCTGTTCTATGGGATCAGAATGAAACCAGCCTGTTCTCCTGTGGGATCAGAGTGAAACCAGCCTGTTCTATGGGATCAGAGTGAAACCAGCCTGTTCTCCTGTGGGATCCAGGATGAAACCAGCCTGTTCTCCTGTGGGATCAGAGTGAAACCAGCCTGTTCTCCTGTGGGATCAGAGTGAAACCAGCCTGTTCTCCTGTGGGATCAGAGTGAAACCAGCCTGTTCTCCTGTGGGATCCAGGATGAAACCAGCCTGTTCTCCTGTGGGATCAGAGTGAAACCAGTCTGTTTGATGGGATCAGAGTGAAACCAGCCTGTTCTCCTGTGGGATCAGAGTGAAACCAGCCTGTTCTATGGGATCAGAGTGAAACCAGCCTGTTCTCCTGTGGGATCCCATTCTTGCTCATCCCCTTCCTCCCACTGTGTCCTCTCCCACCACCCCAGGCTGGGCTGGCCCTGCTGAGCTGAGCAGGTGTCACATCAGGGCCCTGCCTGGCTCTCTCCCACAGGCAGCTGCTGATTTTTATAAAATCTGTAGAAATTTAATCATGACTGGGACATCCATGCTTTGGGGTGTGGCTGGAATCGGTCTAGGAGGTGGAGAGGAAAGGGAGTTAAATCAGAGGGATGAGCAGGGACATTGCTCCAGATTCCACTGTCAGGAGCCCAGCTCAGCTTCCCTGCAGCTCTGAAATGCCTCACAAATGTCTCTCAGTTTCAGCCTTTCTTCCCACTGTTTTCAAGCTGGAGGTGTCCTGGTTTGGTAGCTGTCAAATGCTTTTTTATTTGCACCCTGAGAACCATTTGGTTTTAAAAAGCCCTTTAATTCTACATCAAACAGCACAACAGCTCAGGATTTAGGTGGTTTGATTCTGTCATAAACAAATATTTAATGATTAAAAAATAAACAAAAAATAAAATAAAATAATAAAAACTAAATAAATATTTTCATGATTCCTTCCACCCTTTCTTATTTTTCTTTATTAATTTTTAATATCTGATTATTTAATAGTCAAGTATATTTAGTATATTAAATATATTTGATGAATTTAATATATATATTATATATTATATATTATATATTAATATATAATATAATATAATATAATATTATATAATATTATATTCATATTATAGTATATGTTATATTTATAAATTAATTTAATATAAATATAAGGAATATATTAATATAAGGATATATTTATATTTATTTGATATATTTAATATCTGGTAATTTTATTATTTTAATATCTGGTTATTTAATATTCAAAGCTTCAAAATCACTGATGAATCAGGAAGTGCATTTCTCATCCTGCTGGGTGGAGTGGCCTGTCCTGGGGGGCCTGGCCCATGGCTGTTCCTGTCCTGCTCCCCTGGGACCAGAGCACCCCCAGGTGTGAGGGTGGGAGCTCAGGGCTGGTGACATTTCTGCTGTGAACACCACGATGGTGGCACTGCTGCCAAGAATGCCAAGAGTTACCAAAGGTGCTGTTCCTGGGCATCCTCAGTGCCAGAGAGCTCAGCCAGGGCTGGGCTGAGCCTGGGCAGGGCAGGGCAGGGTGGGCACCCTGCCCAGGCTCTGTCTGCCTGGGAACTCTGGAATTCAGCCCTGATGTCACCCAGGGTGGAGATTTGTGTCCATCAGAGGAGATTTCTCCTGGCAGCACCACAGGGATCATCCCAGGCTGGCAGATCTGTGAGGGGAACCAGCATCTCCCACCACACACCTCTCTCCTTCCATCCCCTCCTTGTATTGATAACAGTGATGTTATTTTGTCTAGTAGGAATCATTCAAATGTTTGTATTTGTAATTTTGTTAACATTATTTTTGTGATTTTTCCTACTTGGCCCCAATGACCCTGTGGTGGTGTTCACAGGGGTCCCAGGATGAGGGAAGAGATGAGAATCTTGACTCCATGCTTCAGAAGGTTGATTTATTATTTTATGATGTATATTATATTAAAAGAAAATTATATATTAAAACTGTACTAAAAGAATAGAAGAAATTATTTAATCAGAAGGTTAGCAAGGAATAGAAAGGAATGGAATGACAATAAAATCTTGTGACTGACCAGAGAGTCCAGCAGCACCCTGGGTACAGCTGTGGCAGCACTGACAGCAATGAGCCATGGAGTGCCCAGGTGTGCTGAGCAACCACCCAGGGAACAGAGGGCACACAGGGGTAAGGCATGGACATGGAGGGGTATAAAAGGTTGGGCTAAAGAAAAAGAAGGGCTGAGTTTTAAGCTTTCTGAAGTGGTGGGTGTTGCTCTGTGTGGGTTGAAGCTTTCTGGAATTGCCTGGTGACACTCTGGGTATCGTGGCTGTGTCAGCTGTGCCCCCCTGGTGTCCCCAGGAGAGCTGCTGGGCAGCCAGAGCTGGCACCACAGCAGAGCTGCCCCTCTGCCCAGTGATTTGTTTCTCCTGATTTCAGACATGGGGTGTGTTTATGGATGGACATTTACAGCTCCGACCCACCTCGGTGCTGGCTGGGGGTGACAGTGTCCTGCTATCCTGCTGTCCCCAGCCCTGCTCCAGGGATCCCTGTCCCAGCCTTTCCTTTCCCTGTTCCTGGGGCAGCTGCTCTGAGCAGGGTCACAGGGCTGGGCTCAGATCCCAGCTCAGCAGAGCTCAGCCCAAGCAGGACAAACCATCCCTGCCCTGCCCCAGCCCCACACAGGGGGTTCACGGGGGCAGAGCCCACGCTCCACTGGGGGTGAGCATCATGCAGGGGCATCCTGACCCTCCAAGGACTTTTCCAGCATGAGTGATTCCATGATTCCATGAGTCTGTGACCCAATCCCAAGCTGCTAGCTGTGGTTGCTGGGATTTCCTTACCCAGCCCCATGCCCTGATGGAATTCTGGAAGCAGAATCAGCCCCCTGAGGTGGCCAGGGGTGCTGGGAGCAGGGTCAGGGCTGGGGTTTGATGTCCTGGGACCTGTCACTGATTGGTGAAGTCAGGCTGGGGAAAAGAGGGGAGTTTTCTATGGATTTACACCTGCAGAGCTCCAGGGCTGAGCTCAAATCAATGAAGCAGAGAAGGAGGAGGGCTGGGGGTGAGGCTGAGAACGGCCCCATTTCAGCAGGGCTGGGCTCACCCGGGGGAGAGCAGCAGCCCAGAGTGTCCCCATGAGGGAGAAAACTGGATTAGGGTGTCCCCAAAGGGGAGGACACCAGCCTAGGATGTCTCCACATAGGAGGACACCAGCTCAGGATGCCCCCATGGGGAAGAAAACTGGACCAGGATCTCCCTGAAGGGGAGGACACTGGCTCAGGATGTCCCCAAGGGGGAAGACACCAGCCCAGGATGTCCCCAGGGGAGAGGACACCAGCCCAGGATGTCCCTGTGAGGGAGGACACACCAGCCCAAGGTGTCCCCAAGGGGAGGACACCAACCCAGGATGTCCCCAGGGGGGGTTGCCCCAGCTCTGGTAGAACCCAGCTCATTTCCCTTTCTGGGGCTGTGCCCTCCTCTCTCTGGAACGGGGGTGTTGTTTTTGGGGCAGTGTTTCTGGGCAGGATCAGGGATACCCGTGTGCTGTCCTGTGCTCAGAGCATCCAGGATGATCCCAGCAGGACCCAGGGCTTGGCTGGACACTCCTGGCTTTCACACCATGGGTGATCCTGGTGAGGTTTGGGCAGGAGCCACCACGGCCCTGCCATGCCCTGCCCCCTTGGGCTCCCTGCTGGCATTTCCCTGGAGCACGGGGCCTGTGTGCACTTTGGGATCAGCCTGCAGGAGGGGATGAGCACACTCCTCACGCCCAGGGGTGCTGTTAGCTCACACCCCATTGTGTCATGAGCAGGAAGGGGCCCTGAGTGCCCATCTGAGACTCCAGGGCAGCAGGAGGGCTGCAGATCCCCATGGAGCCCCCTTTGCAGTGTCCCTATAATCCCCTGGGTCCCACTGCCTGCTCAGGGCTGGGAATGCTCTCCCTGGGAGCAGAGATGTCACTCCCAGCTGAGCTGTCACTGCCACAGCCTCTCCTGGGGACCCTCACATCAGCCACACCCTGCACCCTGCAGCTCCCATGGCTGCTCCTCCTTTCCCTTTCCTTTCAATCATTTTTTGTTGTTGTTTTTGCTCGGTTGCTCTGAGCAGATGTTGGACACATCTGGCCACAGCATGTTGGCCCTGCAGGCTGCTCTGTGCTGCCCTGGTGACAGCAGCAGGGGTATGGCCCTGCCACATCTGCACAATCCAGAGGTTTTGGTGCCTTTGCTGCTGCCCAGGGCACCCTGGGGCTGGGGGGGCCTCAGAGGTCCCAGTTAAACTGGGCAGCCCCCAGGGCTCCCAGTGCCAGGCAGGCTGGTGTCACAGACATCTTTTTATGAAAAATCCTTTCCTTGGGATTTTTCCTCCTGAGGAGCTGAGAGGCCTCAGGAACAAAATGTAAACAATGGTTATCTGCTGCTGTGGAATGCAACAGGTGCATCTGTGATTGGATGTTTCTAATTAATGGCCAATCACAGCCCAGCTGGCTCAGAGAGCCGAGACACAAACCTTTGTTATCATTCTTTTCTATTCTATTCTTAGCTAGTCTTCTGATGAAATCCTTTCTTCTATTCTTTTAGTATGGTTTTAATATAATAAATATAATAAAATAATAAATCAAGCCTTCTGAAACATGGAGTCAGATCCTCATCTCTTCCCTCATCCTCAGACCCCTGTGAACACGGTCACAGGCAGGGTTTGGGGTGTGGGGCCAGGGCTGAGCTTTGCTCACTGACCTGGGAAAGTCTTTCCAGCTTTGGTGGGAAGTGTTCCCTGAGGAAAGGTGATGGTGAAATGCTCCTTTATCTTCTGAGTGCAAATCCTGCACAGCCTCAACTGCACAATGGAAATATTATCAGGAAACTACAAATCAATAATTTTTGGTTGTTTAAAGAAGGAGATAAGTTGCTCTCTAACAAAAATCACTTAGGAGCATAGGGTAAAATGTTTGATTTTCCACTCTGCAGCAGAGAAGTCAAATTTATGTGAATGTGTGTGGAAAAAAGAGATCAATTTCGGAGCATCCCTGTGTGCCACAGGCCAACCCACACTGTCAGCTCCAACCTGTGGTGAGCAGGACAGGAATTACTGCACAGCCCCATTTCCCAGCTCTTTTATGGAGACAGCATTGTCTGGGAGCAGTGTCTGCCTCCCTAAATATTCCCTGATAAATCTGTGGCTCACTGCTGCAGGAGTGAAACAGAAAATTTATCCAACACCTCTGTGGAGCCATGGAAAGCAGTGCTGGAAGACTGGCAAGTGTAAAAATCATGGCAAGGTACAAAAAGTCCTTGGCCTGGGCTCCAGGCTGTGAAAACTGAATTCTTTGCTGACATCAATCCCAAATTGCTGCAGTGAGGGGAGTGTCGCAGACATCTTTTATGAGAAATCCTTTCCTTAGAATTTTCCCTCCTGAGAAGCTGAAAGGCCTCAGGAACAAAATGTAAACAATGGTTATCTGCTGCTGTGGAATGCAACAGGTGCATCTGTGATTGGTCTCATGTGGATGTTCCTAATTAATGGCCAATCACAGTCAGCTGGCTCGGACTCTCTGTCCAAGACAGAACCTTTGTTATCATTCTTTGCTTTCTATTCTTAGCTAGCCTTGTGATGAAACCTTTTCTTCTATTATTTTAGTATAGTTTTAATGTAATATATATCATAAAATAATAAATCAAACCCACTGAAATATGGAGTCAGATCCTCTTCTCTTCCCCAATCCAAAAATCCCTGTGAACACCATCACAGGGGAGGAATTTTGTGATTGCAAAGACAAATTCCCAAGGAAAATTGTCCTGGGTAATAAAGCTCCAAACCAGCTGGCTGCCCCCAAAGCAAACAGGGATTTGGGTTTCTAGTACATTATCCATCATTTCCAATTATCTGCCTTATCCCTCTGGGTGGGAAAGGAGATCCATGAAGCAAAGAAAAAGGGAAAGGAATACATTTATTTCTAGAAACAAATATTTATAGAAACATGGGTGTTGATTCTCCCATCTCCCCATCTCTGGGGGAATGGACAGAAAAGGGGATGGGGGCTGCTGGATCCTACTGAGAGCTTTTGGGGGTGCCAGGGGGTGTCCCCCAGCCCAATGCCACCCTGGATGTGCTGTGCAGGGCACAGAGGAGCCCTGAGGGGTTCAGGTGCCGTGGGCAGTTCTGCACCCCTGTCCCTCATCCCCTGCAGAGGGGATGCACTGGGAGGGCCCACGTGGGGTCTGGGATGTTTGCAGGATTAGGGGAATTACCCAAGGCTTGCTGGCAAACAAGGGGGGTCAGCAGGTTATCAGTGGGAGGGAGGAGCTGGATTTCTTCCATGTCTGTCCACAGGAGGAAAAAGCTCCTCTGAGTTGGAAAAGCCCCCTCAGCTGCTCCTTCTCAGTGGCACTCTCAGGTTTAGGGACATCCCAGTGACTCCTGAAGGAGAGCTGGGCCCACAGAACCCTTCTCCTCCTGCTGGGACCTGCTGGAGGGCTGAGGGTGGAGCAGGTGGGGCAGAAACAGAACTGAAAGAGAGCTGGGAGCTCCCCAGGGCTGCCAGGGATAACTGCTAGGAGCAAATGGGGAACTGCCTCGTTTGGCTCTCTCTGTTTGGGGAAGTGAGAGGGAAAACTGCTGCTGCAAGTGCCTGGGGATGCTGAGGGAGGATCCGCAGAAGCACGTGCACAGTTCAGGAGCAGGAGGAGGAGGAGGTTTCCTTTGAGCATGGACAGAGGCAGCCTCAGGGTCTGTGGCCCTCCCAGGCTCAGGGATGTGCTCCATACCAGCCTGGGCACCACCAGGGAGCTGCAGAGCTGCTGAGCCTGCTCTGCCTGCAGCCCAGACAGTCACAGCTCCACTCCCAGGAAGGGCCTTTCCTCCATCTCCCATGGAAATGCTCTCCTCTCCTTCCCTCCCAGGGAGATGCTCTCCATTTCCCAGGAAGATATTTTCCTCCATCCCTCCAGAAGATGCTTTGGTCCATCTCCCTGAGAAGATGTGTTCCCTCACCTCCCATGGAGATGCTTCCTTCCATCTCCCATGGAGACACTTTCCTCACCTACCACAAAAATGCTTTTCCTCCCCTCCAATGCAGATCCTTCCCATGCAGACGCTTTCCCCACCTTGCCCACCCTCGTTCCCTGTCCCTGAGGGCACAGAGGGGCTCGGTGACATCCCGGGGACAGCGGGAGCAGCCCAGGGGCTCAGCCCGAGCTGCGCTCCCTCCGCCCGGCGCCCAGCTCAGAACTCTCTGAAATGCTGGCATCTTGTGGCAGCTCGGGAAAACAGCATTTCTACCGAGGCCAAAGCTGCTGCTCTGTGGGAGCCCTGGCTGGTTCGGATCCCGAGGATGGGATGGGATTCTGGTAAGCAAAGAGAGAAATTGGGCGCGTTTGTTCGGGGGGAAGAGGGGAAATGGAAGTCCTGCTCCTCCTCCCTCCCCAGCCCTATCCCTTTCAGAGGATGTGGTTATCAAACCATGAACTTCCCAGATGGATTTGCATCCCCATTCTTCCTCCATGCCACGTTTTGCCCTGCCTGTGGTCTCTGGGCTGGGAGGTTGTGTCAATCAGCTGAGACCACATGAGACATTTCTCCTCATCCTGGAGATCTCTCTCATCTGAGTTTGGGAGATCTGAGGGAGCTGAGATTTGATGGCAGCTCTGTCCCCTGCAGCCAGTGCCAGAGAGGGGTGAAAAATCTCCGTGGATTTGGCTCAGACCTTCTCCAGCTCCTTTTGCAGGTGGACTCTCAGCCAAGCTCAGCTGCAGTGCTGGGAATCCTCATCCAGCAGGGAAAGGGCTCAATCAATTGGAACAAGGGAGTTGCCACAGCTGCAGTTTCAGGTGGGCTCACCCAGGTGCTCAGTGTGTGCCAAATTCCCTCCCTCAGAGCCCTCCTGGATGCACAAATTCTCACCTCAGAGCATTAAATCACCAGGAGCAACTGCCACTGCCCTCCCTCCCTCCCTCCTGCTCTGTGCCAGGGACAGACTCTGGGATGCTCCAGGAGCTCCTGTGGCCCTCACTGCTCTGAAAAATGACCTGGGGACCTGGAGTCCTTTAATAAAGCAGGAAACATCAAATATTCCAGGGTTATAAAAACCCAGGAGAACATCTGGTTCTGCACACTCCATGTGGCCTGAGGGACAGGAGCTGAAAGGATCCCAGTTCTGCCCTGGGTGTCAGCAGGGCCCTCTGATCCTGCTGAATTTCAGCCCCTCTCAAATTCTCAGCCTGCTGGAGTCCATGCTAAGAATTTCAGACTTTCTGTGCTGACAGACTCTGACCCCCAGGAGAACACTGCATTGACCTGAGGCTGTGGAGAAGCTTCCAAAATGGAATTACAGCACTGGGATTGTGGGTGTGGGGTTTGGATAGAAGTGTGGGGTTGTGCTCAGCTGGGGCTGGGCTCTTTCTCCAGCAGCACTGACACAACCAGAGCACACAGCCTCGAGCTGCACCAAGGGAAATACAGGGTGGATATCAGGAAGAAGTTTTTTTACTGAAAGGGTGATAAAGTTCTGGAATGGCTGCCCAGGGAGGTGGTGGAGTCCCCATCCCTGGGGGTGTTTAACAAAGCCTGGATGTGGCACTGGGTGCCAGAGTTCAGTTGAGGTGTTGGGGCTGGGTTGGACTCCATGATCTTGAAGGTCTCTTCCAACCTGGTGATTCTCTGAATTGAATTCTGTGAATCTCACGAGGTGGAAAACTTAGATTTTGGGGTTTTAGAATATAACAATATATATGGGACCTTCTTCTCCATGGGTTTGGGTGAATTTGTGTAACTGGACAGAAAATCCACATTGCAGGCACAAGTTGTTGGTTATTGGGTTAAAAGTGAAAATAATTTAGGTGTCATTTCTTAATTGGACAGTTTAGCCTTAAAAGACCTTGTAGAGAAAGACAGTGAGCCATTTTGTAGCTTGTTAGTAGAATGCTGTAGAACTCATGACTTGTAATATAGATAAGAAATAATAAACATCTAAACCTGAAATTGAAATTCTATATCAAGAGCTTCAATCCTGACCTTGGCAGAGGCAGAAAAGAAGCTGAAAAGTGGCACTGCAGAACGAGTTCCCTGCTAGCTCCAACGGGAATGAGTCCAAGCAGGAGCACAGGGAGGGGACACAGGTCCCACCCCAAAGCATGTCCCAGTTGTGAGCAGCTCTCCCAAACCCTTCCCTGCTCCCTGTGCCCTGTCCAGGTGAGCTGAGCCCTGCCTGGGGCTGTCCCAGTGCTGAGGGATGGGAGCTCAGATAACCTGGAAAGCTGAGGCAGCCCCAGGTGTCCATGTCTGTCTGTCTGTCTGTCCTGACAGCCCAGCAGGGCTGGGACCAGCGGGCTCTTCCCTGCTCCTCCAGGAGATGGGAGAGAGGCTGCAGGAGCCATGGATTAATGGGGATTGGGGAGTTCTGTTTTCTGCAGAACCTCTGCTGGTCTGGCAGCCCGTGGGGGCTGAAGCTCCCAGAGAGGATTTCTTGTGTGCATTGGTAAAACATGCTGGGATTTTCCTGGGAAATAGAACCAGCTTCTAAGGAATGTGGTGAGGGAATGTTTTCACAGCCACAATGGGCTTCAGGAGATGATGCTCACAGAGAAAAGACCAACTTAAGGTTCATCAGCTGCAACACTGGAGAGAACAGACACACCTGGGGGCAAATCCTTCTCCTGTGAGTGCTCTGTGCTTTGTTTGGTGGGGGAGGCAGCCTGGGAGCCATCCCTTACCCAGAGAGGCTCCTGACATGTAAGCCCAGCTCTAAATCACTTCCTCCTTTATTAGAAATAACCATTGGCACAAGCTGCCACGGGAAGTGATGGATTCTCCATCTCTTGAAGTCTTTAAATCAAGACCGGATGGCATTTTGGAGGGGCTGGGAGCAGGGTGAGGGGCTGCCTCATCTGGCCTGAGTTAGATGGGAAGTCAGCCTGGATAATCGATGGTCCTCCCTGGCTCCCAGGGCTGTGCAGGTTCAGATCTGCAGCCAGAGTGGGAGGCTCCTCCCGTGCCTGTGGCAGAGCAGCACCCTGGGCTGTGGCAGAGCCTCTGAGCTGCCTGGAGAGCTCCCAGGGCTGCAGATTTCCCCTCACTGGCACCTGAGGCAGGCTCACTGCCCAGGAAATGATCTCTGCTCTGGGCTTGGCTCACTCTGCCCCCAAACCCCTCCAACTGTTCCAGCTTCCTGCTCCCAGGCTGGGCACTCAGTGATTGCCAAAGGTTCCCCACCATCCCTCCCCTCCCCAGCTCTTCAGCACCTGGAGCTGCCTCTCCTCCACCCTCTCATCCCAAGCAATCTCATAATAATTAAACTCCAGCTAATTACCAGGGCAGGGGAAGCTGGAGCAAACTCCCCAGCCCTGCAATAGAGTGGCCAAAAGGAGACAAGCTTGGATAACTTTTATTTTTGGCTCTTTCCAGCACTTAGGAGATGGATGTGGAAAACAAGCCAGGAAAGCCAGGAGGGAGGGGATCCACTGAGCTCAAGATGAAGATGAAAATCTCAATCCAGCAACTGTTAACAGACACTTTGTGCTCCAGGTCTTGCACAGGTGAAGCCAAAAGCACAGAGACCAAAGTCTGGGAGTTTGGGAGATTTAATCCTTGGACACGTTTGACATGATTTAATAGGAAAAGAGCATCTCACTTGTGACTTCTGCCTCCCTGGAGGAGAAAAGGGTGGAGAAAAGGAGCCTTTATTCAGCCCTGAGACTGTCTGCACCTGCCAGATCTCGTGATGGAAGGTGGTTTGTGCTGCCTTGGCTGGGCAAGCTCATCCCTCCCTTCCCGGGGAGAGAGGGGCCTCCAGCCCCATCCCTGCCCTTCCTGGAAATTGGGGGGCTCCATCCCAATCCCTCCCTTCCCCAGGAGCGGGGGATTCCAGCCCCATCTCTCCCTTCCCGTGAAGTCGGGGGGCTCCAGCCCCATCCCCATCTCCCCCTTCCCTGGGAGCGGGGGCTCCATGCCCATCCCCATCCCTATCCCTCCCTTCCCAGGGGCTCCATCCCCATTCTCATCCCTCCCTTCCCTGGGAGCAGGGTATTCCAGCCCCATCCCTCCCTTTCCTGGGAGTGGGGAGGCTCCATCCCAATCCCCATTCTTGCCTTTCCCTGGAAGTCCGGGGGCTCCAGCCCCATCCCTCCGTTCCCGGGAGGTCGGGGGGCTCCATCCCAATCCCTCCCTTCCCGGGGAGCGGGGGACTCCATCCCCATCCCTGCCTTCCCTGGGAAGTTGGGGGGCTCCAGCCCCATCCCCATCCGTATCCCCATCCATCCCCATCATTCCCTTCCCAGGGTCGGGGGGCTCCATCTCCATCCCCATCCCCCCCTTCCGGGCTCGGCTTCAGCCCCATTCCCATTCCCATCCCCGTCCCTCCCTTCCCGGAGAAGTTGGGGGGCTCCATCCCCATCCCCATCCCTCCGTTCCCGGGGGATCAGGGGGCTCCGTCCCCATCCCCATCCCCAGCCTTGCCTCGCAGTGCGGCCGGACGGGGGCAGGCGGCTCCCAGGGACGCTGCACAGGCTGTGAAAAACCCCAGAAGAGCGGAGCGGAGAGTAACTTCAGAGAAAAGCAAAATGTAACGTCTGTGCATACATTTAGCCATAGAAAAAAGGAAAATACAGCAAAAAATAACGAGAGATGCCAGGAAAGGCTGCAAGTGATGAGGCGCGCCGGGAGCGCTCCCGGCTTTGCTGCGGCTCAAGGTTTTTCATGTAGGATTAAAGCTTTAAAGTGAAGTCGACAGCTTAAAACTGCCTTAAAGAGCTCAAATCCACCTGAGCCTTCCGAACAAGCAGCTCCATCAGCGGGGAAATGCCTCTACATTTCCTCCTCTTTTTCCTTTAATTTAAACAAAACCATAACGTTGTAAGCCAAGAGGCCGTGCTGATGGACGAGAGCTTGGAGGTGGCACTGACGGAATGCTGAGAGCAAGGGAAAGGGGTAAAATGTGTTATTGCATTGCCCCCGGGGCAGAGACAAAGGAAAGGGAAAGGGAAAGGAAAAGGAAAAGGGAAAGGGAAAGGGAAAGGGAAAGGGAAAGGGAAAGGAAAGGAAAGGAAAGGAAAGGAAAGGAAAGGAAAGGAAAGGAAAGGAAAGGAAAGGAAAGGAAAGGAAAGGAAAGGAAAGGAAAGGAAAGGGGAATAGAGAGAGGAAAAAAAGAAAGAGAAAAAAGAGAAAACAGAGAAGAAAGAGAGTAAAAGAGAGAGAGAAAGAGAAAGAAAGAAGAGAAAGAAAAGAGAGAAAGAAGAAAGAGAGAAAAAGGGAAAGAGAAAAAAAAGAAAGAGAGAAAAAAGGGAAAACAGAAAAGAAAGAGAGAAAAAGAGAGAGAGAGAAAGAAAGAAGAGAAAGAAAAGAGAGAAAAAGGGAAAGAGAGAAAAAAAGAAAGAGAGAAAAAAGGGAAGAGAGAGAGAAGAAAGAAAGAGAGAGAAAGAGAGAAAGAGAGAAAGAAAGAGAGAAAGAGAGAAAGAAAGAGAGAGAGAAAGAAAGAAAGAAAGAAAGAAAGAGAGAAAGATTGATTCTGATTTTTAGGTGTAGGAATGGACGGGCTTTGCTGTACACCAGTGGTGGTTTTATTCGCTCTTGCTTTGAGTTGGAAAATGAGCTTTTAACACAATTTCAATAAATGCCAGCGGTGTGTGGTGTGTGTTGGAGGGGCAGCACTGGCTTGTCCTGCACTGAGCCTGAGGGGATTGTGGAGCTCAGGGGACTCAGCAGTGACTCTGCCAAGCAATGGGGGACAGTGGGCAGATCCCTTTCCTTGTGCTCCAGTGCAGATGAATAATGAGGATAACAAAATCCATAGAGGAGACACTGGCTTGTGCTGGGGATGGGAATCGCAGCAGAGGCTTTGTCAAATCCCCAGCAGGGCAAGGACAAATCCCCAGCAGGGCAAGGACAAATCCCTACCTGGGCAAGGACAAATCCCCAGCAGGGCAAGGACAAATCCCTACCTGGGCAAGGACAAATCCCCACCTGGGCAAGGACAAATCCCAGCAGGGCAAGGACAAATCCCTACCCGGGCAAGAACAAATCCCCAGGAGGGCAAGGACAAATCCCTACCCGGGCAAGGACAAATCCCCAGCAGGGCAAGGACAAATCCCTACCCGGGCAAGGACAAATCCCTACCTGGGCGCTCCTGGCCTGGGCACAAACATCAGGGCAGCGCCGGGGTTCTGCCAAAGCCGGGCTCGGGGACAATAAATTCCTTCTGTCGGAGGAGCCTCCTTGAGCAGCCCCTGGAGCTCAGGGGGAACCTGGGGGAGCATCGCCCTCGGGAGGCGGCCGTGTGCTTGCGGAGCTGCCCGGGAGAAAACCAGGAGGAAATTCCTCCCTGTGCTTCCCCAGTGCCCGGGAGAGCAGCAGGGACTCAGCAAAGCCTCTCTGGGCTCGGGAGCTGCGGCGTTCAGGGAGGCGCTGCTGCCCCGAGTTCGGCTGAAGAAGCGCTTTGAATGGGGAGATACAAAGGTTTGGGGCTTGGAAAATGCAAACGCAACTTGTAGGATGCCAAAATGGGAGCAAAGTCTGGGCTGCAGTGCTGCCTGTGGGATGCGGGGTTACCCTGACCCCAGCGGGGTCTGAGGTGAGATGGGGTCACAGCCCATGGCACAGAACACACAGAACATCACCACAGACTGGCAGAAATCTTCAACCCATGCAGAGTAACACCACAGCTCTTCAGAAGGCTGCAAGCATCGGCATTCTTGTTCTTCAGCCCTCTCTGTAAATGTCCATCCATAAACACACCCCATGTCTGAAATCAGGAGAAACAAATCACTGGGCAGAGGGGCAGCTCTGCTGTGGTGCCAGCTCTGGCTGCCCAGCAGCTCTCCTGGGGACACCAGGGGGGCACAGCTGACACAGCCACGATACCCAGAGTGTCACCGGGCAATTCCAGAAAGCTTCAACCCACACAGAGCAACACCCACCACTTCAGAAAGCTTAAAACTCAGCTCTTGTTGTTCTTTCAGCCCAACCTTTCATACCCCTCCATGTCCATGCCTTACCCCTGTGTGCCCTCTGTTCCCTGGGTGGTTGCTCAGCACACCTGGGCACTCCATGGCTCATTGGTGTCAGTGCTGCCACAGCTGTACCCATGGGGATGAGGCTCAGCCCCATCCCAATCACCAGAAACTCTGTGTCTACCCCATGGTCCCTAAAAGGATGTTGTTTCCTCCTTGGGATGGAGGCTGGGGTGGTTTGCAGGCTCTGGGTCCCTCTGGTGACCCAGCAGTGGCTGCCCCCTCCTCACATGCCCCTGGCCTCAGCAGGGAGGGAAAGCCTGCTCTGAGCAGAGGGAGGGACAAGGGGCAGTGCCTGGGGAGAACGGAAGGAAAAATAAAAATAATTTGGAGAAAGTTAAAGTCTCAGTCCCATTGCATTCCCTCTTGTCATCCCCTTCCCCAGCTTGGGAAGCAGCTCTGGCAGTGCTCAGATCCCTGCTTGAGCCTCACAAATTTGTGATGTTTCTGAGCAGGATCACAGAATTCCAGAATGGTTTAGGTCAGGAGGGAGTTAAAGCCCATCCAGTGCCAGCCCTGCCATGGCAGGGACACCTCCCACTGTCCCATGTGCTCCCAGCCCTGTCCAGCCTGGCCTTGGGCACTGCCAGGGATCCAGGGGCAGCCACGGCTGCTCTGGGCACCCTGTGCCAGGGCCTGCCCACCCTCACAGGGAGGAATTTCCTCCTGATTTCCAACATGAGCCACCCCTCTCTCAGTTTCAGGACCACAGTGAAAGCACCAGGTGGAGCTGGGGGGACACAGCTCTGGCCGAACTCTGCCCTGGGTGAGAAGCAGTGGGATCCTCACCAGGGAGGAGAGTGAAAGCAGGGCCTCAGCATTGGCTCCTCGTTATTGAATTGCTTCTCATTCTCAGCAGTGTCCCAGGGCCTGCCAGGGGCTGTGTCCATCTCACAGGAAGATAAGAGACATCATAATCAATAAACTCTAATGGGAGTGCACAGAAGCCAGAGCACAGGTGAATGACAGGGGCACAGGAGCCTTTTAACGTCCCCAGGGCTCGCCCTGCACTGCCCTCAAAGCCAAACACACCACAAATATTTTCATGAAATTCAGAAATGATTTGGGTGGGAAGGAACCTTAAATCCCATCTCATTCTACCCCTGCCATGGGCAGGGACAACTTCCCCTGTCCCAGGCTGCTCCAAGCCCTGTCCAGCCTGGCCTTGTGATCCAGGGGCAGCCCCAGCTGCTCTGGGCACCCTGTGCCAGGGCCTGCCCACCCTCACAGGGAACAATTCCCAATTCCCAATATCCCATCCATCGCTGCCCTCTGGCAGTGGGAGCCATTCCCTGTGTCCTGCCCCTCCATCCCTTGTCCCCCAGTCCCTCTCCAGCTCTCCTGGAGCCCCTTCAGACCCTGAAACCTTTTCTTCTCCAGGCTGAACAATCCTAATTCTTTCAGCTTCTCCTCACAGGAAAATAATTTCCACATTCCATTGCACTGTATGGGGATACAGACAGGGCAGCTGAGATTCCCAGGGCTGCCAGCTGGGAGCATCCATGGAGTTGCTGTTCCAGGTTAGCCTGGAATGGGCCAGATCCCACTATGGTGCTGGGTTGTCCTCTCCTTTCCTGCCAACCCCACCCCAGAGCACCCCTGGCCCCTTGTGAGCAGGGCCAGAGGAGATGGGGGGCATGGGAGGGGTGGTGCCCACTGGGGCTGGCAGAAAGGGTCAGTCAGGGCACTGGAATAACCCAAACCCACAGTGAGTGTTATTGCAGCCCTGCTGGGTGAGGCCTGGAGAGGAGAGCTGGCTGCCAGCAAAAATCCTCTTAATAACAATTAATGGCACCTAATTACTCTGCCTTTTGTCTTTTATTTAGCAGCGGGGCTCAGCCCAGGAAGTCCCCACTTCCACTGCGGCAATGTTGTGGCTCAGGACTGCAAAGGGCTCATTTCTTACACAAACACCAGCAGCCAAGGCCCCGAGTTCCTGCAGGTCCCCCCTGCCCCCGGGTACCCCCAGGGTGTGACAGGGACACACCTGCACCAGCAGCACCCCCTCCACTGCCTCGTGTCTTGCCATGGCCCAGGATGGAAAAATTCCCTGCCCAGATCCCTTTTTCCCAGAGTTCTGTGTCTGTCCCAGGGAAGAGAGCCCCCAGCCCAGAGGGGTGTGGAGAAATGGTTCTGCTAAGCCAAACCAGCAGCCCCACTCTTGGCTCCTACTGGAAACCAGAGACAAAACAGGAGAAAAGGGCCTGATCCATCCCTGGGATCCTCTCTGAGCTCCAAGAGCCACAGCCCTGGGATTTCCTGACCCAGAGCTTGTTTCTTTAGTAGCCCTGGGTGGATTTTTTTCCTTGAATTTCTTGAGCTGGTTCCTGATCCCATGTCAGCTTTCATCTCTCCTGGCAGTTTCCAGTGGCATCTCTTTTGTTGTCCCTCTGGGGTGGACAAATGGCCCTGAGGGTGGAATACAGCGAGGTCTGGCTGCAGGTCAGGAGTGAAGGATTGGGAGCATCTCCTGGGGGCAGGAGATCTGTTTTTCAGATCAGAGATTAAACAGATCACAAGGATCTGTTTAAATTTGGAAAGAGCAGCCCAAGGCTGAGCATCAGAGTGGCCAGCACGAGCAAGAAGAGGTGTCTGGGATGCAGAAATGGTATTTTTTGGGCAAATGGTGAGGGATAACCACAATCCATGCCAGAGAAAAGGCTGCAGGGACTCCTGTGCCCAGCAGTGTACAAGGAAAAGGGGGCAAGAAGTTCTCTTCCCAGGGATTGGGGGTGAAGCAACATTGGGGAGGCAGAATGGGGATGAAAATGGGGCCAGCTCTGTCCTGGAGCTGAGGGCAGGGCAGTGCCCCCTCCTCTGGCACGGACGGGGCACGGGAGGGCACCAGGGCAGGGCAGCGGCCACACGAGCAGGCAGGAAGAGGCAGCTAAAATAAGCAGAGGGGTGGAAAAGGGAGGAGAGAGTATCAGGGAGATAACAGAAAGGTTGGAGAGGAAAGGCAGAGGAAGCGAGCTGCAAACAGCCGGGATGTCACCGAGAGGTGAAGCTGCGGCTCCGTGAGCAGCCCGGCCCTGTCGTGATGCTGGGACTGCGTCAGACACAGCGACATCTGCCCTCTGGCCTTGTCCTGTCCCCGGCAGCGACCCGGGGGCACCTGGACACCATCCGGGCTGTCCCTGCGGCAGAGGCAGCGGGGGCACCGCCTGTGGCTGCTCCTGCCCTGTTTGTTCCCTGCAGAGGACACGGGAATGTCGCTGCCATTCGGGAACGAATCCCAAATCAATGAGTGGCTCCAATCCTTTCTACATGGGATGTTTTTCATTTCCACGGCTCATGCCGGGGTGGGAACAGCCGCTGCGAGCTTCGCCGCTGCTTCCACCTGACCGCGAGCCAGCGAAATCCTCGGGGGGACTTTGTGTTTGCAGAGGCTCCGCGCTCAGCCCACAGGTGCCATTACCTCATGGCTGTTTGCTCGGGCTGGGAATAACCCGGCAGCTCTCGGAGCCAGAGCCCTGCCAGACACCTTTTCCCTGGCTGCGATCCTGGCTGCAGCACCCAGGGCCGGGGGTGGAGGAGGGAGGATGAGGATGAGGATGGAGGATGGAGGATGGAGGGTGGATGATGCTCTTTGGCCCCCACGCTTTACTCCCATTTCCTGGCTGCCAATCTTGATTGAGCCCCTCGGGCTCCGCATCACGACACGGCCGGGGGGGATGAGGCTCGTGGGCTCGCAGAGGGGCCGGAGCTGCAGCAGCTGCAGGGAGAGGAGAGATAAAGCCCCCTCCCCAGCAAGGCTGTGCTGCAGCTGATAAGAGCCCTGGCGGGCTGTAATGGGAGCCCTGGCTGGCTGCTTCCTCACAAAGTCATGACTCAGGGATAATGTTCACATCCTCCGAGGCGAGGGAGCTAAAAATACAGCCAGGAAAATGAGAATGAGCGAGCGAGCATGAATGAGAGCGTGAGTGAGAAATGCACTGGGGAAAAGAGAGAGGAAGCATGAATGAAAGAGCCTGGGAGAGAGAGAGGGAGAGTGAAACCAGCCGGAGCCGTCCAAGTTTCCGAGCTGCAGAGCTCTGCCTGCAATCAGCGCTTTGGCACAGGCAGCCTGCAGGAATGTAAACGCAGCCCGGGAATTCGGCTGTGCAGGCAGCGCTGCTGGCATCGCCTCCCTGTCACCTGGCAGTGCCTCCTGTCACCCGGGGCAGGGGACACCCGCTCCGACCGCGGGGACACCCCCGGCACCCCTCGTGGTGCCTGCCCACTGGGGTGTACCTGAATGCACAAGGACCTGGTTGTGTGCCCATGCACAGATCCAAGCCCATTCCAGCCCTGCCATGCGCCCTGGGTGTTGTAGTCGAGGTGGTTACGACACAAAGCAGAGATTACAAGCAGTCTCAGCTGGCAATACTTTATTAGTGAACATGGCTGATCTTTTATGCACTTTCTAACTGTTTACTTTTCTTCTACTTTAACTATTGGTTACAATCAGTCAATACTATGCTATTGGTGAAAAGTTATAGTGACTTCACTTAACTTTCTAGAAATGCTTTGTCTAGCTGCAAAATGCTCTTTTTTTTTTCTCTTGATCTCTTTAGTTACAGCTTTAAAAAAAGCTTTTTATCAGCTTCTTCTTACTTCTCAACTTCTTCTCCCTCCTTTTTTAGTTAACAAGCCCGCTGTTAGCCCCTTCCACACCTGGGTAGGTTCCCTGGGAAGGAGGGACACACCTCTGCCCTCGGTGGGGCTCCTCACCAGGGTGGGGGGCCCTGGGGAGCCCCACTGCCCCCCAGTCCGGTTTCTCCATGTTTTTCCACATTTCTCCATGTTTGCCCTTGTTTCTCCATAAATTCCTGTGGTTTTCCCAATATTGCTGTGAGTCCCTGCCCTCCCCCTGTGCGAGCCTCAGCACCTGCACACAGCCCTGAGCTCATTCTCCTGGAGAGACCAATGATTTTGCCCCCCATCGCTGCCCTGTCATCCCACAGACATCCCTTTGGAGCTGAAATGTGTTTCACAGATTTATCCCAGTGCTGGGCTTCCACCACAGCCCCCCTGGCACTGGGCACTTGCTCCATCCCCTACAGCTGCTCTGCTGCAGAGCCAGGATTGGCGAAGGGGCCTTGGAGGTGTTCAGGGTGTGGGGACCCCCAGTGCCTGGAGGAGAAGGTGTGTGCAGAGCAGGATGGTTCTGACTGCTTGGGATGTGCCTGGAATGCTTTTCTCTCCAGCTTTGGTGGGAGTGAGAGGAATCTCCTGAGGAAAGCAAAGCCACTTCCATGGAGACTGAGGAGTCCAGCCACAGAGAGGTTTTTCCACCAAAATGCCATTTTCTGGTGTCTCCCTCAACTTCTCATAGGCTGGGACAGGGGAGTGGCTGCTCCTGCCTGCAGTGGCCAGAGGGGGCTGGCAGGGAATGATCCTGGCACATCCCATCCCATCCCATCCCATCCCATCCCATCCCATCCCATCCCATCCCATCCCATCCCATCCCATCCCATCCCATCCCATCCCATCCCAGGCACATCCCAGAGCCTTGTTCCAATTATTTCTTCCTGGTGCTCGGGCTGATCTGACACAGCCCCTCCTGCCACTTCCCTGCTCCTGGATCTCCTTCTGAGCTCCTTTTGTCTGAGATTTCCCCAGCTGGGCAAGGATGGGATGGGATGGGATGGGATGGGATGGGATGGGATGGGATGGGATGGGATGGGATGGGATGGGATGGGATGGGATGGGATGGGATGGGATGGGTGGGATGGGATGGGATGGGCTGGCTGGCAGAGGATGCGGAGGGATGTGCAGGGTGTAGGATCGCTGGGATGTTGCAGGGGTGCTGTAGGGATGCCGCTGGTTGGGGCTGGGAGCAGCCCCTGTGCCCAGCCGGGGCAGTGCACGCTCTGCCGGGTCTGTCACACGCTGCCCGTGTTTGCCACATCCTCGGGAGCAGCTCTGCAGTGCTGCGGGGCTGCTGGACCAGGGGGATGCCAGGCCAAGGCTGAAAGGTGGGGAAAAGGTTCATGACTGATGGGAATGTGTTGCCATGCTGGCCCCAGCCCTCGGTGCTGCTACAGCGGCTTTGTGGCAGAGCCGCTCCTGTCCCTTGGGGTTTCTCATCACGAGGGGCTCTGCCACCACCTAACTGGGATTTACTTAAAAGGAGCAAATTCAGCCCAGCTGGTGCTAAATCCATTTAAAAAGCACAACTCTTCCCCCAGCCGCACAGGAACAGGGATGCACGCTCCTAGGCACCTTTTCAGGGCAGTAAATAAGATGGGATCGCTGTCCCCTGAGCCGTGTGGCCCCTGCAGGCGGGGCAGGGCGCGGGATGCCCGCGGCTCACGGCGGGACGGGCACGGCCGGGTTAAGCCGAGCCTAGCGCAGATGGGAAGCGAGATTAGCTCCTTCTCCGTCAGCGCTGCCGGCCCGGCGCTCCTCACAAAGGCCCCGGGGTGAGCCTGGTGCTGATCCAAGGAGCCAATTTTAGAGCCCGCTCTCCGCAGACAATCTCCGATTGTTTGGGCTGGTTTGAAGCTTTTCCCAGCCGCGCCGTCATCGCATCCTGTGACTTGGCAGGAAAGGCCTCTGTGCACAGCCCCCGCTGCCAAGGAGCCCGCGAGGTGTGACAGCGTGGGCTGCACGTCCTGCCAGGGGCTGCACGTCCTGCTAGGTGCTCAACATCCCTCCAGGGGCTGAACATCCCTTCAGGGGCTGCACATCCCTCCTGGGGGCTGCACATCCCTTCTGGGGCTGCACATTTCCCCTGGGGGTTGCACATCCCTTCTGGGGCTGCACATTTCCCCTGGGGGTTGCATATCCCTCCAAGGGCTGCACTGTCCCTTCTGGGGCTGAATATCGCACCTGAGGGCTGCACGTCCTCCCAGGGGCTGCACATCCCCTCTGGGGTCTGCACATTCCCCCTTGGGGCTGCACAACCCCTCTGAGGGTGAACATCCCTCCAGGGGCTGTGTGTCTCCATGGGCTGCATGTGCCCTCCGGGAGAGGGGCTTTCTGCTCTCCGTGGAGCAGGGAAGGGCAGGGAAAGAGCAGGAAAGAGCAGGGAAGGGCAGGGAAGGGCAGGGAAGGGCAGGGAAGGACAGGGAAGAGCAGGGAAGGGCAGGAAAGAGCAGGGAAGGGCACGGAGGACCGGGTTTCTCCAGGCAGGGGATGGCCTGAGACTGGCAGGGGACCAAGGCCAGATGTGGCAGCTCAGGGCCACCCACGGCGGTGTCGGGGATGCTGCAGGTGGGTGGAGGTGGCTGCAGCTGTGGGACACCCCGAGGAGCTCAGCTGGACCATGGGATGCTGGAAGGAGCAGGGAATTTTCTCCTGGGCTCGGGGAAAAGCCAGCGCAACCGAGCACAACTCCTCTTTCTTTTTCCTGCTGAGTAACTTTGATTTTCCTCCTCCACCACCTCCCTGTGCACCCCCAGCCTTGCTGCACCCCCTTCCCAGCCCCCCTTCACCCCAGCAGATCCAGCCCTGCCCGTGGCTTCTCCCCCTGGCTGTCAGCAGTTCTGCCAGCCCCCTCCTGGAATGGGAAGTGGCCAAAGCAGGCAGAGATACCTGGACCTGTCATCCACCCACTCCTTGTCTGGACTCAAGATGTTTCCAAGCTCCCCCCTTTCTATTTCTATCCTCATTGTCATCCTCCTTTGAGAGGAAGGTCTATTATTCCCCTCCTCCTTTTCTCTCTACAAAAATGGGACATTGTTTCTTCTTTCTTTGATTTAAAAGCCAAAAACAGTTATAGGAAACTGTTCAGCAGATGTTTTACAGTATGAACCTAGAGAAAAAAAATTAAAGAAAAAATAAAAGCTCTTGGATTTTGCTCGAGGAGCTAAATTTAGCCTAATACTTCCTCCCATTCAGGGTTTGTGTTGGCATAGGCAAGGCGTAGGTTTGAGCACTTTGATTGTAGTATTTATTTCTCTCATTTGCTGCATCCATGAAAAGCTGGAGCTAATGAAGCCCATTGAGGGAGGAGGTGAATCCAGCCTGAGCTGGGGCTCAGAGAGGTCCCTCTCAGCCCACAGGATGGAATTTTATACAGAATAATTCCTCATCCCATTTGCAAGGCTTATCTGTGCCCATGGCAGTGCCCAGGGGGCCAAATGAGATAAAAACTCCAGCTGAGCTTGGTGAATCCTCAGGGGCAGATTTACAGGCACTGAAGGAGCAGCACTGGAACCCTGGCTCCCCTCTGAGTGCTGGAAATGGCACTCACTGATTTCTGGACACAGCTTCAGTCAGCACTACCAGAGCTCACCCCATAAACCTTCCCAGGCTGGGCTCATCCCGTAAACCTTCCCAAAGCTGGGCTCATCCCATAAACCTTCCCAAAGCTGGGCTCACCCCGTAAACCTTCCCCAAGCTGGGCTCATCCCATAAACCTTCCCCAAGCTGGGCTCATCCCTTAAACCTTCCCAAAGCTGGGCTCATCCCATAAACCTTCCCAAAGCTGGGCTCATCCCTTAAACCTTCCCAAAGCTGGGCTCATCCCATAAACCTTCCCAAAGCTGGGCTCACCCCATAAACCTTCCCTAAGCTGGGCTCACCCCATAAACCTTCCCAAAGCTGGGCTCACCCCATAAACCTTCCCTAAGCTGGGCTCATCCCTTAAACCTTCCCTAAGATGGGCTCATCCCTTAAACCTTCCCCAAGCTGGGCTCATCCCATAAACCTTCCCTAAGATGGGCTCATCCCATAAACCTTCCCCAGGCTGGGCTCACCCCATAAACCTTCCCTAAGCTGGGCTCATCCCTTAAACCTTCCGCAAGCTGGGCTCATCCCATAAACCTTCCCAAAGCTGGGTTCATCCCACAAACCTTCCCCAGGCCCATAAACCCTCCCCAAAGCAGGTTCCTGCTGACTTCAAAAGGCCCAGGACGGTACCAGCTGACCTTCTGGGCAGGGACAAGGACAAGGACAGTGTCCCCAGCAGGGTGAGCTCCTCCTGCCACCAGGAGTGTCACTTGGAGCTGTGGGGGAAAATCCCTGCAGGGCTGGGAAAGGCTGGCCAAGGGTGGCATTCCCCCTGGGAAATTCATTCCATGCCATCCATGTGCCCACTTGGCACAGCAGATCCAGGTGGAAAAAGGGAGCAAAGTCACTCTTGGGTCTGTCCCAAGGGACTGGCAGGAAGCTCAGGCTGTGCCATCACTGCCTGCTGAGTGCTGGGGTGGCTCCCATCTGTGATGCCCTGTGAAGGATGCCCTAGAACAGAGACTGGACAGAGCTAAAGAATAAAGCAGGGATTTATTAAGAGGTCTCAATGGATCCACCTTGGGCAGCACGAGAGCCCAGCCAGGGCTGCACCCAAGATGAACCAAAATGGTCACAAAATGAAACCAAGATGAACCAAAATGGTCACAAAATGCATGACTGGTCACAGGGTCTCTCACTTTTCTAAGTTCTGCTCCATTTGCATCTTGCAGTTCATTGTCCAATTCCAGCTTTAGCCCATGCAGTCCCATCCTTTTTGTTTTTCTCTCTTCAATCTATGTTTTTTGTGCTCTTGGGCTGAGATTTGGATCATTTGTCCTTGGTCCCCAGCTGGAGCAGGAATTGTTTTTTCTCCCTGTTCTGTGCACAGAGCTCACCATCCCCTAAAATGAAGACCAGACCCACACACTAAAGCAGCACAGAATGTGAAAAATGTAAAGTCTAAACCTGAGGCATCACCTGGGACCAGCCTTTGGAGCAGGAGTGCCAGCCCAGGATGCCTCTCCATGGCTCCTTCCATCTCCCTTCCTGTGAGCTGGGCTCCCCTTCTCGCTCAGCCTGAGCCAAAATTGCCATTTCCTGCTGCAGGGCATCCAGCTGGAGCTGCCAGTTGTGCCTGGGAATATCCAGGGCAAACCTGTGGAAAACCTACAACTTTCCACAGGCTGGCACTCTGGGTATGTGCCCAGGCAGAGACCCTGCAGACAGGGATAGCTGGGTAAAGCTTTGGAGCTATGGATCAGGCTGCCCAGAGAATCTGTGAATGTCCCATCCCTGGCAGTGTCCCAGGCCAGGCTGGACAGGGCTTGGAGCCACCTGGGAGAGTGGAAGGTGTCCCTGCCCATGGCAGGGGTGGCACTGGGTAGGGTTTAGGGTCCTTTCCATCCCAACCCATTCCATGAGCCTATGACTCACCAGCAGAATGAACCAGGGGTCATTCAGGGCAGAGAAGATTCCAGTTAATGAAGATACAGATCAGAAATTAGCCCAGAGACCCTCTGCAAATGTCCTTATCCCAGTGGAGAGCCTAAAGGGGTCAAAAGTAAAGTCTGGGTTTGCTCTCTACTGGGAGTTTTCCATCAGGAGAAGGCACACTGGGATCTTCTTTCCAGAGCTGTGAGCCCTGAGTGCCTCCCCTGGCATGGGAGGTGGCACTGGGAACAGGGACTGAACGTGGCACTGGGCATCCCCAGCAGGGACCTGAGCTGTGCTCTGGGAGTGGGAATCCAGGCTGTGCTGCCAGACATTAATGGCTTGTTTGTTGTCTAAGAGGGTGGAAAACCAGAGAAAATGCGAGGTCCAAAGGAGCTGTTTGATTCCAAGAGGGCACTGTTGGTGCAGCCTGTGCTGCAGAGCCGGGAATTACCAAGGCAAACTGCCCCAAACCCACGGGCTGGGCTCTGGGGGCTGCCAGGATAAAGCTCTGATTCATGGCACATCTTTGGCTCCTTTCTTTAGGAGCTCTGTGTGTTACACATGCAGACAAGCAGGAATGTCATTTTTTCCAGACTGCTTTTTGCATAAATTAGGATTGTTTGCTGTTCATCAGCTCACCCCGCCGTGACCCCTCCCTCCAGCCCTCCAGCCCATCCCCCTGCCCTGCTGAAGCCCCACGGACCCAGGCTGGCTCCAGGCTGGGCCATTCCCAGCTGCCTTTTTAGCAGCTGCACTGAGGGTGGGCAGGTGAGTGAAGCACCCAGAGCAGGCTGTGCGACAGCAGGAAGGGATTTCCCTCTCCAGGGTGGGTGTGCCTGCCCTGGCATCCCAAGGCATGGGTTTTCCCTCTCCAGGGTGGGTGTGCCTGCCCTGGCATCCCCAAGGACAGGCCCTGGGATGGGATCATGCCTTTGGGGTGCTGCAGTGCTGCCTGGGAGATGTCAGCCTGGAGCCAGGAAAGCTGCTGGGCCTCGGCAGCGCTGATAAATGGGAGGCTGCTGCTTCCCCTCCCACCCACACACTTCCACTTTCACTTCACATGTGGGACCCAGCCCTGCAATTCCCAGCCCGGCCATAAATAACCCCTGCAGCACCAGCCACCATGGGGACAGTGTGGATTCAGCCAGAACATGCCTTATTTATCCCCTTTCTTCCTCCAGAGCTCTGGGTGTCCTTCATGGAGGGGATGTCACACCCTGGGGATGTCACCTGTGTCCTGTTATCCTCCCCTGACAATCGACAGAGGAGACAAAGGAGAATCTGTCCAAACACCCTCGGTGCAGCTCAGGAATTAAATATGAAAAGACACAGCTGTTCCCAAAGCCTAATCCTTGTCACAGACAAACTTTCCTTGACCTGGAACCGTGTGGAAAATAAACAGAGAGGTAAAGGACATGTTAATAACTCATTTCCACAGAACCCAGCCTCGCTTTTCTGCTACCGGAATTTTTCCCTCCGCTGCTTCTCCAGGAACAAGAAGTGTTTATGAAGGTGCAGATCATTTTGTATTGGTTTAGATATGCAAATAAAGCATTGAAAAATGTCCAGTTTCTCTTCTGCCAGGAACATCTCACACCTTCCCTGCCCCATGGGAATAACATTTCCTTAGCTGAGTGTGTCTCTGGCATGGCTGGGTGGGTGGTGGGACCCAGGAGGGCTCAGCTCCTACCCTGGCCCTGCTGAGCTCATGGCACCAACCTCGCTGTCCTTGTGTCTGTCAGCTGATGGAGAACACAAAGGTCACTTTGAGACTGGGAAAATGCCTCAGGAAAAGGAGAATTTCCCAGGTTTATTAGCTCCCCACGGAACCCACCGCAGAGAAATCGCTTCATTCCTATGTCACCCACAAGCTTTCTCCTCCTCCTCCCCACACAGTGGCATCCCTGGTGGGAAGAGTTGTGAGCCATGGAAGGAGAGCCCAGGGATTCAAAGGATGAGCTGAGCTGGGCTGGCGTGGAGCCTGAGTCCTGAAAAACAGGGATGGAGCCTGGGATCAGCCCTGGGGAGCAGGAGCTGGCTCAGGGGTCCAGCTGAGACCTCCTGGGTGTCCCTGCCCTGGGGATCAGACCCCACGAGGCCTCCAGGAGCACCCTGAGTGAGCCAGGTGCAAACCCTGGGCTCTGCCTCTGCAGCCCCTCCTCCAGATGCTGCTCCAGCCCCCAGCTCAGGGAGTACAGGCTCATGTGGGTTGGAAAACTCTCTGTGACCATCCAAGTGTTCACCCAGCCCTGCCAAGGATCCACCACTGATTATCAGTTTCTCTGGGTCTGGATTGAATGCACTTGAAACAGTAATTTATGTTGGGACTCAGGTGTTTATTATTTCTTATCAGTGAAACAGTCTCACAACCATGAGTTCTGCAGCCTTTCATTAGAAGGCACAAAATGGCCAACAATCTCTGGTTACAAGGTCTTTTAAGACTAAACTATCCAATTAAGAACTGACACCTGGATTATTTTCCCTTTTAACCCAATAACTGATCCCCAAAAGCTTCAATGTGGACTTTTCTGCCCAATTACAAAATGCTACACAAACCCATAAAGAAGAAGGAAGAAAAAGAAATTCAGGATGACACCCTGTGCCCTCCATCTTGCTTCCGTCCACAACATACTAAAAATCCCAAAACCTCAATTTCTCACCAAGTGATGCACCTACACTACTCTCTGTAATATATTTCATGCTTTTGTGGGTTCCAGTCTATGTTGAAGTCTGGGAAACTTTCTCCATGGATGAGGGTCAAAGTCAGAACTCCCCTGGGGGTCAGGGCACCCCAGAGCAGACAGAGAAACATTCCCAGTGCCCTGGGTTTCCACCACTGACCTTAACCCACTGTTAGACCCCTCCAGAGATGAGGCTCTCATCCTTTTTCACTGCTCAACCCTTCCCCAATATTTTTGGAGCCACTGCTTGCCAGGAGGTAGGAATTCCAAACCCAGGAGACCACAGCCACCACTCTCTGCTGTCCAGGCAGGGCCACCTCCACCACAGCCAGCCCTGGGGACACAAAGCTTTGAGATGTGCTCTGGTGTCCTCAGAGAACCAGCAGCAATAATGAGAATTTCAGCTTCCCATTCATTCCCATCCCCTCTCAACCCTCAGAAGCTGCTGATTATTTTCTGGGTGGGTTTTATGTGGCATTCTCAGTGCAGTGCTAATCTCATTTTTTGAACAAGGAGCTGCAAAGGGAAGCAGTGAAGTGATCTCAATTCACCCCCTGCATTTTTACATGGGCTTGAGAAGCAGTTGACTTTTTAAAAATGTCATGATTTTTATCAAGGCTTTGAATTCCACCCCAGCAAGATGCAGGGAATATTTTAACAGATAAAAGAAAATAAAAATATCTCTTGGGGTTTTTTTTTACCCCCAATGCTAATAGTAAGTTAAATAATAAAGAGCAAGTGATTAACTGGCTGCTGAATTAGTTTTGAAATCTGGCCAGATGTGTTCGAGCAGGAATTGTTGGCTGATAGCATTTTTATAAATCTGATCTCTATTTATGTGCCTGCCTGGGAAAAGAGCACTTCTGAAATCTGGCTTTATAGTCCTCGATTAAATGATTCTGGATGAGGATTTTAATTTACAGTTTGAAGAGGGTGTGTGTGATGAGATCCTCGCTGGCTTTTTGTCTGAGTGTAGCAGGCTAATCAAAGATCCTTCTTCCAACCAAGAGGCCAAATTCTTCTTGCAAAGGGAGAACTTGTGAGTAAGGACTGATTTCTCAGTTAAAGTTGATAGAAATGAGAATTAATTTACCTTGTTCTTGCAGCTTTCAGGACTTTATTAATGGTGTGAGTGGGCAGGCACCTGCACAAGGAGTTTGCAAGGAAAATGTTCACATTGGCCTCTAGAAAAGGGATCGGGTTTTGTGCCAACTATGCAAAATCCACAAGTTTGCATCTCAAGGGCTCAGGCTGGAGATGTTCTGGTTGGAACTTCCCTGGAGATGTTGCTTAAACAGCAGAGTTAGAGCTGAGTGGAAACTTCTCACTTCCTCTTCCAGAGTGAAAACGTGACCAAATCTCAGAATGGCAGAATGGATTGGGTGGAAGGGACCTTAAAGCCCATCCAGGGCCACCCTGCCATGGCAGGGACACCTTCCAGTGTCCCAGGGGGCTTCCAGCCCTATCCAGCCTGGCCTTGGCCACTGCCAGGGATCTAGGAACAGCCCCAGCTGCTCTGGGCACCCTGTGCCAGGGCCTCCGCAGTCTCACAGGGAAGAAAATGTTGTTATTGGTGTGATTTTGGGTTTTCTCACCTCCATACAAATCCACGTGTTTTTATGCGTGTGGAGAGAGATGAAAAAGGAATTTTTCCCCATGCCATTTCTCACCCAGTCCTGACAGCTTCAGATGTTCCCTGTTTAATGCCTGTTTTTACACAGAGCTGATCTCCCTTAGAAAACTGGGATAAACAATGGATGAGCCAGCTCATCACAGTTATCTTGGTTGATGTGGAGGAGATCCACATGCAGCAGCTCCCAGCCTTAAGGAGCATCACAAAAGTCACTTTTGGGGCAGTTTAGGCATTCAGGATACTCCTGTGCACTCAGATTTTTAGTGCATATGCTGCCCCTGCACATCCAAGGTAATGGACATGCAAGTTCTGACCTCCTGTCTGATCCAAGGGTAGAAAAAGCTTCTTCTCCTGCCTGATCCAAAGGTAGAAGAAGCTCCTTCTCCTGCCTGATCCAAAGGTAGAAAAAGCTCCTTCTCCTGCTTGGGAGGGCAGAAATTTCCCCCTAGCTCAGACATTCAGCATCCTTGGGCTCCATACAGGAGGGAATTCATGGGGTTGGTCCAGAGGAATGAGCTCTGGTGCTGTCTCTGTTGGTTTTTGAGGACAGGCAGCTCCAGAGGGTGTCAGCAGCTGGGTCCCAGATGTGCCCAGCTCTGAACATCTGGGCACAGGCTGTGAGTCACGCCCAGGTTCTGAGCAGGGCAGAGGGAACATCTCCCTGGGCAAAGCTGCCATGGATTGCCAGGCACAGGCAGCTCCTGATCTGGCTGTGCCACCTTCTCCCAGGGCAAACTCTGGCAAGGTTCCTCCAGCTCAGGAATCCCCATTTCACTCTTTGCCTGGGGTAACACCAAAAGCAGAGATTCAGGTGCTCAGGATAATTTTGTTGGTTCCCTCTCTGCTTTCCCAGAATAAGATGGGAATGGTGATCCATGAAGGGCTCTGGAAGCTTCTCCCCTTTAGTGCTTTATGATCCACAGGCAGGAGCACAGGGATGTTTCCCTGGAGAGGAACCTGGGGCTGCAAGGGAGTGGAGCACAGGTAGGTGACAGTCGGTGACATTCAGGACTGGGCTGAATTTTGCCCAGATGATCCAAGCTCCCTGCCCAGCTCCAGCAGACAAACCAGGAGCATCTCCAGGTGCTGTCACCCTCCCAGTGCTGCTGCTCTGAGCTCCCACCCCAAGTGGTGCTGAGGATTTCTCAGGGTACTGGGAAAGGGCTGCTTCTGCTGACACCAGTGTGCTGCATCTTTCAACAGGAGCCTGAGGGCCCCCAAATTTAAGCAGCCTATGAGTGCAGAACCTGTGAAACATCCCCAGGACATCCCCAATTTGGTGCAGCCATCAATAACTGCTGCAGGGAAACATTAAGGGATCGCTTTATTTTTTATGAGCACGGAGCAAACCCAAAGCAGCTGCCATGGAAAGTGCAATGACTTTATGATCAATTCCATGAGCTGCCCGAAATTTAACCCTACTTTTTGTTGTGAGCTGAAGCAACTGCTTGGGGTGACTGATGTGACAGCAGTGACCCTGAAACCAGGCAACCACGTGGGACCTGGTGTTCTTCACGGTCCCTTCCCACCCAAAGCATTCCATGGCTCTGGGATTCCACATCCCAGCCTCCCAGCTGGCTGCACAGCCACTCCACAGAGCTGTGAATGTCTGAATTCTGCAGCCCAGCACCCTCCTGAGCACAGCATCCAGGCAAGGACATCTTGCTCGCAGCTGCCAGCAGGGTTATCCCAGGAAGAGTTGCCCAGATAAAAATTGATTGCTGAACACATTCCACTCCTTTGGAGCTCAGATGTGACAGAGCCTTTGTAGCAAAGCCCAGGAGGCTGGAAATCTTCCTGGGGAGATGGAACCCTGTAAATAATTTCCTGTGTTAAAACAGCTACAAGAGGGAGCCGTGCCTGGCCAGTCCAGCAGGTAACTGATTTGGGCCACCTGGAGCTGTGTCTTTCTAAATTCAGGGCTAAAGGAGAGATTCATCCATCATTTGGCAGCTCCTGAAGGACCTGGGAATACTTTTATGTGCATAAATAATGGGGTTTTCTTGTTATTTGTCACTTTGTGCATTTTAGCAGCCTCCTGGTCTGGGAGAGGGGGACAGGAGGGACTTTTATCCTGTGAACACTTGTTCAGAACATCTGATTTCTCTGGGGAACATTTGGCAGCAAGAGATGCTACAGGAGCCCTGTGCAGGCAGAAATTATCCACATGGGAGCAAACACAGCTTTGGTTTGTACTTTGCAAATGCCCACTGTGCTGAGAGTACTCAAAATACCCATAGGGTTGTGCAGGGGAAGGAGTCTCCACACACCGACCCTTCAGCAGTGACAGCACTCAGATGTACAGGCTGCTTGGGTTTTTTATGAGAGTGCTGTTAAATTCCCTGGAAATCACCCCCTCCTGCAGATTCTCTGCAAGCAGAACCTCCTGGGGTCAGTGCAGGGGGGCACTGAGGGCTGAGCCCCACTGGGGCTGGGAGCTCTTTGCTGCTCTCCTCTTACAGTCTCTGTTAGATCTCCAGGGAAATCCCAGCAGCTGCTCCCAGTGCCCCATTTGCTCCTGGAGCAGCACACATGGAGCCCTTGGGGCCTGGGCATTGCCCCTGGCAGGGGCTGGTCCTGGGCTGCTCATGGACACAGCGGGGTGGGATCCGTGCTGGAGCTGGGCAGAAATTCCAGCCTGGAGCTGAGCAGGATTTCCAGCCTGGAGCAGGGCAGGAGTTCCAGCCCGGAGCTGGGCAGGAGTTCCAGCCTGGAGCAGGGCAAGAGTTCCAGCCTGGAGCTGAGCAGATTTCCAGCCTGGAGCAGGGCAGGATTTCCAGCCTGGAGATGGGCAAGGATTCCAGCCTGGACCAGGGCAGGATTCCAGCTGGAGCAGGGCAGGATTTCCACCTGGAGATGGGCAAGGATTCCAGCCTGGACCAGGGCAGGATTTCCAGCCTGGAGCAGGCAAGAGTTCCAGCCTGGAGATGGGCAGGATTTCCAGCCTGGAGCTGAGCAGGATTTCCAGCCCTGGAGCTGGGCAGGATTTCCAGCCTGGAGCTGGGCAGGAATTCCAGCCTGGAGCAGGGCAGGAGTTCCAGCCTGGAGATGGGCAGGATTTCCAGTCTGAAGCTGAGCAGGAATTCCAGCCTGGAGCTGGGCAGGAATTCCAGCCTGGAGCTGGGCAGGAATTCCAGCCTGGAGCTGGGCAGGATTTCCAGCCTGGAGCTGGGCAGAATTTCCAGCCTGGAGATGGGCAGAGATTCCAGCCTGGAGCCCTCTCCTGGAGGAAAAGGCGGCTCTGCTGCCCGGAGAGCGAGAGGGAGAGCGGGATGGGCATGTCCTCCTGCACCCGGGATTTGGGGGGCCACTGGTGTTTGGAATTCCCAGGCCAGGCTGTGAAGAAGAGGACAGATGTGTTCGGCAAAGATCCTGCTCTTCCAGAGCCTCTGGATAATCCCCGGGGCGTTAAAGGACTGAGATCACTGCACGCTGTGTTTCTGCCCCTCTGCCGGTCCTGGCCAGCCGGGAATGTGCTCTCCTGCCCTTCTCCTGCCTGCAGAGGCCCCGCACACCCTGAGCACCTGCCTTGGGGCTGGGCTTTGGGCAGATGCGGGTCGGGACAATCCAGCCCTGGCAGAGCTGCTCCGGTGGCTCCCAGCGCTGCCCAGGGAGCAAAGGAGGGAGCTTCCCTCAGCCTTTAGGGGTTTAAAAGCAAGCAGCGGCCCCCAGGGCACGCTGTTGGTTCCAGGGGTACGTGCCGAGAGCTGGCAGGGTTGGCAGCAGGCTGGAGCCTAACAGGGCTGGGGTAAGGCAGGGAGCAGAGCCCGGGACGGCACAGGGCAGGGACAGGAGCGGTGCCAGGGCCCTTCAGGGGAAGGGGATTCTGCCCTGGGGCACCTCGGCAGCTGCTGGGCTGGGCTTTGGGGTCAGGGCTGCCACAGCCCCACCTGGCCGTGCTCTGCCAGCCTTGGCTTGGTCCCTGGGCGGGAATAAATTCCACTGACGGGACTTGGGGCTGCAGCAGCCCTGGGCAGGCTGGAGCCCCGGGTGCACTCACAGAGCACGGGCCCAAAGGCCACCCCACGGCGGGCTGGCAGGGCTGTACCCATGCCCGGCTCCAAGCAGCGGCTGTTTTGTTTCCCCAGCGCCGTGACAGCGGCCAGAGGTGGCTCTTTCCTGGCTGACGGCGTTCGCAGCGCCCTGGGTGCGGGGCTGACCACTCCCCCTCCCTTTGAATAGCAGCCCTGCCTCGAACACTATGGTATTTCCATCCTCCCCGGCTCCAGCGCGGAGAGCACCAGGTAGCTGGGAGGAGAGCGGACACAAGTGTGGGAGGATATCGAGCTTTTCCCCGGGTCCTTCAGCTGAGCCGTAAGTGGTGGGGGGAGAGGCTCTCTGAACTCTTTCGGGGGCTGGAGGTACCTGTGGACATTTTCAGGACACCTCAGATTTGGTTTGTAGTGATTTACTTTTCCTCTCTCAATTTCCAGTTTCACCCAGTAACTGCTTTGTGTATTTGCTACTTCAGGACCTTCTGTAAATATCTCAGATGATGACTCCCTTTAAAAATGTATGTGTATATGTATATATATGGTACAGAAATTTTATATGGAGATTTAGGAGAACATTATTATTTTCCTCATAGAGGTGGAAGGCTATGCACTGGCATTAGTACAGTGAATTAAATTTGCAGTTCCTTTGCTGTTCTACATTGTAATTTGGTTTTGGTGTAATTTGGTTTGGTTGTGCTGTGAGGGAGGGGAGCTCCAAAGTGCCCAGGGTGAGACAGACAGACCTGGGGCTGATTCCTGCTTTGCAGGGATGATTGGAAGGATTTGCTATGACCCCTCCAGGGGTTTTCCATGGTGATGCCATCCCCTAAGGGCCCAGAGTCCCACACGTGTCAGCATTTGCCTTGGGGGAAGCTGGAGTGTGACAACTGCAGGGATGTGCTGCCATTCCTTGGGAAGAGCAGAATCCTGCCCCGCCGGCCCAGGCAGTGGGAATTGCGAGTCCCTGAGGAGCCCAGCAAGGCCTTCCCCTTCCCGTTAGTCTGTAAATCACTGCTGTGCATGTGGCCACTCTCTCGGTGTTAGAGGCACTGCCAGCTTCCCCTGCTGCGCTGCCAGCTGCCACCCCTGGGGCTGCGGGCCGGGCCCGAGCTGGGCCGGGCTGGGGCCGGGCCGGGGCCGAGCTGGGCCGGGTTGGGCCGGGCTGGGGCTGGACTGAGGCCGGGGTGGGCTGGGGCCGGGCTGGGCAGGGCTGCCTTCCTGCTGCAGCCCCTTCCTGCTGCAGCCCGGTCCTGCCTCAGCCCAGTCTTGCTGGAGCCCATTCCTGCCTCAGCCCATTCCTGCCTCAGCCCGTTCCTCCCTCAGCCCATTCCTGCCTCAGCCCGGTCCTGCCCCAGCCCATTCCTGTCTCAGCTCATTCCTGCTTCAGCCCATTCCTGCCTCAGCCCGTCCTGCCTTAGCCCGGTCTTGCTGGAGCCCATTCCCGCCTCAGCCCGGTCCTGCACTCAGCCTGGTCCTGCCCTCAGCCCATTCCTGCCTCAGCCCCTTCCTGCCTCAGCCCAGTCTTGCTGCAGCCCGGTCCTGCTGCCCCCTGCTCTGCTGGGTGTGCAGCTTTCACCCTGCCTGCTGTGTAAATAACGCTCTGGCAGGCCTGGTTTGTTTGGGTCTTTTCTGCTTGCCTAGGGCTGAGGTGTGTGGAAGCCTGAGGTGCTCCCCAGCACTGGGATGTGTGTGTGTCCCTTGTCCTCAGGTTCACCACAGAGCTTTGGGAGAGGGACTGTGTGCCCCTCCAGATCCCAAACCTCTTTCCCAAGCTGAGGCACAAAGAAACAGAAGGTAACCAACCCCACGTTCCCCAGTGGTCTGAGGCCCTGTGGAAGAGCAGGGCTTGGTGGGAATTTCAGAGCAGGTTGGGGCAGGCTGCTCCATGTGTCCTGCTGGAGGTGCCACAGTGATCCTGGGGGACTCCCAGCTGAGCCCAAGGCCCTGTGCCAGGGAGAGGCTGGGCTCTGTGAGATGGGCAAGGTGTGAGAGGGCAGGGATCCCTCTCTGAACAGTGGGACACTGATCCCCTTCATTCCCCTTGTGCTCTGCCCCAGCTGAGGGCCTGGCCTGTGGCATTGTGCCGTGAGTCGACTGCCTCACAGAGGCAAATTCGTGAGAGAAACAACAGCTGACCTAATTAACCCTCCCTTCACATCCTCCTGCAGTTGCCAGTGGCTGCTGTGAGCTGGGGCAGAGCAGGGTGATTTAATGGCAGCAGCTCTGGCATCCCACCTAAACCCTCTCCTGCCTGACCCGTGCTGTCAGCTCACTGTGCATCTGCTGGGGCTGCTGATGGGGGCATTATCTTAGCTTAATTAGCAGCTGAGTAATCGATGGATGAGCAGAAAGCAGGGGAAACGTAGAGAAAAAGCAGTTTACTCTGAGCACAGAGAGCCAGGGCTTTGTGGGGCAAACTTTAACCCCCCTGGCACTGTCACTCATCCCAGGCAGGGTGCAAAGCCAAACGGGAGGGCTCTAGAGGTGCCCTCATATCTGACAGGCCCCGGGGGAGGGAGTAGCCCAGGGAGCACCGGAGCAGCCGGGGATGCGGTGCCGGGGATGCGGTGCCAGGGATGCGGTGCCGGGGATACACTGCCAGGGATGCGGTGCCAGGGATGCACTGCCAGGGATGCGGTGCAGGGATGCGGTGCCGGGGATACACTGCCAGGGATGCGGTGCCAGGGATGCACTGCCAGGGATGCGGTGCCAGGGGTGCAGTGCCAGGGATGCGTTGCCGGGCGGCCCCTGCCCCGTCCCCTCCAGAGGCCGAGCCCCGGCAAGCAGCGCCCGCCAGCGGCCCGGGGCTCTCACCCTCGGCCTCGCCCCATCACTTTTCCCGGGTGACCTTGTCCCGGCCCTTCACCCTCCCGGGGTGTTTCCAGCGGCTGCAGCAGGGCCATTGCAGCGGGGCCATTGCAGCAGGGCCATTGCTGCTCTATTGTTCACCGCAGCACTGCTGCTGCCCCGCCCGCTTGCCCCGCAGGAAACCGGGTGCGAACACTCCAAAGTTATAAAATCATAAGAAAGGTGGGATTTAGTGCGGCCAATCTGTTCAAATCATGGCTCTAAGTGTAGAAAGCGCTCTCCTGCCCACTGCTGTCCTTAGGGATGCTCCTTTTGTGCGAGGTGGTGCCGGGGGCTGATGAATGGGAGGAGGTTTCTAAGATGCCAACAGATCAACAAGCCCTCCTTCCCCTGGGAACGGGCTGGCAGGCGGCCTGGAAAGTGCCCGCATCCCAAGGGTTAAAGGCTGGCGGAAGGATGTCATTTCCAGCGGCTTTTTGCCCCACCCCCTCAAAGATGATAAATTATTGCTGGATGCAAAAATGAAGTGGTTATCACTGAGCAGCTCTGGGTCAGCCAGGCAGCCTGAGGAGGGTGGGGGTGTGAAAGGGGCTGCTGCAGGTTCTTAAAACCTTGATTCACCTTCTTCAAGCCAGAGATATTTTGGTGGGGCTGCTGATGCTGCCCCATCCTCCTGGCTTCTCATCAGATCCCACGGAAAAGGAATTTTCTTGGTTTATTGGGATGGAGGACAGAACTCGAGCAGTGTTTGGTGGCTGTCCCAGGTGTGCCACCCTGCAGTGACACCTTCCCTGGTGTCCAGCTGGGCTGAGGGATGTGGGACAGAGCTGAGTGTGGTGCTGCAGCTCAGAAACTGGGGAACAGGCTGAGCCTCAGGACTTTGCAGCAGAGCCATGGTTGGAGCATTAAACTGGGAAACAGAGATGGGACTTGACTCTGCCACTGAGACATCACTGTGGCATCGCTCCACTTCCCTCTGCCCATCCTTGAGCAAACATAAACCTGAACAACAAACAACAAACGTGAAAATACTGTCAAGTGTCTTCATATATCCAACAGACAAAGCTCACTTTATTCTAATATTCATTTTTAATTCCTTCCCAACTTCTGCAAGGGGTTATGTGTTTAATCATGAGCACAAATAGCTTTTCCCTTTTTAAACCAAGCTCGGTAATTGACTTAAAATTTAAAAAAACCCCAACCTTGTAAAAGAGGAGGGATGGATGTTGAAATGAAATTAAAATTTTAATTTAGTTTAGAAATGACCCAAGAGTGTAATAGCTTTGGCTGGTACTTGATCAAGTCCCAAAATAAATGCTGTTTCTCCTACACATGTTTTCACAATAGGACAGGAATAAAAAGAGCAAACAATGAGGCTGAAGTCAAGCTGTTAAATCATGAAGGATTTTACCAAATGGTTCAGATTCCCCTCTATTTACTAGCAGCTCTCAGCAAGCTGTGGCTCTGGATTATCTTGATGCAAATCTGCAGTGATTTCCTCAGTATCAGCCAAATTACCTGCCCGGAGAGCTCCAGCCTGGAGCAGAGCTCAGCTGAGCTCCCTGACAGCATCCAGGGCAGGAGAGGAACTCTTTGGGCTCTTATTAGAGGAAGCTGAAGAGAAGCAAAATATCGCTCAGCCATCAGGGAAACTTGCTGACAGTGAGAGATGTTTTGGGCTGTGAAGTAGTTTCCTCTGGGAAGTGGTGGAAGTTCTGTTAAAATTAGCCTGGACAAAGCAGAGCAGAGCTCTCTCTGTGCTGTCCCTGCCTCCTTTTCCAGAGCACAATTATTCCATGCCCAGGATCTGCCCACCTGCCTTTTCCAGCAGGGTGTGTCACCGACTGGGTGCCATCCCTGCCATCCATAGTGTGGGCTTGGAATGGTCCTTTTTGGGTTCCTTCTTCAGGAATTCCATGATTCTAGGTCCTTTTCCCAGCCTCCAGCCTGTGTTTCTCTGCCCTTTAACCACTGTCACCCACAAAACCTGCATCAGGGTGGGGAACTGGTTTAATTTGTGTTTAACCAGAACTTCTCTTGAACCCACAGACATGGGGATGCAAATTGTTGCTGAGTTTTGTGTTGTGCTCCTGCCCCTCTCTTGTGCTTTTTAACAGCTCAGTTTGGAGGGGAAGAGAAACCAGAAAGCAAACTGGCTCTGAATGTCTTGGAGCCGCTGTCTAGAGATGCTAATTCACCTCTTGCAGGCTGTGAGGGAGCTGCTGGGGCTGCTTTGCAGCTCTGCTTGAATCCTGTTGCTGTTCCTTGCAGCACGAAGCCTGTCCTGGGTGTCAGGATGGGTTTGGTGCTGCTGAGCTCAGGCACACCCACGGCCTCGAGCAGCAGCGTGAGGTGCCTTGCTGGAAGGTTCAGCCTGAGAAAGATGCAAAGGAGAGCAGCGAGGCGTGAAGCACTCTCGAGAGCTGCTGTTGAGTGAGCTGCCTCCTCCAAAAGGGGAGAAAACCCCAAAGCAAGCCCAGCTGCTGCTGCACGAGCTGCAGAGCAGAGAGCAGTGGTTGGTCTGCTCTGTGACTGCTCCGTGACTGCTCCCGGGGCTGACAGCCCTGACAGCCCTCACCCTCACACACGTGGCTGTCACTGTGGCAGCTGAACAGCCCCAGCTCTCTCTGCCTGTTCCACCCTGCCTGTCCTGCTTTGTTTGGCAGCATCAACCTTTGCTTTAGGGCAAGGCCAGCCCGTGTTTACCTGAGATGGTTTCCATGTGCTGAAGGTCGGGGTCAGGGGTGTGATGGGCTGGGATGGAGCACCTTGCCCTGCGTTAGGGGATGCCCTTCATGCCAGGGATGCTCCCTCCTGGAAATGCTCAAGGCCAGGTTGGACGGGGTTTAAAGCACCCTGGTCTCGTGAAAGAGAGAACTTTTCCAGCCTAAACTCGCCCCTGCCCACGGCACGGGATGAGCTTTAAGGTCCCTTGGAACCCCAACGTTCTGTGCTCAGCCAGGCTGCAGCACAGGGCTGCACACACTTTGTCTGGCCCAGCTGCAGCTGCCCCAGCTGCAGGAGATTGAAGCCAAGGCGTTTTAACGCCTCGTTAGGGCGGGCTGGCAGGGCGTGCACAGATGCTGAGATTAGTTAAGGCTTCTCAGCCACACTAACTCGCACTCGGTGTGGTTTTGGGTACAGCACAAAGAGAAACAGGTTGGTTGTTCTTCCACCACGCAGGGGTAGTTTTCAGTCTTGTGAATTAAAAAAGAGAAGTTTGAAAAAAAAATTCTGCTGGTGTTCGAGGCAGAGTTAGTAATAACCAGCAGGAAATGATGATGATAATTTAATACTGTGCACATGCAGGTGTTTTGTGTTGGGCCATTACTCACAGGGCACGGGGGAGATGCTCTGGGGGTCCCTGTTTGCTGAGGTGCTGAGTGAGAGCCAGAGCAGCTCTGCCCTGCCCCGGGGGTGGAGAACTGCAGAGAGCTCTGGCAGCAGCAAAGCCCCCGGGCAAGGACCAGAGGGAAAGCTGGGAGAGTCCCAGGGCCTCCAGAAGATGTTCAAGGGTCCAGGGTGGAAGTGGGGGCTGGAGGTGATGTGGGTGAGCTGGTTCTGCTGAGAAGAGCTGAGCACAAAACACGTGGAGCACGAGTCTGATGAGGGAGCTGGGAAAGGGGCTCAGCTGAGGAAAAGGAGGTCAGGGGGCCCTCTTTAAAACAAGCCTGGATGTGGCACTGTGTGCCAGGGTTTAGTTGAGGTGTTGGGGCTGGGTTGGACTCGATGATCCTGAAGGTCCCTTCCAACCCAGTGATTCTGTGAATTCTGGCTCTGCACAACTCCCTGTAAGGAGAGGGCATCCAGGAGGAGTTCCCCGTTCTCCCAGGAAACAAGTGGCAGGAGGAAAGGAAACAGCCTCAGGTAGCACCAGGGGAGGTTTAGGTTGGATATCGGGAACATTTCTTCACTCAAAGGTTTGCCAAGCACTGGCACAGCTGCCCAGGGCATGGTGCAGTCCCCTTCCCTGGAGGTGTTCCAAACGTGTAAAGTGGCACTTGGGGTAACCTGGCAGTGCCAGGTTAAGGGTTGGACTGGATGATTCTGGGATTTTGCTGGAAGATAACTCAGCCAGGTGTTTGCAGCTGCAGTGGCCACAGCCCAGGCTCTGCAGGCGTGCAGAGGGGTCCCCAGGAGCCAGGGCTGTGTCCTCAGGGAGCTTAGAGCGGCTCCTCTGCACCACCAGGCTGGGAACAGCCATTCCCACGGCTCCAGGGCCCATCCTGCCCGAGCCAACCCTGCCCAGCCCAGGCTATTCCCTTTCCCTCTGTCCTCCAGCACCTTGGAGTCACATCCCCAAAACACAGACCTTGCCTTGGCCCTGTGTTCCCAATTGGCATTGCAAGGAGAGAGGGAGAAACCCCACAGCTCTGCTAGCAGAGCCACAGTGCAGCTCCTCTGCCTCAGCCACACAAATGGCTTCAGGGATGATTAAAAGTCCAGCTAATGAGCAGCTCTGGCAGGAGGACTTGCTCAGGAGAGTGAATCCCGAGTGAGGAATGCCATGTGGGACTGCAAGGCTGAGATTCAGCCAGGAAAACCTAAGCAAAACCAGAGGATGTGTCCTGAAAGCAGCAAAGTTCTTTGTGAGGCAGACAGGGCCTGACAAAGCTTTCACAGGAAAGGTGTTGATCTCAACAAACTGCCTTTTTTTTTTTCTCTCTCAAAAAAAAAAATTGGCAACAATTTCCCACCAATTCTCCAGCAAAGGAAATATGATCTCATCTTCTTCCCTCAGAGCAGCTCCCTCAGCTTGCAGGTGATCATTCATTAATTCATTCCCCATTGTCAGGCTCTCTCCTGGTTCCACTCCTGCATCTGGGTGCTGCATTGTTGACACGACCCCTCTAATCACAATATTTCCTATTATTCCAGGTATTTTTCCTCTTAACTTTTCCAGCCTAAACGCATTAAGGAGACAGCGCTCCAAGCTTTATACAGCTGTGGAAAGCATGGATTTAGCTGGTGCTGTCAGTTTGTATGGCATGGACTCTAATGCCCCTCTCTGTTCCTGCAGGCACCTCCAAGATGATGAGTTATTATATGGACACAGCCATCAGCAATGCAGCTCCTTATGCTTTGGCTCGGCCTGGAATGATGGTAAGGAACAGACAGGGCAAGGGAATGGCCTTGCACTGAATGAGGGTGGGCACAGATGAGATTTTTGTAGGAAATTCACCCCTGTGAGGGTGAGCAGCCCTGGCACAGGGTGCCCAGAGCAGCTGTGGCAGTGCCCAAGGCCAGGCTGGACATTGGGGCTTGGAGCCACCTGGGATAGTGGAAGGTGTCCCTGCCCATGGCAGGGGGTGGAGTGAGACAGTCTTTAAGGTCTCTTCCAACCCAAACCTTTCCATGCCTCTATCAAAAACCGGAATTGGGGCCAGTTTCCTCCCCCAGCAGTTTTCTCTCATGTTGCTGTGATTTCTCCAGCCCTGGCCCAGCTCGGTGCCATCTCCTGAGGATCCAAGGTTTGAGGTAGTTCAGGGCAGCCCTGAATTCCGAGTGTTTACCCAGAGCTCCTCTGACCCTCTGGAGCCTGCAAACCTCCCCTGGAAATGGGATCCTGGGTGGGATTTCCTGTGCTGGTGTTGGGAGGAGTGTCAGGGGAAGCTTTGTCCTGCTGCCTCCTTCACCTGGGACCAGTGGGACCAGCCCAGAGCAGGGCAGCCACTGGGAAAGGCTCCCGTGGTTTTCTGGAGTTTTGGGACCACTCTGGTGCTCCCTGTCCCAAGCCAGCTCTGGTCTGTTTGCAGCTGATGGGTGATTGTATGTAACAAATGTTGGAGTGTCATCCTGGGACAGGTTGAGCAGGGATTTGAGCCTTTTTTAGGAAAATCAGATCTATATTTAGGGAAATCTGATCTATATTTCAATAAACCAGAGAAATATATTCAGAGAAATCAAATCTCTACTTAGAGAAATGGCATTTCTAACCATTTGTCCAAAGAACTGCTGAGCCTTGGAGGTCAGATAAGCTCTGGGCTGACACTTCAGAACTTGTGCTAAAACCCAACATTTTCCCCAAACTGAGAAGAAAAGCCCATCCTGAGCCATGGAATATTCCCAAGGCAGCTTCACAGCTTTCCTTTAAATGGTTCCGAGCAAGCATTTGGCTTTTAAATATTGATTTGCCATCAAGGAAATCTATTCCCCCGCAGGGAAATGGTAACAATGATAAAAAATTCAAACATCCTGCATTTATTTATAGGTATGTGCATGGTATTGTCCTCTTCTAGGGAGACAAACATTTAAATGCAATGTATTTATTTTGTGGTATATATGTATATGTGTGTGGGTCCATGGTAAATATATATACATATAAAATATACACACAGATGCACATAATAAATATGGTGTGTACATATATATACATAAATATATATGTATAAAATAGGTGTGTATGAAATAAAAGGAAAATTAAATCCTGGGATCATTTATTAAAGCTTTGTTCCCAATCTAAACAAATCCATGTTTCTAAATACCTCTATATCCATGTATAGTTCTTTATAAAGTATAAATTTAGCTTCATGTACAATAAAAATGAATGTGCAATTTATATAGAGTTATAAGCTAGGATTACATAGGTGTGGGTGTATAAATTCTTATGTCACCCATATAATCAGTACATCTATAATGTATTGTGTGTTAACACATAATAATATGTTTATTATGCAATGTTTGGGTAATGATATATTATGTTATATAAATTATAGATGCATCTGTATGTTTCATATGAGGTGTATAACTCATATATCCATGTGTGCATACCACATGTATAAACATCTCTGTGGACACACCAATAAAACCAACATAAACAACCCAAATATAAAGAAAATAATCCCAAGTAATATCCCTATAAATAGGAAGAGGAACATAAATATGAGAGCTGGGACCAGGCTCCTCCTCAGTGCCTGGGCATGGCTGTGGTTCTGCACCCCCTGGTGACCTCCTACGATTTGGGGGGTGTTTTGGGGCCTCCCGCTGCCTAAAAATGACATTCCCAGTTGTGGGGAGTGGAACAAAGCCCTGCCACAGAGGGTGTCCCCATGGGAGACCCCCAGGCTGCAATCTTGCCAAGCTCAGCCTCACTCTGACCTTCACTTTTCTCCTCATCTTGGTGTGAAAAAAGCCCTTTTTGTCCCAACACCCCTGAGCCAGCTGAGCTGGGATCTACCAGAGCAGGGCCCGCTGCCTGATCCTGGGGCAGCCCCAGTGCCCCCCGCACATTTCGGGGTCCCCGTCCCCTGACAGTTCCCTGTGCTCCTTCCAGAAACAGGGAGTGCCTGTTCCCTGCGAGGATCCCTGGGTGACCTGTGCCTTCCAGGCCTCCTGCTGCCAGCCCCGGCCCTGCTGCCCGCTCTGGGACGAGCCCGCCACACAGGAGGTGCCCACCGGGCTGGAGCACTACGGCACGGGTAGGACACGGGATGGCACGGGGTGGCATGGGTAGGGCATGGGGGTGGCACTGGTGGGACAGGGAGGGGCCCAGACAGGGCATGGGATGGCATGGGTGGGACATTTGTGGTGGCATGGGTAGGACATGGGAGTGGAAGTGGTATGACATTTATGGTGGCCAGGGAAGGACATGGGGATGGCACTGGTAGGACATGGACTGGTAGGACTGGTAGGCGATGGCTCTGGTAGGACATGGAGATGGCATGAGTAGGATACGGAGTGGCATGGATAAAGCACAGGGTAGCACTGGTAGGACATTTGTGATGTCATGGATAGGACATGGAGTGGCATGGGTAGGACATTTGTGGTGGCACATGTAGGACACGGCATTGGCATGGGTGGGACACAGGGTGACATGAGTAGGACACAAGAGTGGCATAGGTAGGACATGGGTAGGACATGGAGCAGTACGAGTAGGACATGGCAGTGGCACACGTAGGACATGGGTAGGATATGGAGGTGGCATGGGTAGGACATTTTTGGTGGCAAAGGTAGGACATGGTGGCATGGGTAGGATACAGGGTGGCACTGGTAGGATATTTGCGGTGGCATGAGTAGGACATTTGTGGTGGCACAGCTAGGACAAGGTAGTGGCACAAGTAGGACATTTGTGGTGGCATGGGTAGGACATGGTGGTGGCACGAGTAGGATACGAGGTGGCACAAATAAGACATTTGTGGTGGCATGGGTATGATATTTGTGGTGGCACGGGTAGGACACAGGGGTGGCACCTTCCCTGTGCTGGTGGGCTCAGAGCAGCCTCAGCAGGAAAAAGGAGCCCAAATCCCCGCCAGGCTCTGTTGTTGTGTCCCCACCAAGTGTTGTTCCAGATTTGCTTTCTGCCCCAGTTCTGCCATCATTTATTGGGGTTTTTGTCCTTAGTGCCACCCTCAGGCACAGCATCGCCAGGTTGGCACCTGCCTTGATGGTGTCAAGGGGCTCCCTTAGTGAGGATTGGTCCAGAAGTGAGAAAAAACCCTTAAATTTGGGGAGTTGTATCTATTGTCCACCTATTGAAGTGATGCTGAAGGGTGGGAGCTTCCCTCTTCCCTGCCATGATGTGGGAATGCTCCTCTCCCCTTTCAGCTGTTTTTTTGCTGGTTTTTGGAATGTTGGAGCTCTGTGTGCACCTCCCTTGCATGTGGGGGCAGCAGCCCTGCTTGCTGCTCCTGGGGTCTCTGGGAGGATCCCATGGGCAGGGTGCGCCTGCCTGGCTGCACCCTCTGCACTTCTCCTGCCATCTGCAGGACTGGTGTCATGGCTCCTGCTTAGTGGCTTTGCAAAGTGGCATCCATGGAGGCTTGTAAGGAAACAGGGATTCCCAAATTCCCACTCCACTCTGCTGGCATTTTAGGGTCTCTTGTAACTCAATGCTTTGCACTGGCACAGGGTGCCCAGAGCAGCTGGGGCTGCCCCAGCCCTGGAGGTGTCCAAGGTTGGGACACTTGGAGCAACCTGGGATAGTGGAAAGTGTCACAGCCCATGACACTGGGTGGGCTTTAAGGTCTACTCCAACCCAGTTCTGGGAGTTTTTGATTTCTTGGGAGGTTGATGATCACCAGAGCTGGAGAGGAGAGGCCACACTGGGCCATCAGCTAAAGGAGCTCCCTGCCTTGGCCTAGGGAATGTGTTCATGCCTTCCCTGCCAGGGCCCAGGGAATTCCTTCCCTGCCTCATGTCTCCTCTTACACCTCTGTTATTTGGAAGTTGTTAGAAAAGCTCCAGGGTCTGATTCTTGCCCCAGCAGATGAATTTTCATGCTGAGCTTGGGCCTGCTTCTTGTGGTGTGGAATGAGATGAGCTTTAAGGTGCCGTGCAAGCCAGCCCAGGCTGGGATTCCAGGACTCCTGGAGGAGCAGCTGGAAGGGCAGATATTCTCTGGCCTGAGCTGGGTGAGGAGGGAGCAGCCCAGGGCTCAGGTACCCCCAGCACAGCCCAGCCACAGAACCAAGAGAAAGAGCTCAAGTTGCACAAGGTGACCTTTCCAAGGGCCAAGATGAAGTTTGTGTTTCCCCTCAGTCCCACAGAAGCCTGTCCTGAAGCACTCAAACCCTGTGTAAGCTCCCCTGACCATGTGCAGCTCTCCTGTGAGCGTTCCTGCTCCTTGGTGGTGCTCGCTGGCCCCTGGGGAGGGCAAGCCCTGATGTTCAGGGACTTTCTGCAGCTGAGGGTTCAGCAGAACAGTGACTGCTGAGTCAAATGTACAGTTTGAAATCTCTCCTTGGCAAGGTTCAGGCATTTGGTTATTTTTCCTTTATCCTTGAGTGAGCACTTGAGTGTGAGCAGAAGGTGGACACAGAGAGCTGTGGCTGGAGCAAAGCCCCTCTGCTATTCTCAGGCATCCTTATTCCAGCTATTTGCTCAACTCCTGTGAGTGACCTCTCTCAGCATGATGTCAGCTCTGCTCTGATGAAATCTGCCTGGCAGCATTTGGATTTGCTCAAACATTTTGCAAGTCTGTGCCTGGAAAGTTTTTTTAGGGTTTTTTTCCCAACCCTCTCCTGTTTTCTGTGAAAGTGCTCTCTCCAGGGACCAACATATCTGCAGCCCAGATCTTCCTTACTCCACCATGGCTCTGTGAACTTTCTTGTTGCAGAGGCTGGAGCCTGCCTCAAACATTAGTGAAGCCAGGGAAGGAAATCCAAGCTGTTGCTGTCTTCTACAGGTTTTGATCCACACAGCTTTTGGAGAGTTGGGATGAGCAGGACAGGCCCCTGGGTCGCTTGCAATACCTAAGAATTTTCAGTTCTTCCTGTTGCAATGCAAGGTGCTCTTTCTCTGATTTGTTTTTTCATGTTGCTGGTTCTTCAGTCTAGAGCAGTTTCTAATTTTAAATGAGAGGAAACTCTTATTTGTATATGGGGCCAGGAACAGCCTTTCATTTCTCCTTTGTGTCTCAGCTGCACATGAAAACCATTTGTCATCTATTCTTCTGCTGCACCAGAGGCTATTTTGGTTTTCATGGTCTTGATGTTGGTGAAAGAAACAAGTCAACAAGGAAAATGCAAGTGTGAATATATCCTCCTGCAATAGAAACCCACAACATTTCTAAGAGTTTGAGAGCTGCTTGCGTTTAGGGAAGATGCTTTGCCTTTGAAGCTTGAGCAAGTTTATTTACACTGTGCTTGAAGCTGATAAGATTATTCTGTGATATGGATAAAGGAAAGCCTGATGTGGATTTAGCTCATTGATAAAGCAAGAAGGGGTGGAGTTTTTTGTCTTGAAAGGCCAACATTTGAAAATGGACTGGAGTCAGTTTTATTTGTCAGCTCGTACCACAATGTGTGATGCACATGTTGGGAATGTCAGTGCCCAGGGATGACCACAGGAGGGAAAGGCCCAGCCCAGAGGTGACAGAACAAGGCATCCAGAGGGGAGCTGCTGGCTGCTCTGCTGGGCTGGGGTAACTGGTCACAGGTTTAGGAGTTTTTCTGAAATAATTTTGCTTTAAAATTTAGCTCTTATTGTTTCAAGTGTGTCTTTATTAAAACAATCAACTATTTATTACCTGTACCACAATGAAGAACAATCAACAGTGGCTAGCATGCCACAACAATTCCAAGAACAAGAATGGTCTGAGCCCCCAGTGCAGCACATGGAGTCTGACATCAAGCCAGAGTCCTGCAGGTGTTTTCTCAGCCTGGAGAAGAGCAAACTCTGGGCAAATTGTTAGAGCAGCTCTCCAGTATCTGAAGGCAGCCTGCCAGGAGGGGGGAGATGAGCTACACAAGGGCATGTAGCTCTGCTCCTTGGCATCAGGTCTGTAAAGGCACCCTGACTGCTCCATCTGCCACCCAACTGCAGGTGCTGCCCAAAGTGCTGCTGAAAGGTTGCTGAAAGCCACACTTAGCACCTTATGGTCAACTCATAAAGAAAGAGGATCCTAATAATCATCCCTGGGAATATTTTTTGGATTATACGACATTGGGTGTAAAACTGGAGTGGAAGAAAAGATTTGCTAGTGGAATTATCAAAGTATTGTGGGGCTCTGACCAACCTGAAAAACCTGATCTAGGGGGGTGCATCCTGCCTGTGGTGCAAGGGTTGGAATGAGATGATCTTTAAGGTCCCTTCCTGCCCAAACCACTCTGGGATTCTGTGATTCCATGGCAATTTCAGCACAGACTCAGGGCTGGCTGTGCTGCCTTTAGGAGCCAAGGCCACTTTAACAGCCCCTTCCACCCAGAGTGGGTTTGTTTTCCTTACTGATAGGGGAGATAAAACTGTTGTTAATGGCAAGTGAGGGATGGAACCACTCTGACTCCAGCGGAAGAGCTTTCTACAGCTGCTGTGCTGAATTAGCATCCTTGGACTGAAGGTATTCCCAGCCTTTTGGATGCTTCTGAAGCATCTGGGGGAGTGCTCCTGGCTTCACTGAGAAATGGATCACGGAATCCTGGGCTGGCTTGGGTTGGAAGGAACCTTCAGGATCATCTCATCCCAAAGGTGGCAGGACCACCTTCCACCAGAGCAGGCTGCTCTGAGCCATGTCCAGGCTGCTCTTGGACCATCCCAGGGACCTTTTGGAGAGCAAAAAGCAGAGCTGGTGCTTCATGGGCATCAACTCCTCACAGCCTGGGCTGCCCTGGTGTGGAGCTGCTTTGGCCAGGAGAGCCAAGGCCCTGCAGCTGCAGAAACACCTCGGTGTGCTCTGTGCCCACACCCAGCAGGGCTGGACCCTGTGATCCTCCTCCCAGCCCGGCTCCCAGCCCAGCCAGGGCCACGGGCCGGGGTCCCACGGGGCCACCCACATCCGTGGCCAAGCCTCCCTGCTTTTCCCCACGTGTCCCCTCCTTTGCCTGCCCTTCTCCCGGTGGAGAACCCGCAGGAAAACGTTTTCTGTGAGCGCTTTCTGGGCCGCCTTCCAGGCCCACGCTCGGAGGAAGGGGGCTTGGGGAGGAGGAGGAGGAGAAGGGGGGAAGGTAAAGCTGACCAGGCTCAGCCCGATGGCTTCTCCAGCTGCAGAGCATTTTCTGAGCGAAGCTTTTTTTTTTTCTAAATCTGCTTTTTTTTTTTTTCATGTCCTTTTATCCTATTTTTAACTGTGGCCTCCTTCCTTTTCTCAGCCTCCTCCAACACTTCCCCCTCCCCTGTGCTGCGCTGCCTCCCCCGCATGCTCTCGCTGAGATGAATGGGAGCCTTCTCACAGGGCACGCACAGCTGCTGCTCCTGCCTGCAGGACAGCCAGGCCTCCTCTGGGCCAGCCAGGCCTTCCCTGGGCCAGCCAGGATCATCCCTGGGCCAGCTAGGCCTCCTCTGGGCCAGCCAGGATCATCCCTGGGCCAGCCACTCCTTCCCTGGGCCAGCCAGGATCACCCCTGGGCCAGCCAGGATCATCCCTGGGCCAGCCAGGCCTCCTCTGGGCCAGCCAGGCCTTCCCTGGGCCAGCCAGGATTATCCCTGGGCTGGTCAGGATCACCCCCAGGCCAACCAGGCCTTCCCTGGGCCAGCCAGCATCACCCTTGGGCTGGCCAGGATCATCCCTGGGCCAGCCAGGATCACCCTGAGCCAGTCAGGCTCATCCCTGGGCTGGCTAGAATCATCCCTGGGCTAGCCAGGATCACCCCTGGACCAGCCAGGATCACCCATGGGCCAGCCACTCCTTCCCTGGGCATCCCAGGCTCACCCTTGGGCCAGCCAGGCTCATCCCTGGGCCAGCTAGGCTCTCCTCACGCTCTTTAGCAAACCAGAATAGTTAAAGGAGGATGTGCAGGAAGGTGAAGGACAGCAGGATAGGAGGAAATTGGGGTGAGTCCCACAGGGAGGGATGCACTGGATGGGAAATCATTGCATGGCTCAGAGAAAGCCCTGCACAAACTCCTGCCCTTCCCAACCTGCTGCAGCATTCCCTGACCCTCAGCTCTGCCAGGCCCAGGGGCTGAGCAAGTCTCAGGGCTCTGGTGTCACCTCTGGCCGCTGAGGTGACACAGCCTCTCTGGCTCTGGGGCTGTTTAGGGCCTGTCTGGAATGGGAGTTTTTCACTTTTCCCTTGTGGATCTTTGGGTATTCCGTGGGCTCCAGCTGAAGGCCAGTCCCAGCTGCTGTGCTGGGAAACTTGATAGGTTGGACTTCATAGGTTGGACTTGATAATCTTAGCAGTCTCTTCCAACCTCATTATTCTGTGACTCTGTGACAATCTGGGCTGCTGAAGGACACACATAATTTTCTCTGTTAAGGGCACTTTCCAATCTGTTGGTGGAGAGAGGAGATCCCTCCATGCCTTGGGAATGGATTGCAGGGCTGTGGATGCCTGTGGGATGCCTGTGGTGTGTGTGACTCTGCTGGGAAGCACGAGCAGCCCCTGCTCTGCTCTCAGGTCAGTGGGAGCTGGAGTTGCTGGCTCCTGTGGATCCTGTTGTTTCCCTGGTGGGCAAAACATTCCCAGGGGTTCCTGTTGTTGAAAATGGGACCAGACTCCTGGTACTAAAGTGAGTTCAGCATTTATTATAAGAAAAAGAAAGGCCTGAAGCAGGGGGCCCAGGCTGAGCAGGAACGTTCCTGTCAAGGATGGAGCTGCGCCGGTGCTGGGGCTGCTCAGCAGCAATGTCCCTGATCCCTGCACAGATTCAGTGGGTCAGGAGCCCCTTTTTATCCTGTTTTTTGTCCCTTTGGATTGATTTCTGTTTGGATCCTTCATTTGCATGAAGGTTTAAGGCCTTGATTGGCCATTTAGTTCTGCCCAGGCTGGCTCGTGGTGCATTTACTGAGGTGTGTGATGGTACCTTGAGTACCTGATTTCTTATAACTACCCTTTACCCCCTTTTACAATATAACAACCAAACTAACAGTACATGCTTAACCATCTATCAACTATTTTACAACACTTTCTAACCTATTTTTAACAGTGTGACACTCAGTGATGCTGGGACCTGCTGCAGAGGACTATTTGCACTGAGGCGACAGAATCACAAAAATCCAGGCTTTCAGTTTTCCATTTGTTTCCTGCCTGACTCTGGAAAATTCTCTGTGCTGCCTGTCCAAGACAAAACCCCAGGGAGCTCCCTGTGCCTTGGTCATCAGCAGAGAATGAACTCAGAGCTCTTTTCCCACTTGAGCTGCAGAGTCAGCTGGGGATGAGGGATTGTGCTCAGCCCTGGGATGAGGCTGGGGCAAAGCTGGAGTGTTGGTTTTGGGAGAAACCTGGAGATTTGCTGGGATTCTCAGGTTTAACAGGGGATGGGAGCTCAGCAAGAGGCAGAGCTCAAGTTTGGGAGCTGCAATAATGAGCAGCAGCACTGAGAGCTCCAGTGTGCCTTGGGGAAGGGACAATGGGATGTCCAGGAGGAAGAGATCTGAGCCACAGCCTGGCCAGGGTTTCTGTGATGCCTGGAGGCTGCCTGCAGAACAGACTCATTTTGGGGTGCCCTTGGAGCAGGACTGACCCCTCTGTAGGGATGGAGTGAGCTGGATGTACCTGCTGGGTTTTCCAGAGGGGGAAACCATCCTGCAGCACCAAACACTTCAGACAGAGTACACAGTGCACAACTGGGGGGGAAGGGGGTGTCGTGTTTGAGCTTTCCCAAGAAAATTCCTCAGAACTGTGACCAGTGGGGACACTGGGCAGCAGAGCACCCTCTCCAGAGGGTTTGGTTGCCTGTGGCCAGCCCTGGTGGCAGCACTTAGGGGGGCTTCGCTGGGCTGGTGAGGAGCAGGGAGGGCAAGAGAAGTGAGGAGAGATATTTGGAACAGCTTTCCCAGAGAAGTGGTGGAATTCCTGTCCCTTGAAATGTTAAAAAAATCTGTCAATGTGGCACTGGGGGACACCACATGTCCACCACAGTTTAGTGTTTAGTGGTGGGCCTGAGGGTTTCTCCAGCCTTTAGGATTGTCTGATTGTGTTTTCTCCCTGGATAGACAATGGGATGCCAGGAGAGCAGAGCAGAGCAGGCAGAGGGGCTGTGAGGAGTGGGGAATCCAGGACCCTGCAAACAGCCTGATCCCTTCAGCTGCTGGCAGCTCGGAGCACCTCTCTCCCTCCAGATGTTCCTCGTGTTTATGGCTGCTGCAGAGAGCCTGAACTCTCTCATTAATGCATTTCTCTCTCTCTCTTCCTCACATCGAAGCCAGAAGTCTCAGCTCGGAGGCTGCAGCTGGGAAGGAGCTGGGGTGAGGGGTGGGAAGGGGAGGGAGGTGTGCGCCAGCCTCGCGGCCCATTCACTCCCCCTGCGCCTCCTCCCCCCAGCCCTCCCAAAATACACATGCCCCGCAAAAAGAAAAACACTGGCAGATTTTTTATTTCAGAAAGTAAACACTTAGGCCATGGGGGTCTGGAGGTTATGGGAAAAGAGGAAACCATTGGGCTAATCAGGCCGGGACACACTTCCCCTGCTGAAATAAAGCAGAAATCGCTGCCTCACAGGGCGCCGCTGTGGTTAACCCTGGGGCTGCCAGTGCCATGGAAAGTCTTCCCTCAATCCCTGGGATTTGGTGCCTTGTGGTTCACTCTGCTGCTCCCAGTGCTGGGAGCCCAGCTCTGCCCACTCATTTTCCCTCAATCCCTGGGATTTTGGGGCTCATGGTTAACCCAGGGGCTGCCAGTGCCATCCATGGAGTGTTTTCCATCAGTCCCTGGGATTTGGTGCCTTGTGGCTCACTCTGGGAGTGAACTGTGCACTGTGGTTAAGTGCTCAGAGCGGGACCCTGCCCACTCATTTTTCCATCAGTCCCTGGGATTTTGGGGCTCATGGTTAACCCAGGGGCTGCCAGTGCCACGGAAAGTTCTCCCTCAATCCCTGAGATCTGGTGCCTTGTGATTCACTCTGCTGCTCCCAGTGCTGGGACCCCAGATCTGCCCACTCATTTTCCCTCAATCCCTGGGATTTGGTGCCTTGTGGTTCATTCTGGACTAGCAGAGCTGGGAACTCCACTCTGCCCACTCGTTTTCCATCAATCTCTGGGATTTTTGGGGCTCATAGTTAGCCCAGGGGCTGCCAGTGCCACAGAAAGTTTTCCCTCAATCCCAGTTTTGGGGTGGAAGGGGAGCCAGCACTCTACAGCAGTCCTGTGGCCCTTTGGGAATGGGCTGTTGGGAATTTTTAGTAGGAAATGAAGTATTTTCCCTGGTTTGTGAGCCATCCTATAGAATTTCATCGTTATTCTTGCCTGAGAACTCTGCCTGTCGGCTGCAAACCTCTGCAGAGAGGAAATCTCTCTCTGCTTGGATCAGCGGGATTTGGGCAATTTCTGCAGAGCTTTGAAGGGTTTTCAGATAGCTCCATTTTCCCATCCCTGCCAGATTTGCATGAGGTGTATAAATGATTAAATCATGGATTCTTTGGTCACAAACCTTCCATGGGGGGATCCTTCCTGCTCTCTGTTACTCCATATAGAGCACATGGAATGTGGGATTGGCCCTGGGTGCTCCCATAGAACAAGGAATGGTCTCAGCCCAGGTGAGAGCCCAGGGGCCTTTGTACCTAAAGAGATCCCAATTATCCTTCTCAGAGCCTGGCCTTGGATTTCCCAGCTCCTTTCCCATCCTGACCTGTGCTCTGGGCATGGGAATGGGAATGGGAATGGGCATGGGAATGGGAATGGGAATAGCAATGGGTCTCATCCCCAGCTCTCACACCTTTTGCAGCTTGGGAATGGGAATAGCAATGGGTGTCACTCCCAGCTCTCACACATTTTGCAGCTCTGTGTGTTTTTGGAAAGGCTGGCTCACTAAGCAGAGCATTTATAAATGAATATTAGAGACTGGCCATTGCTGGGAGCCAGGTGTGTTCCTTCAGACCTTGTCCCAGGGATTGCTGACTGCCTTTGCATCCTGCCAGAAACCAGGGAGACTTTGCACCCAGACCCCTGCTGCCCCCAGGAACTCAAATCTCATCCCAATGCCCACACTGCCATTCCTGAGGGAGTTCCCAGCACCCTGAGCTGTCCCCCAAGCCTTCCCTCTGCCTGCAGTCACCGAGCAGGGCCTGAAAGCAAAAGCCAGCCCGGAACATTCTCTAGGCAAGGGAAAGTGATCTTTCCATCAGAGCTGAGAAGGTTTTCCCTCAGCTCTGGGTGGTGAAAGGTGCCGTCACCGGTTCCTTGAGCCATCAGCTCCCTCTTGCAACATTCCCACCAGGAGGCAAATCCCAGATAGCCGCAGCAGGGGAGCTGCAGACCTGCCGGGTCCCACCCTGCTATCTCAAGAATGCATTTGAACAGGAGCTGTTTCTGCAGCCTCTGGAGGTCGGGGCTTCAGATGGAAATCAGGCTCCAGAGACAGTCCCACGGGGCAAATTTCAGGATTTTTGGAGTTGGTGTTCAGCACAGATAAGCCCTCGAGAGCACAGATACTTTATCTGAGCCTTATCTGAGCTATTTGCATCACTTCAGCCTGAGAAACTGCTGTCAGACATTTGGGAGAGGGAGGGGGGCAATTAGGATGGTCTTTCGATTCTTTTAATTGTTATTTCCAAGACACTTCCAGGAGGATGGGACTGTCCTGTGCCCAGCTCAGCTCTGGGAGCTTGTCCAGGCTGGAGAGGGGAAGAGCAGGAGGAAGTGCCAGGCTTAGAGAAGCAAGGAGAGCCTTTGGAGGGATATTCCTTGAAAGGCCTGTAAGGGATTGCATCTCTCTGCTCTACTTCTAAAATGAGACAGAAATCAGCCCAAGCTGCTCCTGCTGCCAGCTGGGAATGGAAGTGATTCCTCCTTTTCTGAGCAGAGCCAGGGCTGGGCTTTCCAAAGGAGCTCTCTGCACCTCTTTTTCCAGAGCCTGCTTTGTGCCTGTGATGTTTCTCACCTTACCTGGAGCCTCTGGTGGAAATATGGGGTCCCTAATCTCTTGTGCTCTCCCAGACCCCTCTTCATCCCAACTTTGCAGCAATGAGTGTTGGACTGCAAGGACCCTGCAGTGGAACCTCCTCTCCCCAGAGGGTGGGGGGTTCATTCACCCAAACTCCCAGTCCTGGGGACCCTTCCCAGTGCCCATGGTCATGGAAACAGAGAAATGCCTTTCTGCCAGGTCTGTGTGATTCACTCTCCAGAATGGTTTGGGCTGGGGGCCCTCAAAGCTCATCTTGTGCCCTGCTCAGGGGAAGGCTGCTCCAAGCACTGCCAGCCTGGCTTTTTATGGCAGAAGGGTTCTCAGGGATAATATCTAGGACACCAGACTGATCTTACAGCTGGGGGTTGGAAAACCTTGGCTGTATCACTTACCAGAAAGCCTTTAGGCATCTAAACCCCACTGCCTTCCCTTGGAGTGAGATCCCCAAATCCCTGCAGCCGCTCCTGTGAGCCCCTGCACAGCAGTTTCTCACGTTGGAGATGCAGATGATTAATTCAGTGCACATTTTATTGCCATATTTAATTCAGTGAGGTCAGGAGAGTGGCTGAGGGTCCCTGGAGAGCGGGGCTGTGCGAGTGCTTCGGATTACACACAAAAAGAGACTCTGAAGTGAGCCCTGGCTGGCCCGGGAGCTGCCTGCAGCCTCCCCAGCACGTGCTGGAGTTTCCCAGCCCTCCAGATGGACCTTCCCCCGTGGGATTTGGGATCAATAGGCTTTGGAAAAGCTGCACTGGGTCAGTTTGGCTGTTTGGCCAGAGCTGGAACGTGGTTCCTCTCTGTGCAGCTGATCCTGGGAGGGATGGGCCCCGTGGAAGCAGGCAGGGATAACAAGGCCCTGCTGTGCTGGGGTGATGGCACCTCTGGGGACAGCCATGGGACACCCCAAAATGCCTTCAAGGAGGGGTGGGAACAGCTTGGCATGCCGGGTGGACTGCATGTGGGCTTAATTCCAGCTTTAGGCTCATGAAAGGAGCTTCTCCGTGCCCTGGGAGCTGCCTTTGGAGACCTCTGAGGTTAAACAGGGCTTCTCTTTTGATGTTTTTCCTTCCCTTGTGATGCTGCAAGGGCAGGTTGGGATGCAAAACCGGGATCTCCACAAATCCTTGTCAGGAGGGTGGAGCCCAGTGGGGATTGGTCTTTTCTCAGGGGTGAAAAGGGACTGGAAAAGGGAAAACAGCCTTAAGTTGTGCCAGGGTTTGGTACTTAGGAAAAACAGAAAATAAACTGCTGTACCAAAGGGGAGATTTGATTTCTAAGGAGATCCAGGTCAAACAGTTAAGGAGAACTGTTAAATTCTCCTTAACTCAGCAGCAGTTCTATTTCAGAAGTCAGGAATGCCTTTCTCCCAGGTCTGTGTGATTCACTCTCCACATCTGAGGTTCAAGTTGGGCCAGGGAGCTCTTGCTTGCTCAAACTGATGTCAGCACTGAGGTAGAAAAGGAAAAAAGGAAGAGATGCCCCAAGGGAGCCTGTTCATGGAAAAATTCTAATTTGGTCAGTTCCAGGCATCTTGCAGAAGAGTCTGCACTTGGGAGATTTCAACCCAGTTTTCCAGACTCCAGAGACAGGACTAATTCTGGAAGGCAGTGATGGAAACAAAGCTGGCATCTCTCCTGCCCTGGACCAGCTCCTCACCACCAACTCCCCTGGGGTACCTATGACATCTCCAGAGGGACCAGAGCTGCTCTTGCCCTGCTTTGCATCCAGCCCCTGCCTGACCCCAGGAGAGCAGAGGCCTTGTGTGTCTGGCAGCTCTGGCTGTGCTTCCATGCAGGCAAGGAGCTACTCTGTGCAAGCAGGAGCAGTAATCAGACTGACAGGATAATGAGGCAGCCCAGTAGCTTTGCTTTGCCTCCTCCTTGTGCCGAGTCCCAGGCTGGGTGTCAGCTCAGTCCCCATATCTTGAGAAAAAAACTTCTCTTTTTTTTCCTCTTTTCTCCTTCTTGCTGCCAAAACTGACAGATTGTTGGGCGGAAATCATCAATATTTTGTCAAAACCAAATCCAAATATTTCCAGCCAAACCTCAGCGTTTTCTGGTGCTGATGTACAAACAAATCTCCGTGGGAAATGCCAGCAGGGAAAGCAGATGGAGAAATGGGCTGCAGTGCTCTGCTGTCCTGGCTCTGCTTGGGATGTGTGGCTGAGGGGCTGTGAGGAGCAGGGTGGTTGAACCCAGGAGCTAAATTTGGGTTGATCTGTGTTTATTCAGAGCACAGTGGTGTAAACAGCTGTAAATGAGCAGCCTGGCCTGGGCAGTTCATCCCACAGAGTGTGGAGTGCAGCAAGCACCGAAATTCCCTCCCTGCTTTCCAGGAGCAGGATGTGCTGCTCAGGGAATGATTTGAGAGCTCTCACCCACCTGCTGCTGCCTGGCTGTGACCACCCTGCCCTTCTCCCCTTCCATTTGCCCCTGCATTTAGCACAGCCACACTTCCACTGCCATCCCCCTTCCCAAATCCCTGCTCCAGTGGCTCTGGATCATGGTGGGAGCACTCTCCCCTCCACAGCCACCTGAAGTCAGGGTTTTGGGGCTCTCCCACGCCTGCCAAGAGCACCTCACCCTCGCTGGCCGTCACTGCTGCCCCTCACTTCATTAGCACCAGGGATGTTTATAAATGGCAGGATAATATTTTTCGTTTCCAGTTTGGGTTTCCAGGGCAGCCACTTTCTGAAGCACTTAGGAAGTTTAGAGAAGACGAGGTTATATAAACGGTTTTCCCCCCCTGGGCCCTTATTAATCAAGTGGCTGTGGAGCCATTCCCAGAGCTTTGGGATGCAGGGCACTGGCTGGGTGAGGGGAGGCAGCTTTTTCTTGGCTCCTGCCCTTTATTTGAGAGTTTGGGATGAATGGAGCTCTCAGACCTGCCTGTGGGGTTTGAAGCTGCTGGAGGGCTCAGGAGGCTGCTCCTGGGTTATGTTAAACTGGCTTTAGGGCTGGGCTCCTGTGTAGCCCCTTCTCTTTTAATGATGTTTTTCCTGGCCCTGTGGACGCATCCCTGTAAAATTTGGTTATTTGGTGTAAAACCTTTGCATTTCCTGAGTGCAGGGCAAATATGATTTCAACAGCAGCGTGCATCAAGTTGATCCGTGTGCTTTTGCAGTGAACCCCTGTGGGTGTGCACTTACACTGATTAATAATTCCCTGATGCATTCCCAAAGCTTCCCAGAAGATTTTTCCCATCCAAGCTCCATCAGGAGCCACTTCCCAGGGTGGGTTTGGAAAACAGGAGCCAGCTTTGGTTGCCATTAGAACACAACCAAGCTCTGCCTCCTCTTCCTCTGTGTCCTTCCTCCCGCTGCCTCCTCTCCACAAGGGATGAGGAATGGGGATTTTGTGTTTTCCTTGAGTGGATGGAGCAGCAGGTCCAGCTGTTTCCAGCCTGGAGCTGCAGGTCCACAGGAAATCAGCTCATTAATCTGCTGCCCTACCTTCCCAGTCCTCCAGCCAGGCTCTCCCAGTGTGAAAATGATGATTGAAATAGCCAGAGGTGGGAAATGATGATTTAAAGGGGGTAAAAGGGATATTTGCAACTATTGCTGACTGGGGCCTTGACAGAAGGGAACTGAATTTCTTCCGGGTCTCGGGAGCGTGTGAGGAAAGGTGCTGAACATCTGGAGTGATTTAGGAGCTCTGGGCTGTTGTGCTGGAGCTCAGCCCGAGGAGCAGGGCTGGGATGGGCAGAAAATCCTGCTGTGCCTTTTGGCTCCAGCTGCTGCAGGTTGGGTGTTCAGGTCCATGTCCACCTCCCCAGGGATGGCTGTGGTGGCCAAGGACATTTGAGGCAGCCCTGGGGTGTTTGATGCATCATCTGAATGGATTTTCTTCACTTCCCAGAACTCCTTTTGGGATTGGAAGGAAACCCCAAGCCCCAGAGGTTATTCTGTTTCATCTCACAGAACACAAATCAGCTTTCCAGCTTCCCTTTGGCCTCATCCTTATCCAAGACCTTCCCCTCCCACAGAATCCTCCTAGAGGAGGTGAACTAACTGGGTGAAAAGAGCTTGTTAACAAATTACTTTTAATAGGCCTTTTTTTTTTCCATTTTGCAATTCCTTCCCATATTAAAAGTGCAAAAATAGAAAGCTTTAGCTCTGGTTGAATGACACAACATTTTCCTTGTTTATTTTCTTTCCACTGCTTTAACCCAATGAGAAGTGTGGGAAAAGAAAAAAAAAAAAAAAAGCCCTACAACAAACTTGTCTGTATCAGCCAGGAACATATTTAGAAGAAACATTTGCATCTGATATTTTCTTCCAACCACCAGCAAAGCATGCAAAATAATAAATAACTCATCTGTTTTCACGGCAGCTGGGAGGTGGATGGAGAAACAGAGTGTGCTGAGCCCTCCTGGATCCCAGCAGCTTCCTGAGGATGGGATGAGGCTTCAGCCTGGAGCAGGCTGGGTTTGATGGGATGTTGGGACGGAGTTCACCCCTGGGAGGGTGGGCAGGCCCTGGCACAAAGAAGCTGTGGCTGCCCCTGGATCCCTGAAGTGTCCAAAGCCAGGCTTGGAGCAGCCTGGAACAGCATAGCTGTTATGAATAAGAAGCTTGACTAGGCCAATATTCAAGCAGCCATCAATTTATTATTTAATATGGTAAAGTATGAGCAATACAGCGCTGGGTACAGTGGGGGAAGTTTTCCCACCAACTGCACACCCATAATTGAGGGTTACAGGTATTTATAGGGGTACTCATTAGCTTTTTTTCAGCAGTTTCTATTTCCAATCTTTTACTCATCAGCAATTTTTATTCCAAATTATTACATCACAAATTATTACTATTGTGATTTTAGTTTCTCGGGGTGTATCTCAAAGGAGTATCCCCAGATGGTGATGGTCCAGTTTCTGAAAGAAGAAAAACGAATCCCATCTGGTGGGGTCCAGCTCCCCAGATGTGTGTCCACCTTTTAATTGCAGAGACTCTAAATCTCATAACAGTGATGTCCAGCTTCCCTTTGGTCGAAACCATAAACCCTTGAGGTGATGTTCACCTTCCTTTCTCAAACTGTTTTCCTCTGCTTCAATAAGGTGTGAGATAAGCATATTTCCTTTATATATATCCCAAAGCTATAGTTTCAAGGACACAAGTAATATTCTAAAATTATACTTCAAAAGGTAATTATTGCAGAGCCCTTTATGGATTAAATGCAAGCAAAAAGCAACATCTTTAACACCTTAATTCCAATGCTCCTAAATCAACCAGGGTTAATTGCAAACAAAAGATAGGTTCAAAGGCCTTTTTCCATGCTTTATTTTCCTGAGTTATTATTAGAATTCACAACTGTCCCATTGTTGGTGTCCACACATTTGCATTCACAAGTACACACGTCGCCTGTTTGTACCTGACACGAAACTCAGCTTTGCATCTCACAGAACCCATGGCAGGGCTGGCACTGGATGAGCTCTAAGGTCCCTAAAACCCCAGAAATCCTCGGTGCCGCTGCCGTGGCTGTCCCGGGGTGACCGTGTCCCCTCGGCAGCCGCAGTTCCCTGACAACCCAGCAGCTGTCTGCTCCCATTCACACCCGCAAGGATTTAGGGCCTCGGCGGGCTAATCGGGAGACGCTCCCGGGGAGAGAGGCGTGTTATTTAATTAGCGGCACAATGGGCTGGCTGGGAGGCACGTGGTGGCTCCGACGGCAGGAGATAGATGTCCTTTTAGCCGGCCTAATTGTTGGGAAATAGCGGGGGCTTTGTTCAGCCCCAGCGTGGGCTCTGTGATCTCGCAGAGCCCAGGGGCTGCCCGCTTATAATTTTAGACAGATCTATTCAAGGCTGCCCTGCAGCGCGGGCCCGAACAAGCCGGGCATTGTTGCAGAGCCAGGAACTGTGGCCAAGAAAACCACCCCGAAAAACCCAAACACGTGTAGGGAGGAATATTTCCCTGGCGCTTATTCACTGCCAGGCCAGGTTGCCAAGCGCGGACAATTGCGGGAGAGGAGGTTTCCAGCGCCGGGAGAGGGTTTTTCCTCTTTGAGGATCCTCAGCCAGGAGCGGTGCTGGGGGTGCCTCTGCTGGCAGAGCCTCTCTGGGAATGGCAGCTCTATCTCCTTCTGGAATTTCCGTGCTCTGGGCACGATGCATGTGGGATAATCGTGCCCATCTCTGAATTATCTCTCTGGTGTGCACCTGTTACCTCGTGGCCTTGGCAGGACAGTGCTTGGGGATGGAGGGACCTTCCTTGCTGCATCTTGGTTGGTTGTGCCTTCCAGGGTCCTGTGGAACAGGGGATGGAAATCCCAGTCCTCTCTGCTAAATCTGTCTCTGGAGAGATCCCATCACAGTCCCCAGCCCCTGAGCTTTTCCTTTGTGGCTGCTGAACCCCCAGCTCCTTGGGAAGGGAGAAAATGTCATTAAAAAAAGGGATGGAGGCACAAAGGTGGAAATATTGGCCAGGAATTAAACTTCCATCACTTGAACCCCTCTGTCCTGGCCCCGGTGTTAACCCGGGGGTCACTGCAGGCCTGTGGTTTATTTTCCTGGGCTGAGCACTTCCAACTGGCTGCCAGCATGGCATTGTCCTGGTGGCTGCCACTTCTCAGGCTGTGGGTTCTACACCAGAGCTTGGGGCTGGCCTGACCTCCCTTGGGAGGTGCTGGTGTGTCTCTTGGACCTTGATAAAGTGCAATGTGGCTGTTCCTCGGTGTTTGGTGAAGAAGTGGGTGGTGTTTTGGTGGTGATGGGTTTTTGAAAGATGGAAAGTGCAGATAAGCATCAGTGATCACATTCTGGCTGTCAGGAGACCATTTATGAGCAATGATTCCTTTGGCTCTCCTTTGTAATCCCCCCATGTATCCCAGGGGAGAGAATTTCAAGGGCTACCAGGGATCAGTTCAGTGAGGAGAGACTGGTAGATGCCAAGAGCACAGCCACAAGCAGAGCTGTGCTTCTTAAACCTGAGCTGGCTGCTTTGTTTGTGCTCTGAAGGAGAGAGATCCGAGCCAGGAGATATGAGCAAAGGCAGAGAGGTGTCCTGCAGGTGGGATTTGATGAATATTGGCTGCACGTGTCTGTTTTAATTGGGAATATCGGGAGTTCAGCAGCAAAACCCTTCAGGATGTGTTTGCCCAGAGCCCGGAGCTGTGACTTGAGGGGAGGGGGAAGATGTCCTGAGAGCAAACAGGGCTGCAGAGCAGCTTAGGAGGATTTTCCATGCAGCCCCTGCTCCCAGCAGGGACACGAGGGAGTGCCAGCTGCCCTGCCAGGGCATTCCTATCGGTATGGCACTGCCAGAGCCCGGAGCAGCTCCTCAGGTGCGGGATCAGCACCCTGGGAAGGCAGGAACGGAGGCATTGGAGATGCTGGGGCAGCCTGAGAGGCTCTCGGGTCCCGGGTGTGTGACAGGGCTGTGGCAGCCACGGGGCTCTGTGTGCCGGGCCCTGACCCCCGCTGGCCACAAAGCGGCTTTTGTGAGCCCTCCCCGGCGGGAGTTAATGAGAGCAGGAGCCGCGGAGGCTCGCAGCCCGGGGACAGGCTCTGACAGGAGGGCATTGATGGGCCAGGCTGGGCACCCCAGCGGGAGCACTGCCCTGCTCTCCTGCCCCCAGCGCCCAGCCTGGGGCTCTGGCCGTGCCTCCGGACCCCAGGGGCCGCACTGGGGTCCGGTCACCCCCCCGGGCCCCTGAGCTGGCTCTGGAGCGGGTCCCACAGTCCGTGCCACCAACGAGCTCTGCTTCATGCCCTAGCCAAAAACGGGAGCTGGATGGAGTCAGCGGGGCTAACCCAGCCTCCTCTTACCAAAATACTCCAATGCTTCCCAGCTATTACGGCGCTTGAAAGAAATTCTCGTATCATTTTAAATTCCAGGAAAGGTATCTCCCGGGGGAACGGCCGCGGCAGCTGCCTGCTCTTTCCTCTCATTGCACAGGGCCACCTCCACACCCAGGGCCACCTCCCTGCTCTTTCCTTTCTTGGACTGGTGGCTGGCTGCTGCTCTTTCCAACAATGTCCCCGTTACGATAAATCCTTTCATGTCTCCGTTTCTCCCTGGAATTGCAGGACAGTTTTTTTGTTTTTTTATTTTTTTTCTTTTTCCTTTCCCCTTTGCTCCTGATTTTTGTCTCATGCCCTCTGGGTATTGTTTACTTGACAAAACATCAAACCCAATCCCTGACCGCTCGCGGTCATTAAAAATCCCATGGCAGTTTTGGGGAAGGCTCCAATTTGGCTAATTACGTTCTGCCATAAATATCCCCCTGCAGTTTTAATTGGATATGGTGTTCTTCATTTCCTGGCCATTACAGCTGGGTGGATGCTCCACGTTATTACGTGGCCCTTGTATTTCACCCCATGTTTTGGTAGCAGCAGTGCTTGGAAAAGCTCCCTCTCCAGACCAGAAGTTACACCTAATTCCTGCTGCAATGAGAATGGGGAAATGCGAGGGAAAGGAGAAGCTGGCCCAGCTCTACAGCATCTGAAGGAGAGCCAGCAGCTGCCCTGGGCTGGGACAGGAGTGAATTTGGCCATGGAGAAGTGAAAGAGCCATCCCAGCCAGGAGAGAGGTCATGGAAGAGCCGTCCTTGCGTTCGGAAATCACAGCAAAGGCTCCGCTCTCCTAACACCTTTCCTCAGAGCTAAATGAATAATCATTATTCTTGTTCTGTTACCCCAAGGTTAGTCAGCGGCCCTGGGAACAATGGAGCATTACTGCCCATCCTCTCTTTGTTTGCAGCGGTTGCAAACAGTGGGGCTGCGCTGCGGAGGGAGGGCAGATGGTTATCGCCCATCCTTGGGCTGCAGGGCCGTTCTCCAGCCCGGCATCCTCCCTCCCTCCCTCCCCGACGGAGCCTGAATGGATATTCACGTTCCTAACGACACAGTGGAAAACGAGGGTGAGACTTGGATGGGCAAGAGGAAAGATTTTCCTAAAGCCTGTGAGCAGCAAATAGGAACCAGTTGCTGAGGAGAAGTCATGTTTGGCAGGTCTTGGACTCGGAATGGTCACATCCCAGCTGAAGAAACTAATCAATGGATTCCTTCCATGCCTTCTGCGAACACTGAGCCATTGAGCGGCTCAGCTGGAGCTCAGAGCCAGGGCTTTCATGTTGCAGCTCTGAAGTGAACACAAATTAAGGCGGCTGCTGGGATGGAGTTCGAAGGAGAGATTCAGCTGCCCTGGGAGGAAACCTCTGTCCACAGCCACTCTCTTTTCCTCCCCTTTGGGGATTTTTGCCCTGGTGTTACTTTTGGAAGCATTTCCAGTTTCCCTGCATGTAGGGGTTGCCATGCATTGCACCAGAAAAATGGGACAGAGGTTTGGGGAAGCACAAGGGGGTGAGACACAGCTCAGAGCTCCTCTGCAGCCATCCTGCACCAAGCTGGGCTCAGTGTCATCCCATCAGTGTGGGATCAGGGCTCAACTGGGATGCCAGGAGAGTGTGGATCTCTCCTAATAAAAACCCCACAAGCTGTGAGAAAGGTCTTTATTAAAGCCTCTGTCCTGGTTCAGAAGAGAAGGATCTCCAGCACAGGTGCCCTGGAGTTCAGCCAGTCCTCGAGACTGTAACACTGCAGGAGCGGCAGAGCCAAAAGGGGAGCCCAGGGGCCAAGCTAAAGCAGAGACGCCTCAGGGCCTCCTCTTGCTGCATCTCAATCTGTGGCAGCTCCCTGCAGGGCCTCTCTGCCCAGGACAGCCGTGTGCCGTGTGCCACCAGCAGCCTGTCCCAGGCTGTGTTTGGGCAGGTCCCGGTGACCCCGGCGCGCCTCCTGCTCCGTTTCGCTCCGGGGGTTGTGGTTTGCTGCAGCCGCGCGGAGCGGGCGGGCGATCCGCCGGGGTCATTTCCATACACAGGACCGCAGGTGCTTTCTGATGGCTCTGCCAGGCAGCTGCACCCCCAGGCAGCCCCCTGCCCTCCCCTCCCTGCCCGGATCCAAGCCTGGGAGTGCAGGAAGGGAAGGGGAGCGAAGGGAAGGGCTGGGGGCTCTGATAACTGCATCAGGTTTCTCTGCCCAAGCCTGCTCTGGAGGGATCACAGATCAGATAGAAAGGCAGCTGTTTCTCCTGAATCCCCTTCTGATTTTCAACTAGAAACGTTCTGCTAAATCTCCTCTCTGTAGTTTCTTCCTTCAATCGTTGCTGTACGGGCAGGAAAGAAACCCAAACCCAGGGCAGGTGCAAGCACATGATCCTGTCCCGAGGAGGGACCACATTTTATCCTTGCAGCAATCCTCTTTCCACCTTCGGATTTCCAGGTTCATTCCTGTGGTAGGTTTCAAACCACCAGCTGAGGTTTCCAGCCCTGTGCTCTGTCTGAGCTCAGGTTCTCCTGAGCCCCTGGGAATCAGTGGAGGGAAGTTTTTCATCACAGCAAATCTCTGGTCCCACTCCACTGCTGCAGGAATGGGCTGTCCAGAACTGAGCTTGCCAGTAAATTGGAAACAACGTTGCCTTAAAAACTGGGAATGTGAGAGGCTGTCACTGGGTGAGGAAGAGGAACTTGGGGCTGGAGCTCCCAGCCTAGTTTTGCCAGATTTCAGCCCTCCTGCTGCTCGATCTGCCTGCCTTGGCAAAGCCGTGTGTGCAGCCAGAGCCGCCTCTCCTTGTCTGGCCCCGGCTGCCTCGCAGCTCTTTCAGTTGCACAAAGTCCCTGCTATAAATACGCCCGTGCTGCTGAGCAAGGCCCTGCTGCAGAAACGAAATGATGGGAGCTGCAGCGTTTGCATCTGCAGCTCATCTTTCGGGGCCTCGGGAGGTTTTGGGGTGTTTGCAAGCGGGACCCTGCTCCATCCTGAGGGCTGGGCAGTGGCTGTGACCCCGGGCAGCGGCTGTGACCCCGGGCAGCTGCTCCTGCAGGCCTGTGCTCACTTGAGCCCATCTTTGATGAGAGCAGCTTGATCTGTGCTGGGTCGGAAGCTGTTAAAGACTTTCGGAGTGACAGAACCACAAGAGCTGGTTGCTAATGACTTTTTTTCTCCGTACCGGTAAGCTGACATCTGTGAGTCATACTCTCCTTCTGCTGTGCCGTTTGTGGTCTCAAGTTTATGCTACCTAAACACAATCAAACAGACTTCATGTGAAAACCGATATTCTTCTGTTAACTGCATGCTGTGCTGGCATGACACTCATCTTGCATCTTCAAGATGCTTTTTATCCAGTCAGTTCCCAACTCTCTTTGGCCTCCCACCTCTGCCAAGCAGGCCAGGAACAGCCCCCCTGCCTGTCATCCACTACAGCACAGTGTGCACTGCTCTGCCCTGGCTGTGCCCCTGACTTTGGATGTGCTTGTGGGTGAGAGAGAATCAGGCTGCTCCAGGCAGGATGATGGGAGTGTGAAGGGGAGATGGAAATGTGAGGAGATGATGTGAGCATGAAGGGGTGATGGGAGCCGAAGGGGTGAGTGTGAAAGGCAGCGGTTCATGTCGAGACAGGCAGGGTGAACACAACTGGCTCGGTTTCAAGAACCATCGGTTTTGGGCAGCGGCTTCAGCCAGGGCTGCCTGCAGCCAGCGTGCTCAAACTCTTATCCCGTGGTGTTTGGGGCCGGGGTGCGAGCAGAGGTCGGGGCGGAGGCGCCCTGGATGCGCTGCCCCCTTTCCCCCGTTCCCCCTTGGATGCGCTGTCCCCGCTCCCCCGTTCCCCGGGCCGGGCAGCGCCGGCTCCGCTCCCCGGAGCGCCGGGCCGGGCAGTGCCGCCTCCGGGGCGGGGCGGGGCGGTTCCTCGGCCGCTGTCACCGCTCGGGGCCGGCCCAGCGCCCTCCCCTCGGCTCAGCCCGGCCGGGGCGGCGGCGGCGGGGACGGGCGAAGCGGAGCGGAGCGGGGAGCGCAGCGCAGGCGGGAGCGGAGCGAGGAGCGCGGGAGGAAGGAAGGAAGGAAGGAAGGAGGAGGAGGAGAAGAAGCAGGAGGAGGAGGAGAAGGAGGAAGAGCAGCGGGAGGAGGGAGGCAGCGCCGGCCGCGCTGCCCCGGGCGCCCCGCTCCGCGCTCGGCGGGGCTCAGCCGCCGCCCCCCGCTCCCGGCGCGACGCCCCCGCGGCGCTGCCCCAGCCATGAAGGCGGCCGTGGATCTCACCATCATCAAGACGGAGAAGGTGGACATCGAGCTCTTCCCGTCGCCCGGTGAGCGCCGCGTCCCCTCCGCGCCCCGCTCCGCGCAGCCCCGGCCCGGCGGCGGGAGAGCTTTGGCGGGGGGAGAGGCCGGACCGCTGGGGAGGGGTGGGCAGAGAGGTCGGTGTGGGGTTTTTTGGGGGTGTCCTTTGGAAGGGAACACGGAGCGCGCCCCAAGTCGCAGCGCAGCGGCGCCGCCCGGGCTGTGCCCGCTGCCGAAGGCGAGTCGACTTTCCGAGCGCTTTTATGACTTTCCATCCCCCTCCTTCTCTTAAAATCCATCCCGCCGCCCCTCCAGCCTCCTTCCCTCACGCTCCTGGCATCCTTGCCGGGGTTTGGGAAGCCCGTCCGGCGGGCAGGCAGGAAAGATGCGCTCCCGGGGCTCCCGCCCGTTCCCATCGCTAGCTGGGATGGATGTGAAGTCCCCCATCCCTGGCTGGAAATGCCTTGTGTGGTCCAGGCACTCGTGGTATTTGGGAAACACAACTCCAGTGCTAAATACTCTGGATTTAGCACGTTTAATCCAGGAAACCCCGCCGCTTTGATATTTTTTTTCCCCCTTCTGGAGCTGGAGAAATGGGTGGAGAGAGGGTGCAGAGAGCAACACGTTACTGGAGGGAGGCGAGAAGGGTTTTTTGTGTGTTGTAGCGGGGTGAGTTCAGCTGCTGCTGGCTGTGGTTGCTGCTCCGAGCCGAGGCTGACCAGAATAAGGGCTGCTGTTCACACACTGCTGGCGTCTGGCTGCTCGCTGACCCCGGGCGCCCAACTCCTCTCTGCCCTGCCCAGGCGAGGTGGAGGATGGAGCGGGTGGAGGACCCGCAGGAAAAACAAAAAACAACCCTTTTTTCTGCATTAAACCAGTCCTGTTGCTTCATCTCTCCCTGCTGCAATTCCCACCGCGCCAAACTGGAAGTTTGCTGGGTTTTGTGCAGCACCGGTGCGGCAAAGAAAATCAAATTAAAGATTGAGTTGTACGTTTCTCTGCCGGTTAGAAAGTTTCTAGGAAAGCCAGAAGGGAGCCACAGCTCCCGCAGGCATTGGGATTTTGGGCTGCATGTGGGAATGAAATGACAGCTGAGTGCTGGAGCCGCACAGGGGTTGGTGCTATGCTGGTGCAGCATCAGTGGGGCTGCAGAGAGCTCCAAAGGCAGCACCACCTTGGCTTCAGCCGTCCATGGGATCCAGCGCAGGAGTGTTCCCCTTGGGATCCCTCCCCGGCCGCAGGGAGCTCCCTGTGCTGGGCAGAGGTGCCAGCGCTCCCTGCCCGGGCAGCAGGGCTGAGCCTGGCCCCGGGGTGGGCTGGGGAGCACCAGGCTTCCAAATGCCTGAGAGATGCTAAAAATGCACCTACACAGCTGAAATGAGAGGCTGGAGGGGAACTGAGGACCCGTTTGTGCCTATTTCCTAAAACTCTGGTGAAGACTCATTGCTGCCCTTCAGCCTGTTTGTTCCGAGGGGAGGAAAGCGGGATAGGAATAAACACCTGGACAGTCAGGGTAGGGTGAAGTTTGCTTTTCACTCCAGAGTAAAGTATCTGTTAAAATTTGCGCTCTCCTGGTGTGGGTGAGCGCTCTTACACGGGCTCTGGGTGTCGGGAGCAGTGGAATTCCCTGGTGCCTGAAGGGAGGACTTGGAGTTTCACCCTGCCTTAAGTTCGTTTTCTTCTGTCCCGAAAGCTCTTCTGCAGCTGATGTCAGCAAACTGCTCTCAGAGCTGACCCACAGTTGAAACTTGGGCAGGAAGAGCTCTGAAAAACACAAACCCAGAGGTAGAAATGCTCTGCCTCCCATCGGCTCAGCTGCAGCCGCTCCTGTGCTGGTGGCTGCGCTCGCTGGGAGCCACAAAGGTCAGCGCTGTCAATTAGCTGGCTTAACCTCATTTCCCCTCCAACTCCGAGAGAAAAAAGCTGCAGCTCTCTGGTTTGGTGGGATTGATGGCGAGGGAAGGAGTGTGGATGCTGCTGGGTCGTGTTCCTGGGATCCGGCCAGGGGAGGAGGGAACATCACTTCTCTCTGCTCCTGGAGGGCTCATCTGCTCCCTGATGGCTCCTGCAGCCCTGAATCCACCACCAAGTGTTCCCATCGTCCTTAATTCCAAAATGGGCTGAGAAGGACTGCAGCCCCTTGTCCCTTCTCACAGGAGCCAGTGAGGTTAACCCTGGGCAGGGAGGGCCCTGCAGCCTGAGGGTTTCAGCTGTGCAGGATGTTTGATGTGCCAGGTGATGCCCCGTGGAACTCTGTCCCCTCTCACCCCCCAAATCAAACCCTGCTCCACCCCACACCTCTGCCTGCAAAACTCCAGGGAGATTTGTGCTGTCCAAAGGGTTTAAAAATAACCTGGAAGGGACGTGGAGCTGTAAAGCTCCAGAAAGCTTCCAAAGCCAAATCCTCCCCCTCCACCCCCACTATTAGCAGCAGGAATGTGTGAGTGAGATGAGCAGGTCAGAGCCAGAACCCACGGGGCGAGTTCTCCTTCAGGACACATTTCTGTGTGGATATTCTTAGGAGGATGTGATGGAAGGGTGGTAACATCACTTGTGGTTGTACATACATGGCTGATCCACCAAAGGCTGGTGGGACGTTTTCTGAGACAGTAAAACCCCAAACCACACAAATTTCAACCCCAAGGGAACTTCACCTGGGGGCTGATGAAGGCTGCCCTCCACAAATCACTTTGCTTCCTGCAGCTCGGCCAAGCTGCATTTGCTGGCTGTGGGCAGTGGGCAGCAGCTCCAGCCAGCCCTGCTGGGAGCTCTGGGCTGTAACTGGGGCTCCCAGTGCTCATTTCTTGCTCAGGAAGCTGCAGCTTTGCCTCCCCGAGGTACCAGAGCAGGGCTGTAATCCCAGCTGTCCTTGCTGGGCATCCCAAGTGGGGCAGGGATGCCAAACTCCCCATCCTGCATCCAGCCCTGCTCCTGCCTCCTTTCCCTGAGGTGTGTTATGGGATTATGGGAGCAGGAGGGGGGGATTGGTTCCTGGAAAAGGGTTTGCTCTGTGCACACACAGCACAGCAATCCGGGCTCTTTGGCCCTTCCCATGCCTACCCCGAGGACAGCTGGGACACGGACACGTTGTTTCCATTGGCCTGTGCGTGGGTGGCATCCCAGGGGTGTGCTTTTATCTGGCAACAGCTTTTCCCTCTGTTTAGGATTTGGGACAACATCACTTAAGGCTGAAGCAAGATTTTCCCTTCCAGCCCAAAGCTCTGTAAAGTTCTGGTTCTGGGTACAGGGGAGCTCCTACACAGCTCCCATGCTGCTTGGGGATGCAGGACCTGCCTGAATCGTGCTTGTCCCCCTTCCCACAGCCAGGTCAGGCTTTGCTTTCACTTTCAGCACAGACAAATAAGGGAGTTCGCATTTACAGCGGGCCTGGCAAACGCAGAGCTCCTCCACAGAGCCTGGCCGCGGGCAAGGAGCAGAGAAAATCCGTTTTCTTTGGGTTTTAGGAGGGGATCCTTCATTCTGGCCTCTGCCTTGTCTGGGAGGACAAGTTTGCAGCCATCCCTGGCTCCAGGTGTGCACGGAACGGGGTCACAGCTGGACCAGCCCAACCAACGGGGGCAGTTTGCTGAGCTGCTCGGGGTGAAAGTGTCCAGGGACTTAGGACATTATTCTCATTATTCTCAAAAAGACAGGTTTGATCCTGCCTTATCCTAGCAGGGCTGAGCCCTCCAGCTGTGTCAGCTGCTGTGTGACTCAGTTTCCCTGCTGCTGACGGGCACTGGCTCCTGCATGGCCACGTTTGGTTTCCATGCAGGATAAAACACAGCAGAGAGCCCCAGCAATTCCCTCCGAGCCCCAGCATTCCCCTCCCTGCTCCGGCATCTTCTGTGTCCCCCTCTGCCTCAGTGGCGCTGGGAGAGCTCACCTGTCCTGCCAGGGACACCCGGGATGCCAGAGCCTGGGGAAGGAAGGCACGGATTGGTGTTTCCAGGGATGCAGGGAATGGCATCTGCATCTTTTGGAATGCTTTGCACTTCAGTGCAGCCGAAGTGAGCGCTGGGGATGCTCTGTGTGGGCTGCAGTGATCAGCAGCGAGGCTGAGGCTCAGCAGTGCAGGGCTTGGGGCCGCTCTCGCGTTTTCGGCGCTGATTGCCTGCGGAGGAGGTGAGAACTCGGCTGAAGAAGAGCAATTACCTCTGTATGCGCTGCCAAAATGCCCATTACTGTGGTATCCAGCCGGGATGCTGCAATGAGAGGTGCCCAGGAGGGGGGACTGGCTGCACTTGGCTGCCACCAGCTTCAAGTTTTTTAGTGTCGGCTTCCCATCAAAGCTCTGAAAAGGGGTGGAAAGAGGGCAGCTCGCGGAGCTGTCCTTCAGGGACACATCCACAGAGCACATCCCTGGTTTTTAACCTGGTACAGGGAGGGAGATTTCCAGGGAACAGGAGCAAACCCCGTTCATTTCACATTTCCATCCCGAGCTCCCCAAAGCACACACCAAGTGTGTAATTACAGTGTGGTTCCACGAAGTGGCCCCTAATTTGCCATGTAATTACAGCGTGCCATGCTTTGATGGGCCTTACAGAACGCAGGGATAACACAGGCTCGTGCTGGAATGCTGTGCTCCTGCTCTCCAGAGGAGCTGCTGAGACATCCTGGGACTTCCTGCACTCCCAAATCCTGAGCAGATTGCAGGCAGGCAGCGAGGGGCTGGGACCCCAGAAGGACTGTGGCACACTGAGCTTTGCCACGGGATTATCACAGAATCCCAGAATGGTTTGGGTTGAAATCCTTAAAGATCTCACCTGGGAGATCTCCCATTACCCCAAGTTCCATCCAACCTGGCCTTGGGCACATCCAGGAATGGGGCAGCCCCATCTTCTCTGGGAGCTCTGGATTTGCTGCTGTGGAACTGCAGGCTTCCCATCACTGCACTGTGGCAGTGATGGGAAAAAGTGGAAATCCACAGTCACATTCCTCTGGAATGTATCCTGCTGTGTGAGGAGCTGGGGCAGCTGCATCAGGCTGAGGGTGCACAGGTTGTCTCAGAGATTAAAGCCTCAGGTGGGTGTGAGTAGGACCAGAGTGTGTGAAACATGTCAGGGATGTGAACTGGCAGAGCTGCCACCCTAAATGGTTCCTGTCAGTTGTAGCACCAGGATCTGCTGGGATTTTGGGGAATGAATCCAAGTAAATCTGTCCCAGATAAGGCAGGAGAGTCTTTTCCTTTTTGCACTGTCAGCTGGTCCTTGCAGGGCACACGGTGAGGGAATGGCAGGATGTAGGACAGCAAGTGTCACTGCTGTCCCTGATCCAAAGGATGCAGCTCTGGCACCCTCCAGGCTGGCAAGGCTGGCTTGGTGGAGCACCTGTGCTGGGTAGGAGTGTGCCAGGGCGCTGAGGAGGTGCACAAGGAGGGATGATCTGCTGTATTGGAGCACTGAAACTGCCCTGGAGCCAGGGCCTGGCTGTTCATTGATCCCGGGATCCCTGTGGGAATTGGGGTATTCCATAGGGGAGAGGCTGTGCCTCTGCAGCCTCAGCCCCGACTCCCCAGTTTGCTTTTGGCTGGGAGCTCCTGCTGGATCCCAGTGTCTCTGCAGAACCTCCTGGTGCAGCTCCAAGCCCGATCCCAGCAGGAGCCAGTGGCACAATCTGCAGCTGATCTGAGCAGCACAGCTGTCTCACAGCCAAAATTCAGGCCTGCAGCCCTTTCCTTGTAACCCCATGCCACAGTTATCCATCTCAGCTCTTTTGTTCCTCTTCCGTGACTAAGCTGCTCGCTGCCTGTGTTTCTTTTTTTCCTTTCATTGTGTAGTTTATAATCTTCCAACGAGATACAGACAAAAATTTGTTTGCAGTGCTGGCCAAGAAGGCTCTTGTTTCCCTGGCACAGGGCCATGCTTACATCTCCAGTCAAAATACTGCTGGTTAAACAATAAATATTTATTGATTCTCCTACGAGCTCCTACATTTTTCCCAGGTGCAGTGGAATTTGAGGGGGGGAAGCACTTGAGTGCTGCCCATGGCAGAGCTGGGAGATGGCTCTGCAGATAACGGGCCTGGAGTGGGATCTGCTCCTGCAGAGGTGACTTTGGAAAGCTGGGCTGGGTCCTGTGCAAGCCCTGCAGAGCTGCTCTCATCTCCCCAGCCCAGCTTCCCCAGCTTTGGGGATTTGTGCCTGCAGGCTTCCCTGGCAGTGATGGGAAAATGTGGAAAACTACAGTAGCTTTATATGCTTGAACATCTCCTGGAACAGGGAGGGACAGTCTGGGATGGACACTGAGTTGGAGGCCAAGTGCACAGAGATGGCAAAAAAAGAAATAAATCCTTGAATCCCAGAAGGGCTTGGGTTGGAAGGGACCTTAAAGCTCATCCAGTTCCCCCCCTGCCATGGCAGGGACAGCTCACACTGCTCCAGGTGGCTCAGGGCCCTGGCCAGGCTGGCCTTGGGCACTGCCAGGGTGGTTTCAGTTTGGAGTTTGGTGTGAGGGCTCAGCTGGGGTGTCTCAGTGTCTCACCCTGGCTCTGGAACCTTTCAAAGGCTGCCTGAGCCCTGCAGGGCTGAGGGGGAGGCAGAGCCCCAGGGCTGTGCTCAGAGCTGCTCTGAGGTGCTCCATCCTCCTCCTGAGGTGGTGGCTCAGAGTAGCCCTGGAAGGGTAAAGCCCTGCTCTCTCACTACCATCTCTTTCTGAACTGAAACTCTGCATTTTTATGTTGAGGTTTTGGGGTTTTTTTTCAGTCAACTGCCAAAACTCCCAGATTTGCTGCTCTGTCCCATGAACATCAGCAGCTCATGGCAGCAATGCTCCCTGTGCAGGACCAGGCAGGTGACACGTTTTTCCCTGTCCCCTGCCCTGACCTTGCAGAGTTTCCTGGCCCTGCAGGCTGTGTCCTGCTCTGGGCAGGGCAGGTGGGGCTGGTGTTTGCAGGGAGGCAGGAAGCTGCTGCAGCACAGCCCCTCCATCCCACATCTGGTTCCTGGAGCTCGTGGATAAATATAACCTGCCAGAGAAATATCACAAACACACCGAGAAACAGCCGCTTGCTTGCCCAGAGAGGAAAATCCCCTCCTTTCTGTGGCTCCCTGTGCTCTGGGAATGAGGATTGGAGTCATTGTGACAGCCCCGGTTGTGGATTGGGATGTGCAAAGTCCCAGGGCTCTGTCTGGCTCTGAACTGGGCTCTGGGGCTGGAATTCCCATTCATTCATCTCCCAGTTGCTGCTGGGCACAAAACAATACCTGCTCCAGCAATTCCCTGCTCTCCAGCTTTTTTCTTTGTGTTTAAACCTTTCCTATACAGCCAGCAGAGGCAGAGACCTCCAGCTCAGGTGGCTGGGGCAGGAACCCCGGGGATATTTGGGCTGGAACAACGTCCTGGGAGTGCAGGGAGCACTGCTGTGCTCTGGGCTGTGGCTGTGTGTAGGATATCTTCCCACTGAATCCCCTTCTGGGATGGCTGTGGGGCTGCCCTCACCCCAGCTGAGCATCCAGAGCTTGCTAATGAACAAAATGCATTTTCTTACACGGAGGGGATTCTAAATTGGCTCCACATGGGTCCTGTAGGTTGTGGCACTTTCCCGGAGGGTGATGGCATGAGCAGGAATGTGGAATTGATGAAAGAAGCCAGACACTGAGTCAAAGCTCCCCCTCTCCCCTCGCCTGCCCCCTCTCTCTCCCCCCATCTCATCTCAAATACTTGACGTGATTCCAAGGCATTCTTCTCATGGCTGGTGGGGAGTGCAGGAGAAGCCAGCCCAGGGACTGAGCTTTTCTTTAAAAGCTTCTTTCTGAGGCTCTGGGGCCTTGCATCCCAAAAGATGTTGAGAAAAGGTTTGATGAGAGCTTGTTTTTAGGGAAACTGAGGCACAGCACTCCCATTCCACCGTTTCAGGGAGGAGAGAGCATCCTCAGCTGGGTGCTCCAGGTCTCCCTCTGCTTGCAGGATTCCTGCTCTCCACGCTCTGTGTTCCACTGCCCAGCTCCTCACCAGCAGCAGGCAGACCTTGAGCCATCCACCCCCCAGAATTCCCAGTTTGGGGGTGCTGGGACACTGGGGCAGGCTCAGCATCCCTCGGGAACCAAGGCAGGATGGGGCTGGCTGCCATTCCCTGGGATGCTGCCTCTCCTGGCATGGCCTTGCAGGATAACCCTGCTCACTCAGGGAAGCTGTCCCCGCCAGCAGCAGACCCCAAAAACTGAAGCTGGACACTGGGCAGTGCTTTGGGGTTGTTTTCTGTTGTTTACCCCCCGTTGTCAGCAGTTTTTATCACAATAATCAAGCTGTGGCTTTTTGACCCACATGAAAGTTTTTTTCAGAGGTGCCTGCATGTGTTTGTGCAAAGCCACTGAATTTTGGTCACTGCTCTGGGAGCAGAAAAGGGGATTTTTGCTTTCTTACCTTTTAGTTTTGAGCAATTGTTTACCGAAACCTGAACCCTCTGAAGAAACAACTTGCAAAAGCTGAGTAGTCCTGGCTTTTTCCACTGGAAAATTAAAAAAAGATGGAGTGGGACACGTGAAATTTGGGTCTTTTTTTTTTCCCTTCTTTTTTTACCCATTATTGTTAGAAGCGGTTTGAAAATGCAATGCCAAGAGCTTTCTCTTTTCAAGTGCTTGAGGCACGTTACCCAACTGCTCCATGCCTCAGACTGCTCCGTGAGGTCAGCAAACGCAATTCCTCCTGCTCTGCAGCTGCAAATGAGGAAAAGCTCCTCTGCTCAAGCCCGGCCATCAGCCCCGGGCTGCAGAGGAGCTTGGGAGCAGCACCGGTGGCATTTCCCAAGCCCATCCTTGTCAAGGGCTGCCAGGAACTTTGGGCTTGGGGTCCAGGGCTGTGCTGGGGTCTGGGAAGGATGGGGCAGTTTCCAGGGGGAGTAGAGGGGTTTGGGAAGGCTGGGGCAGTTTCCCTTTCCAGCGGGGTTTGGGAAGGCTGGGGCAGTTTCCAGTGGTATCTGTGGGGTTTGGGAAGGCTGGGGCAGTTTCCCTTTCCAGCGGCAGCCGCGGGGTTTGCGATGCGGAGCTGTCCCGGTAGCCGTGGCCCGGCGGGGCCGCTCCTCGCTCGGGCTCTTTCCGTCCCTTTAAGCGGCTCCAGATTTGAATTTGGCTCCAAAGGCCGGAACATGAAAGGCCCCGGCCGTGCGCCTGTTTGCCTTCGAGCGGGATGACTCGCACCATTCCTGGTTCCAAGCAGCCGAGCGCGGAGCAGCCGGGGCCATATGGATCCTATAGAGTGACCCGAGCGCCCGGCGAGCGGCACAGCGGGACGGGAGGGATCAGGAGGGGCTGCCCGAGCTCTGTCACCCCCGGGCCGGACCCTTTCCCCCCTTCGGTGTCTTCAAGGGCTTCTGCCTTGCCTGGCTGTCGGGCTGCCCGTCCCTGGCACTCACTGAGAGCCAAAGTCCGGCTGAAAGAAATCTCAAAAATAAAAGAAGGGAAAAGGGGGATAAGACCCCGGTGGAAAGGGAACGGGGAGGAGGATGATGTGCCTTTAAGCCGCGTGTGTAAGTGCTGGCTAATCTGGTGACTAACTCCGTGCGCGGCTGCCAAGCCGGGATCCATCCCCAGCCCAAGGCTCGGGAGTCATCGGGTCCCTCCCTGCCCCATCCCGCGCCCCGCCGGGCGCCAGCCCCCCCCGGCCCCCCGCGCTCCCCATGGCAATTTATTTACTCATCTGGAGGGCACAGCCCCGGCGGTCTCTTGACTCAGCAGTCCGGGGCCGATGGGAGCTGCGGGAGCAAATTCCAGGCAAGAAATAATCTCATGACTTGTCTCGGAAAAGATTGCTCCGCAAAGATCCCCTGACGGTCACGGAGCGCTCCGTGCCGGCCCCTCCGGCAGAGCCTGACCAGGCTCCCGATTTCCCAACATCGGGCAGCCGGCCAGGGAATCCGGGGGGACTCACTGCAGCTTTCTCCCTTGGAAAAACAGGGACGGACTCGGACATAGGGGATGGCACGGGGGCCTTGGAGCCGATGCCTGTGCCCCTGGGACACAGGGAATGGGGAGCTGAAGCTGGCTGGCCAGGGCAGGGAGCCCGGAGCTTGGGGCTGTGTTGGTTTTTGGGGCATTCCTCCTTTTCTTCCCCTCCACTTTCCTGGGAGGGTTTAAGCTCTTCCTTCATCCCCAGGCAGTTTTGGTTCCTCCATCTGTGTTTTTGCCCAGGCACTGGCATCACCCCCGGGAGGGCTGGCACCGAGGATGACTTTCCAAGCACATTTTTCCTCAGGCTTTTTTCCCCCTCCTGTTGGCTCTTTTTCATCCTACATTTCTCGCATCCTGGTCTTTTTTCCCCACCTCCTCTTCATCCAGAGTAACTGGAGTTCCATCCCTCTCTGAGGGCTCTTTGGGAGGTCTGGTCCCATACCCAGTGTGGGAATGGGGTGGGATTACACCAAATTGGGAAATAAGGATCTTTGCAACCCCGCATTTTTCTGGGAGGAAAGCCCCAGGGGTGGGCAGGGCTGTTGGACTGACAGCTCCTGTGCCTCCTCCTCAGCTGGGACCAAGGCTTGGGATCACTCAGCTCCTGGGGCCATGCCAGGTCCCTGGAAGGGATCTGGTCCAGTGCACGGTGCCCTTGGAGATGAAGGGAGAGGAACCAGCCTTGGATCACTGAGGAGTCACTCCTGGAGCACCAGGAGCTCGGGGCCAAGCTCCCAAGGGAATCTCACACCCCTCAAACCACACATCCAAGTCACTGCCAGAGCTCCTCCAGCCTCCTTAGGGTTGACAGAGGATTCCTGGAGTTCCTGGCAAGGGCTCTCAGCTCCCGAGTCCCAAATGCCGCCCCCTCCACCCCCTCCTCCATTGAGTGTCTCCTAAAGAGCCTCTTGGCGTGAGCAGCCGAATTCAATCAGCCCTTTCACCATCTGCTCCAGGCACTTCTGCCGGGGAGGGCTCGGGGCCAGCCAGGCTGTAATTCCTTAATGGCTTCCGGATGCTCCGCGGGGTGGATGCGAGGCCTGGGAGCAGCTCAGCCTCTCCCCCAGCCCTCAGCGAGGTTTCCAAGCTCAGGCTTCCTCTGGGCAGATCCCAGCACCTCACATTTATCCCTGCCTGCCCTTCTCTCTTCCCAGTGAGGCCAGGAGCTGACATAATCCAGCCTGGACAGTGCTTGGCCCTGGGATGGGAGGGCTGAGCCTGATGGGGCAGCCCAGCTCCTCTTTGGCTGCTTCTCCCAGCTCACTCCCACCTTCATCTTCCCAGAGCATGGTCTGGTCCAACCCCTGCACTGGTCCCTTCCCTGGTGGGAAGTTTCCTAGAAGTAGGAGCTGGAAAAGAAGAACTTGGGGATTGGGAAAACCCTCACTCCTGTGCCTGAGGATACTGGAAACCCGGATGCTGCATGGTGTGACACACCTGGGCAAAGCCCAGGAGCCCTGTGCTCAGCCTGGGATGGAGATGATTAATCCTAGGGCTCTCCTGGAAAATCCCCTTTGTTGCTTTTCTTGTCTGCTTAAAAATTAATAAACCCGGGAGAATTGTTCCTGGGAAGTTGTGAAATGAAATTACTTTGGCACCGCTGCTCCTGAGGCTGGCGTGGGCTGCAGAGCTTTGGTTCCCAGGTTTTTCCCAGGCCCTTCCTGGCCTCCACCACTGGGGGAGCTGAGCTTGGGCAGGGGACAGGGAGGTGGAATGGTGCAGGGCTGGCAGGAGCATCCAGGGATGGCCTTGTCCTGGTTCCCTCCTGGTCCCAAATGGGAAGCTGGCTCTCGTTATTCTCTCAGCAATCCCTTGGCTTTCATGGCTTCCAGCCCAGCCAGGAAAAGGCTCCTGTCCTTGTGGCTGCTGGGATCATGTGCTGCTGTGCAGGGCCTGCCTGGGGCTGGGGGGGTGTGCAGGGTGTGGGACATGAATGGTTCCCCATGGAGGGGTCAGCGGTGCCATCAGCACAGCCACAACCCCAGGAGGTGTCACTGGCTCAGGTGGCAGGGCAGAAGGAGCACCTTCTCCTCTGCTGTCCAGCAGGTTCTCCCTCCCTCCCTCCCTGGGAGATGGAGCTTGGGAAGGTGCTTGGGGTGTGCAGTGGCTGCTGTGAGCTGCCCTGGAGGGGTTTCAGCTACAGGGGGCTGCTGGGTGTATTTGTGTGTGTTTGAGTGTGTGCTTGTGAGCCTGGCCAGGGACACTCTCAGAGAGGGTCATGGCACTTGTGAGGGCAAATCTCCAGGGCAGTAAATCCAGGGATGCACAGGAGCCAGTCCATAACCACAGAGGGGAATTGGATACATGTGGATCATTACCTGCCATCTTTTGGAGTTGACTGTTTGCTCTAAAGAGTTATAAATAATTTTGTTGATTAAAAATGATTGATTATTCTTGGTCTAATATTATTTAGGCACAGCAAACAGTGCTGAGATTTACCAGCTGCTCTCTGACCTCCCAACCCTGATCTGTTTGCAGAAAGCCTGTGCAATTATTTGTTTGATTTCAAAGCTAAATATCCTAATCTTCCCTCTCCGCCTTTGGAAACTGCAACCGGGCTGATAAGGGAGGGCAGCCCTGGAGTCCTGGTGTGCAGAGGGGTGAGGGGGACATGGGCACAGAGGGGTGAGGGGGGACATGGGGAGGACAGGTGAGGACAGGGCTCCTGTGAAGGAGCTCTTGGGCTCCTCCTCCTACTCCTCCTCCTCCCTGTGCCCTGCACATGCTCGGCACTGCTGAGGCCACACCTGGAGTATTGTGTCCAGTTCTGGGCCCCTCAATTTGGGAGGGACGTTGAGATGCTTGAGTGAGTCCAAAGGAGAGCAACGAGGCTGGTGAGGGGCTTGGAACACAAGCCGTATGAAGAACGACTGAGGGAGCTGGGGCTGTTCAGCCTGGAGAAAAGGAGACTCAGGGGTGACCTTATCACTCTCTTCAACTTCCTGAAGGGTGGCTGTGGTGAGCTGGGGGTCGGTCTCTTTCTCTGGGCAACAACAGACAGAACAAGACACAGTCTCAAGCTACGCCAAGGGAGATACAGGCTAGAATTAAGGAGGAAGTTTTTTACAGGAAGAGTGGTCAAATAATGGAATCATCTACCCAGGGAGGTGGTGGAGTCACCATCTCTCGACGTGTTTAAAAAAAGACTGGATGTGGCACTTGGTGCCATGATCTAGTTGAGGTATTAGAACATGGGTTGGACTCGATGATCTTAAAGGTCTCTTCCAGCCTAGAAGTTCTGTGATTCTGTGGGCGCAGCAGTCCCAGATGTGCAGGATGAGGAGATGTCGCAGCTGTCGCAGCGGGGCTGGCCGGTCCCCCCGCAGCAGCCAGGGACGGTGTGAGTGGCGCTGCATTGAGCAATGCCGGCTGTGTGCTGGCGCTGCCCTGCGGGGAAGGGGTGCCCGGCGAGGCTGCGGAGGAGGGCTGGGACAGGCAGGAATCTGCAGCTGCCGAGCCGTGCAGGGCTCGCCCAGCGCCCGTCGCCCGCGGCAGCGAGCGGAGGTGACCCGGAGCTCCCTCCCTCCCTCGTCATCCTCTGATCCTCCCGCATCGCTGCCTTCCTCCGTGCTGCCAGCATCCTGAGGGACGGTCTGGCCGTCAGGAACATCCCCAGGGACCTTCCCCATTGGTGCCGCGGCAGGTCCGGCTCTCACACGCATTCCCGGAGGATGAATGGGAGCTGGTGAGCGCAGCAGAGGCTTTGATGTGGTCGGACGTATCTGGGGTTGAACACCCCCCCAGCCCCGGGCACTGCCACTGCCCTGCCATGTGCTGCCTCGTGTCTGGCGTGACTCGGCCCGGGGGCAGGGGCAGGGCCTGGACACAGAGGGACCAGTCTGAGCAGGGAAATCAAGGGAAGGCTGGGAATTCCTCGGGACAGACATTGGAGGTGCTTGGCTGAGCATCTCCGTGTCTAATCCCTTCCCAAGGCAAGGGAATTGAGGCTTCTGTTAGGATCCCCCAGCAGCAGGGACAGCTCTGGAGTCCATCAGCCTCAGAAATGTCTCGTGTCCTGGTGATGGGCAGCACAAATGATGGGGTTTTATCCAGGGCATGGAGTCATTGCACACGGATCATGGGGATTGTGGGATGAAAACATCCCGAGCTGTGAGGTCATGCGTGGCTGCTCACAAAGTGTGCTGGCACAGTTTGTTCTTCAGGAGTGTCTGAGCCGGCTCGGAGGGTTGGGATCCTTTGTGAGTGATGAAAGAGCTCAGCTTGAGTGAAGGTTCCTTGGCCTTCCTCCTGCTGCGAGGGGACAGCCCTGCCAAGAGATCTCAGCCTTCCCTTTTCACACTTCCCATCCTGACAGCATCTTCCCCACACGATGTTCTGCCAATTATCCTCAACCTGGCCTTGCTACATCCCTGCTCTCCCTTGCTGGGAGACTCTGGTGCATGGCTTGGCAGCCCCAGCCTGCAGCAGCAGCTGGAGGTGCTGGAGCTGAATCCCCTTTGTGTCTGTTCCTATTCCTGGGTGATGATGAAGGACAGGGAGATGAATATCTGCAGAAGAGTCTGAGGGTTTGTTTGGATGGATGGAGAAATGTTCCATCTGAACTGCCTGGGGAGTACCTTGGGAGCATCCCAAGGTGCCTTTGCAACCCAGGAAAAACCCATGGCAGGGTTCTGGGATGAGTTCATCCTCCTCTTGGGACAAACCCTTCAGTCCCATTCCTCCCTCATCAAAGGTGCCAGAAATGGCAACATCAGCCAGGGAGTTGAGGAGAGAGCAGCAGAACTCCTGGGTGTGGCCAGGCTGGAAGGGAATGGGAGCTCTCAGGTGGGTGTGTGTGACCCGGAGCACCATGCCCTGAGTGCTGGAGCCCAGGTGGGATTGCTCTGGTGGGCTGAGGCTGGGCTCCTGCAGCCCTGCAAGGCTCTGGGGGCACAGCTGGCACTGAGGGCTCCTCAGCCTGGGGACAGTGAGGAGCTTCAAGCAGCTTCTGCTTGTGAGCCGGTGAGCAGCTGGGCTCTGTGCCAGCAGCAGGGCACTGTCTGTGCTCATCTGTGCTCGGTGCTGAGTGCTGGGGCTTGGCAGGGGTTTTTCCCTTTTTCCCCATTGCTGTTGAGCAATCTGAGCTCTGTGGGGTGTGAGCAGCGGGGCTGGGTTGGAAGGAGCATCTCCTGGAGGTGGGGCATGACCTGGGCTGGCTGGTTCCACCTGAGCTGCGTCCAGCGGGCTGGGTGTCCATGGCACGCTTTTCCAGGGGCTGGGTGTCCATGGCAGGCTTTTCCAGGGGCTGGGTGTCCATGACAGGCTTTTCCAGGGCTGGGTGTCCCTCACAGGCTTTTCCAGGGCTGGGTGTCCATGACAGGCTTTTCCAGGCTCGGCAGCGTGTGTGCCCTGCCCTGCCCGGGGATTAGAGCCTTTAGAGGCGCGGTTAGCAGGGATTAGGGTGATTAGGGGAAGCCTGGCTCACAGGCGATCCCAGCCTGGAGGTGAGGCGCTAATCCTGCCTGCAGAGGGACGCCGCTGCTGGGATATTCCATTGGGAAAGAGGCCGGGAAGCGATGGCTTTGCCTCCTGAGCAGGAGGGGTTTGGGCAGGTGGAGGTTCCTCCTGGCTGGCTGCAGCCTGGAGCCTCCACAGGGGTTTAATGGACCTGGACTGTGCCCTCAGGCCAGCGGGCTCAGAAAAGGCTGGTGGAAGCTGTAGGTTGTGATGCTGTTAAATTTGAAGGGGCTGCAGAGGCCATTTAAAGCTGATTCAAGAGTGGCAGGGTCTGGTGCTGAGCTGCTGCTGGAACTGAGCCACTCCAGCCTTGTAGCATCTCATCCTGGAGCTCTCGGGTGGGTTGGGTGGGGAGGGACCTTAAAGCCCATCCCATCCCATCCCATCCCATCATCCCATCCCATCCCATCCCATCCCATCCCATCCCATCCCATCCCATCCCATCCCATCCCATCCCATCCCATCCCACAGGCACCTTCCCTATCCCTGTCCAGCCTGGCCTTGGACACTTCCAGGGATCCAGGGGCAGCCACAGCTGCTCTGGGCAATGCTGGTGGAACTTAATTGATGACCAATCTTGTTTCTGATTTCTTTCATGGCTCCAACAAGTGCTGTTAAGCCGTGGCCACGTTCCCCAACCTTAGAGGTGCCTGAATCTCCCCAGGGTTTGCTTTATCCATCTGTGCTCATTGCAGCAGCTGAAATGGGGAGGATGGGGTGAATCCTCAGCTGAGGGAAGCCCCTGAGCTGCTGAAGGAAGAGGAGCTGTGGGCCCTGGCCCCGCTGAGCTGGGGGAGCTTTCCCATAGTCAGAGTGAGCGTTGACTCAGGGGCTGTGGTTTAGCTCAGCTTCAGCCCTGGCCTTTCTCTAGCACTTCATTCTCCCCACAAAAGCCAAGGACAGATCGAGCTGCCCACCAGGCTGCTCCCCTGCAAGCTCCTGGGACTCTCAAGGATGCTGCTTTCCCAGGATTGCCATCCAACACCCACGTTACAAAGCAGGGAGAGCGAGGGAGGAGAAGGAGCTGCAGCCTGAGCAGGGTGGGCTGTGACTGCAGAACCCTTTCCCTGGGCTTGGCTCCTCACAGCTGCCAAACCCAGAGCCAAACCAGCCCTCCCTCACCTGGTGCTGCTCTGTGGCCAGTTTTCCTCATGGACACAGCCAGGCCATGGCTCACAGGGCTGAACCCCAAACCCGAGGCTGAGCAGAGCATCCCACCACCTCACCCACAGCCAAACCTTCCCCTCTGGTGCTCCGAGTGCTGAGAGCCAAACCTGGGACAAAATGCTTTTATCTGCATTTAGGCAGGACAGTGCTCAGGCCCGTTTTGAGGGGAAGAGCTGGCCCCCATGGCACACCACATCTCCCTAAGAAAACTGCTGAGGGCCTGAAAAAAGCCGGCTTTGTTGGGCTTTCTGCAGTGCTAAGCACTGTGGGCTTTCGGTTTCCTCTCTTGTTTTTCTCTTGAAGTCCAGCTTTCATCTCACAGTATTTATTTTTCACTGCTTGAAGGAGGGGAAAAAAAGACTTATTTTTCTTCTCTTTTTTATTTTTTTGTTGAAGAAATATATTTATTTTAAATTAAAATAGCAAATGTCTGCACCTTTTGTGCCATCCCTGCAGAGGGAAGCAGGGCTGGTCTCTGGCACGTTACTGCAGGAAGGGGACCCAAATCTCCCCCATCTGCTCCCATCCCATCCCCAGCAAACACCCCTTGCTGTGCTTATCCCAGCTCCCCATCCAGATTTCCTTCTGGTCCCTTTTTTCCAGCTTTCTGTCCCACTTTCCCTTTCCCCCCCTGGAATCTCGCTGCCCTTTGGGTCCGAGGAGCCCTAATTGGAACAGGCCGGCTCCTCTCCTGCTTCCTGCGTGGGAGTGAGAGGCAACGCTTGTGAAAACAGTTCAAAAGTGCACACAAATTTTTGCCTAATCCTGCCTAAATAACAGGGGGCTCAGCCAGGGTTGTTTGCCCGGGTGTCCCTGCTCCATGGCGGGGGGCACCTGGGAAAGGCAGAGCTGTCCCAGGGGCTGGAGGAGCCTGGGGGTGCTGGAAACACGAGCTGGGGAAATGGGGACATGGTGGGGACGTGGTGGGGCCGTGGTGGCTCCACGGTGCCTGGCAGCGTCGCTGGGGAGCGTGGGAAGGGTCTCAGCTCCCAGCCCCCCTCTCCCCAGCCTGCTCTGATCCTGAGAAAGGTTCTGTGCTGCTGAACCCTCCCAGCTGGGGCACGTTGGGAAATGTGCTGCAGCTTCCCCCAGCTCCAGCTCTGCCCTGCCCTGGATCCCGGGGAAAGCTGGGACAGAGGGGCTCAGGGAGATGACCTGGGGGTGGGCTGGGGGGGAACCATGGCCTTGGTGGGCACAGACTCACTGTGGGCACGTGGGAGGGGTGGGAGATGAACCCCTGGCACCCTCTGGGAAACTCCTGCTCCATCCTCACCCAGCAGTGGGGGGACATCCTGGAGTGTGGGCAGCTCCAGGATGGGATGGGGGTTCTAGGGGGAATCTCAGCTGCCTCAGGGCTCAGGGATTGAAGTTTCTGAGGGACACAGGCACGAATTCATGGAACCCTTGGATGCAAATGATATTGTTTGAAACTAACCTGCATTTTCCCCCCTAGTTTAATCATAGAATTTTGGAATGGTTTGGGTTGGAAGGGACCTTAAAGGCCATCTCACACCACCCCCTGCCATGGCAGGGACACCTTCCACTGTCTCAGCTGCTCCAAGCCCTGTCCAGCCTGGCCTTGGGCACTGCCTGGCACAGGGGTAGCCACAGCTGCTCTGGGCACCCTGTGCCAGGGCCTGCCACTACAGGAGATTCCCAATCTATCTAAGTCTAAATCTAATGCATCTCTAAATCTAAAATCTAAAGCTTTCTAACCTATGCATCAAGCTAATCACCTAAATCTCATGATCCTAATGCTCAGCCTGTCATCAAGGCCTGGTTCCTCCCTTGGTCCTGTGCTCCTCCAAGCCACACAAGGCCTGGCATCTCCATGGCATCCTGTCTCCATCCTCAATCCTAGACCATGTCCATCCATTTCCATCCATCCATCCATCCATCCATCCATCCATCCATCCATCCATCCATCCATCATCCATCCATCCATCCATCCATCCATCCATCCATCCATCCATCCATCCATCCATCCATCCACATCCATCCATCCATCATCCTCATCCATCCATCCATCCATCCATCATCCATCCATCATCATCCATCCATCATCCATCCATCATCCATCCATCCATCATCCATCTCCATCCTCCATCACCATCCCATCCATCCATCCATCCATCCATCATCCATCCATCCATCCATCCATCCACCATCATCCATCCATCCATCCCATCCATCCCCCATCCATCATCCACCCATCCATCCATCATCCATCCATCCATCCATCATCCATCCATCTATCCATCCATCCATCCATCCATCCATCCATCATCCATCCATCCATCCATCCATCCATCCAGGACAGGAGGTGCTGTGGGGTCAGGTGGCTCTGCTCTGACCCTCCCCACATCCATTTCCAGTAGCTACTGGGTGAAATCCCACACAGGGCCTCACTGGGGCTCTGATGGAAAAAAAAGTGAGTGGCCGAGGGGAGCTTGGAGGAGTCACTGACCCGGAGTGGAAACTGGGCTGAAAAATGGCTTTACTCCCATCCCCCTGCTCAGCCCATCCTTTTTTTTGCCCTCTCTGCCATTTATTTTCCTTCTGCAATCAGCTGCAAATGGCTTTGGCGTGCAGAGGAGTTCTGTGCATTTGAAGGTCAAAATCCCTGAAGTTTGTAAATCCGAGTCCTTTAAAAAGATCAGATGTGTGGAAATAGTTTATACATGCAGGGCCTGGTGGGAGCAGAGTGGGAATTTGGCTGGGAGATGAACTTGGTGATCTTGGCCTCTTGGCTCCTGGTTTTCTCTCAGGCTCACATGCCCCTGGCTGGGGGGTCTGGGCAGGTCCCCCTTGCCACAGAACCCATCCAGGGCAATGTCAGGGTGTTTTATCCTCCTGTCTCTCTCAGTCCCATCCCCAGGGATGTCAGGGAGCTGAAGGGGCCTGGTTTGGAGAAGCCACGGAGCCTCCAGATCCCTCTTTGCCTTGGAGACCTGCAGCCAGATAAAAGCTGTCCCCATGCGAGGCAAATCCTGCATCTCTGCTCTGCAGATGCTGCTGACATAACTCTCCAGGGCGACTGCAACTCCTGGCACAGTTTAAAAATCAACCCAGAGCTCCCTGCCCGCTCTCCCAGGAGGGAAATCAAAGGCGGCTCTGTCGGCAGGGACGAGGACACGGCATCCCCACAGCTGGGTGCACGTGGCAGCCGTGTCAGGGGCTTTGATGGGCTCATAAAAACCTCCAGAAATCCCAGTCTGGCCCCTGCTGCTGAGCTTGCTTTTGGGATTAAAGCCCCAGCATTCCTAAACTGGGTTTAGGTGGAACAGCTGGGCCTGGTGCTGGCTCCCGCCCCAGCCCCTGCACACAGCCTGAGCTCCGTGGGCAGGGCGAAAGGAGAGGTTTTATTGGTGCAAGGTTTGATTAAAATCTTGCAAACAGGTTTCAGATGGCACTGAAAGCTGATACCGGGGCAGCAAAGTGGGGCTTGTTGCTTTTGTTCCTGAAATTCTGCTCAACTCTGACCTTTAGGCAGCCCAGACTGGAGGCGAAGGGCTGGAGGACATTGCCAGGGCTGGGTTTGCCTCCACGGGAAGGAATTTCCCTGCAGCAGCAAAGTTCATGGAGTTATAGGATTATTATAGGATATTCCAGGTTGGCAGGGATTCAAAGGGATCACTGAGTCTGAATCCTTGCCCTGCACAGAGCTGGGTGAAGCCCACCATGCTCCCTGCTCATAAACCACCCAGTTTTAAAATAAATACTGAATTATTTAAATAAATTCAGTACTCTCAAAGCAGCAGAAGCAGAATTTGGGTAAAAACTGTCCATCCACCCCATCTTTCTCAAGCCACCAGCCAAGCCTTGTCCTCAAACACATCTGCAGAGTTTCACACACTGGTTTGGTTTCCCTGGGTGAGTTTTCCCCAGCTCTGGGACACTGCTGAGCCAACCAAGGCTTCTGCAGGCTCAGGGCTTTGGGGCTGCTCTGTCCTCAGCAGAAATTCAAACAAGTGGCCGCGACCTTGCAGGAAAAAGCAAATGATGTTTTAGTCCTAAATCTGCCGAGCACAACAGATTTTGCAGAAGCCTTGAAATGCACATTTGGGTTGATTTGGGTGTTTAAATAGCAACCGTCCTCTGGCTTGGTTTTTTTTTATTTGGGAACAGATTGTTTGCTTCCCTGTGACCTCTCCCTGGGAATCACTTTTAAGTCTCCCCTGTTTTGACAGGTTGTTTGTGCAGAGCTCAGCATTCACCTTCCTAAACCGAAATCTTATCCTCCCGCTACTGAAAAATTGATTTGCTGGGTTTGTGCAAAGCCAGCCTGTGGATCCTGCACTACCAAACAGCAGGATCAGGGATGGGCCCTCACTATTGCAGAGATAAAAATACCATTTTTCACCCTGCTCTCAGTGTCTGGCCTGAGGAGCTCACCTCTACACAGGTTTTCACAGTGATTCAGTGTTAAATTGGGGTTAGAACCGTTTTCTCAGCCTGGCTCTGAGTCATCTTCCCAGGGCAGGCAGGAGCTGCTGTTGAGGCAGCAGAGGGAGCAGATTCCTGGGTGGTCCCTGTGGCCACAGAGCAGGGAGAGCAGAGCATTCAAGTGTAACTTGAGGATGAAGGGAAAGGGGCACTGAGCCACTTTCTCCCAGTGTTATCTAAGGCAGCAGATGGGGAACAGAGATAGCGATGGTGGCTGCTCATTTTCCGTGCCCTCTTCAGCCAAATCCAGTAAATAATGAAGTGTAATTTGCCAAATAGCCTTTGGATGTGGGATTTGCTTTCAAAGGTCCTGATCCTGCCACTGTGGAGGCAATCCTGGATTGTGTGCTGGGCTGAGGGCAGGAATTGTGTCCTGAGAGACTCCCTGTCGGGAATTTCACTGCTCCTACCTGAGCCAAGAGTCTGCAATCATTTCTTGAGAGCCTTGGGGACTTGGCTGGAGGATGTGCAAAGGGAAGGGGGAATTTTTGTGTTGGGGCTGAGAGGTGAAGGTGCAGAAGTGGGGACAGAGAAGTTGCTCTGTGTGGCTTGGCAGTGGAATTGAGTTGGGAGCATCCAGCAGATGATCTGGGGTTACTTGCAGCATTGTCACCCTCACCCTGTGCTACAGAGCTGCATGTGGAGGTTTATCCATGGAAAACCAGGATTGTTTAGGTGGGAAAAGCCTTCCAAGATCATGAGGTCCAACCATTCCCCAGCACTGCCAGGTGACCACCAACCCATGTCCCCAAGAGCCACATCCACAGGTTTTTTAAACATTTCCAGGGGTGATGACTGCACCACTGCCCTGGAATTCTGTTGACCCAACCCCCAGATTCCCACTTGGAAAAAAACCCAGTGTTGGGTTGTTTGGCCTTTAAATGATGCCCATGAGTTTGGCTGGGGAGGAGTTGAGTGGAGCAGGAGTTCCAGACTGGGCAGCTGGGCTGGCTCTTCCCAGTGGCTGCAGCGCTGCTTCCATCCCTGACTCTGTATTTTATCAGGAAAACACCAACACTGCCTGCAACAGGCCCTCAGCAGCTTTTTGCAGGTGTAAAAGTTTATTAAATCAGGAGTTTAATGAACTTGGAGCGATGGAAAACTGTGGTGGTTGAGTTTCCACAAGACTCAGATTTTTTTTTTTTTTGATTTTCAATGTTGGCGTCCAGATATTCATGAGAACACCAAAGACTTTCTTTGCCCATGGTGTCATTTTTCCACTTAGTTTTCATGGAAAATTTCCACTAGGCTGCCGAGCTAAACCAATCTCAGGTGGAAGATTTTCATCTTTGCTGACCAAGGGCAGTTTTTGGGGTGGTGGTTGTTCAAAACTTTCCTTCTCCATCAAAGATGTTTTTCAGGAACACTGAAAGTACGGGAAAAAGAGCCAAACCTCTATTCAGATATTTTGCCTCAAATGGTTGCTTTTATTGTGAGACTCTTTGGCAACAAAGCTTCATCTCCTTCCAAATAAATTAGAAAAAGGGATTTAAAAAAGGAAAGGAAGAGGTTTGGTCCTTGTCAGGACTGACTCCAGGCCTGGCTCTCGGCTTGGCCCCGCTGTCCCATGGGATGGCAGCCTTGGCCATGAGTCACCCTGGCTCCTGCTATGGATGTGCCTGACGTAACTCTGGGCTAATGTGGGATTTTCCAGCTCTTTGTTTCCCTTCCCCCCTCAAAAGGGTATTCTGCCACTCCTCCATCCTGTCTCAGCCTGCTGTCAGTTTGCTTTTTCATGGACTCCTAGAATCATGGAATGGTTTGGGATGGAAGGGACCTTAAAGCCCATCCCATCCCACCTCCTGCCTTGGGCAGAGACACCTTCCACTATCCCACATTGTTCCAACCTGGCCTTGGACCCTTCCAGGGAAGGGGCAGCCACAGCTTCTCTGTGCCAGGGCCTTCCCACCCCCACAGGGAAGAATTTCCTAGAATAAAGAATTTTCTAGGATTCTTTAATTTTCTCCTTGCTTTTCTTTGCACTGGGATGACAGACTGGTAATTCAGGGATGCTTTTCTCCCTCTTTCTTGCTCACCCTGGTGTGGGACTCTGCCTTCCTCGGTGCCTGGAGCTGCTGAGCCATTTCCCAAGCTCCAGACACACCTGGAATGCTGAAGCCCAGCAGGCTGATATCTGGAAAGGCCTTGATATCATCATCCAGCAGAACATTCCAGAAGTGTAGGAACACCATGTACACCTGGCTGGCATTCCCTGACACCTTTCCCAGCCCTGTGTCCTCATGGCTGTGTTTCTCTCCTGCTTCTTTCAGACATGGAATGTGCAGATGTGCCTTTATTAACGCCCAGCAGCAAAGAAATGATGTCCCAGGCACTGAAAGCCACGTTCAGCGGCTTTGCCAAGGAGCAGCAGCGGCTGGGAATTCCCAAAGGTAAGACTTGGCTTCCCATGAACAACCACAGTACCCACAGGGGTTGTGTCCTCCTTCCAGGCTGCCCAGAATTCCCTGTCTGCCATCTCCCTTGCTGGTTTTCCTCAGGTGGTGTTGCCTTTCAAATACCACCTGAAGCTTCTTGGAAAAATGTGGACAAGTCATCTCCACTAAATAGAGAAGCAGCATGAACTCTTTAACAGAGGCTGGTGGGAGAAACCAAGAAAATTGGAGAAATGGCTGGGAGGAGGGGGTCAGAGAAGTGATGGGATGTTTAGAAGTCCCAAACAAATCCAAAGCTTGTTCCTTGGATGAAACGTGTCCACATTAAGGCTGATCCAGCCTGGGCATGGTGTTCCTCACACCCTGGTGCCGTGGGCTGCCGGGGGTGAGGCTGTGGCAGTGCAGGGCAGCTGCAGCACTGTCTGTGTCCTGCTGTCCTGGGAGCACTGCCTGAGGGTGCTCACGGCTGGATCCCTCTGCAGACCCGCAGCAGTGGACGGAGACGCACGTGCGGGACTGGGTGATGTGGGCAGTGAACGAGTTCAGCCTGAAGGAGGTGGATTTCCAGAAGTTCTGCATGAATGGAGCTGCCCTCTGTGCCCTGGGCAAGGAGTGCTTCCTGGAGCTGGCGCCTGATTTTGTGGGAGACATCCTCTGGGAACATCTGGAGATCCTGCAGAAAGGTCAGTCCTGGGGTGAACCATTCACAGCATCCCTGCCAGCCTGGCTCTGGGGCTTTCCACAGACCAGGAGGTGTTCGCCTTGAGCTTTAATCCCAGGAAAAACATCTTCCAAAGCCCAGCTTTTCAGCAGGATTCCAAATGGGCATCTCAATGGCAGCGGGCAAGGCGAATCCTGGCAGTGCCTCAAAGAGGCAGAGTGTTTGTGCCAGCTGCTTGGCAGGGATCCCCAGTGGGCAAGGACACTGTGCCTGCCTGGAATCCATGGTGGGATTTTCCAAAGCATTTTTCCTCAGCCTGTTCAGCTCTTGTTGTGAATTTTACAATTTCCTCCACTGGAACTGGGTACAGGAATACAGCCAAAATCCTGCCCAAATTTCCCAGTGGCGATTGGAAACTGCTTTGCTTTGTTCCCTGTCCCAAAAAAGGGTGTTCCATGTCCCCAAAGCCAGCATTTCTGGGAGGAGAAGCCATCTGTGCCATTCCCTGCATGACAACACCGAGGGGCATTAACTTTCAGTGACTGGGGACACACACTTTGATTTAGGGTGCTGATTTTCCATGTCTGGATGCCCAGGAGCACTGGGATGGTTTCTATGGAGCAGGTGAGGAGCTGAGCACTTCAACCTGAGCCACAAGCAGGAGCTGCAGCACACCTGGGCTCTTTTACCAGCTCCCTTCTCTGCAGAGCTCTTTGCTTTCCTGGAATGTCCCCTGTGCTGTCCTACTGACCCTGGTGGCAGGAAGGGGAGGGGGAGCGCAGTTATTCCTTCCAGGAAACCATTGACAAATGGATGTTAATTGCCCATTACTAATTTTACTGCTACCTGTGGTTTGCAGAAGGTAAACATGGCCCTTCCCGGGCTCTGGGCAGGCCAGGCTGTTTTCCTGCTCTTGGGCTCTAAATCTGCTCTGTCCCTTTTGTTTTGCATATTTTCCATGGAGTGCTTGGATCAACAGCGAGCAGTTTAACCAAACAAAGCCAAACCTTGTGTCAGCCCAATTTCTCCTTGCATTGAGCCATTGCTTGCACCTTCCCACAGCCCTTCTTCCCTGCTGTCCCTGCCCATGGCTGGGAGGTCTTCAAGGTCCTTTCCAACCCAGCCCTCCTAGGATTCTGTAATTCTGTGATGTTTTGGGCTGTGCCCACTGGAGAGGGTGAGATGTGCTGCAGGTGCTGATTGAGGCACCAGGGCTGGATTTGCACCTCCTTCCTGCAGATTCCCCACATGGAGATGGACTTGATGCTGTACATTTATGGCAGAGGGGAATCAATTTCAGACAGCACTGACACACATGGGTGTTCAGACACTGAATTGGTAGAGGAACTTCAGACAGCACTGACACGTGTGGGTATTCAGTCACTGGTGGTACAAAGGCCTGGGACAGAGAGGAGTTTTTCAAAGAAGCTGAAAATCTTTGTGCCTGCTCCAACTCTTCTTCTGAAAGGCTGAAAATGAATAAAGCTGAATTTCTGTGTCTTCACACTGTTGGTGTTGCCCTGGGAGCCCAGAAATCTCCATTGCCTGTTTGGTTTCACTGGTGACTTTGTCACTCTGGCACAAGCAGGGCCCTTGCTCCTCTGGTGGGCTCTGAGCACATTTCCAGTGAGGTATTTGTGGGTGACAAAGAGCTCCCAAAAATAACCAGACTCCCCCCAGGACTGGTTTCTCTTCTCTGTAAGTGCTGGGGCTCATCTCCAGCCCTGACCAGAGCTGGGATGGAGCTGTACAGACAGAGCAGAGCTGTCCCTGTCCCTGTCCCTGTCCCTGTCCCTGTCCCTGTCCCTGTCCCTGTCCCTGTCATGTCTCTGCCCAGGCAGGAGGAGCTGGGGATCTCCCTCTGCACCTGGATGTGATGTGGGAAGCGATCCAGGTGTCTCCAGGCTCAGCCAGGGCTCCAGCTTGTCTCTCCATCCTCCCCACCATCATCTCTGGGGGTGTTGGTGTTTGGAATGGTTGTTAACCCCGAAATGCCTGGCTTTACCTGTGCTGCTGGCCCGGGGTCATGCTGGGACAGGCTGTGACCCCACTGTCCCCTGTGAGCACTGCCTGACTCACGTACCACAGCCTGCTCAGGCTTCAAAAACAGCACATGGGTGCCTTTTCCCTGCATGGATTTGGGTATTTTCAGGCTCACTTTTCCATAATTCTTCCTAAAATAACCTCCTCAGTTACCAGCAGTCAGCAGTGCCCTGCACTTGACTCTAAGCTCAGCCAAAGGTTCTCCCCTGCTCTGTGGTCACCCCCTGCCCCTTGGCAGACACTGTGGAGAGAGGAACAGAGCATTTCTCATTAGCCCTCTGTGTTTGCACAACCCCTCCTTTTGTTCCAGCCTGCAGTCCCCAGGGGAGAGGGCCAAATTTAGGCTCTTCACAGGGAACGTGCGTTATCTGTGCTCAGCTCTCCAGAGCCGGGGCAGAACAAACCCAGCCCAGAGCTGCCTGGGGGCCTTGCTTTGGTTAAAGGAAAGAAAATTCCCATCCCAATATCCCTGCTCAGCATGCCACACTGGAATGAGTCAGGTGTTCATGGAAAAACTGCCCAGAATAGGGGCAGGGTGGCTTTTACATGGGAAAGCAAATTCAGCACAGCCCAGGAGGAGCAAAGTGCTTGGAAAAAGCCACAGGAAGCAGGGAATCCATGCCTTGATGTGCTCCATGCTCTCTCCCAGTGAGTTATGCCTATGGAAAGCTGAAATTTGGCATTTTGACCATATATACATGGAGGAGTCTGTGTCAGGAGTGGGATCAGGGACAGTGAACAAAGCAGTTTGGGACATGGAATGTTCTGCCAGCATCAGGTGCTGCACAGGCTGGGAATTCACATGGATTTGGGGTTAGAGGAGCTGGCTTTGGAATGGGTCACTCACTCCCTAATGCACACCTACTGCTGGTCTAAAAATAGGGCTTTTCCAGGAAAACAACTGTCCTTGTGTGGGGAGTTTTTCCAGGAGCTCACACATGGAAGTGTGCTCAGCAAGTCCCAGGAGAAGGAGAGGTGACAAAGCCTGAGGCAAGCAAGGAAATGCTGCAGCTGGGAGCTCAGAGCCTCCTGGGGCCCTGGCTGAGAGGTTGTTGCTGTTTGGGTTGGGCTGGTTTTTTTTAAGCTCATCAGGAATTCCCAAAGGACCCCACGTGCCCCAGGTTCCTGTGGGATTTCAGCTCTGGATTCATTTCTGTTGCTCAGAACGTCCCAGTTTGACCTGGGGAGGAGATTTTGGGAAGTTCAGGGCTCTGTGTCACAGCAAGTGTTGCACAGCTCCGTGTGCCTTCCACTGGTGACATTTCCTTCCTTTCCTCTTTGCAGAGGAGGCGAAACCGTACCCAGCCAACGGAGTGAGCACCACATACCCCGAGTCCCGCTACACCTCAGACTACTTCATTAGTAAGTCTCAATTAGCAGTGTCAATTATCACCATCACCATGCCTGGAGGCACCTTTGAGCAGAGGTTTGTCCTCACCACAGCAGGACTGCACCCTGCAAAGGGGATCTTGTGTTTCCAAGGGTTTAGGGTTGGTTTGGAAGCCTCCTGGACTTTTTGGTGGCTGCCTTGTGTGCCAACATTGGATTTCTTCAAGCACTGTTTGTTTGAAGCTGTAACTCAGCAGATTTTGGAAGCAGCCTCAGCACACCTGAGTATTGGGAATTGTAAAAAACCTGTTAAAAAAGGGAGAGAATGGGGGGAAAGGCTGAACTCTGGATTGCCAGGGAGGAGCCTAGCAAGGAAAGGGATGAGTCTCCACCTGCACTCCCTCACTTCCCACTGCCATTGCTTTGGAGATGGTCTTTAAGGGCACTGGAAATCTGGGAGATATTTCATGAACCAGCAAAAAGCCTAAGAGGAGAGATTTGGATGAGGTGTGAGGGAAAAATCCTTCACTGTGAGGGTGGGGAGGCCCTGGCACAGGGTGCCCAGAGAGGTTGTGGACTCTCCATCCCTGGAATTGTCCCAGGCCAGGCTGGACAAGGCTTGGAGCAGCCTGGGACAGTGGGAGGTGTCCCTGCCATGGCAAGGGGGGGATTGGATGAGCTTTAAGTTCCCTTCCAATCCAAAACCTTCTGGGATTCTGGGATTCCATGTGGGTTGGGATTCCAGGCTCTGGCATGGGGAGAGGTGCCAGGACTCACCTTTCCCAACCAGCAATGAAACGTTTTTACTGTGTTGTTCCTCTGCTGAGACTCCACTCCCCAGGATTTTCTAGCTTTTTCCTTGTGGCACCTGCGTTGGCAGGAGTTTGCTGCAAAGCACATTGAGGACAGTCAGGGGATTCTGTGGATTGGGATTCCAGGCTCTGGCATGGGGAGAAGTGTCTGCACAAGGGATTAAAATCCACTCCCCAGAATTTTCCAGCTTTTTCCTTCTGGCAGCTGTCCTGGCAGGAGTTTGGTGCAAAGCACATTGAAGATGGTCAGGGGGTCTTATTTTGTTAAATTGCTGCATTTTCCGACCCCCTGTCTGTAGCTTCTGGAGCCCTTACCCAAAGCATTATGAGAGGGGGTATGGGATGTCTGGAGCCCAAAGCAGTGAGGGGTTTGGGATGTTTGGAGCCCTCACCCCAAGCAGGGAGGGGCTGTGGGATGTCTGGAGCCCTCACCCCAAGCAGGGAGCGGGTGTGGGATGCTCTGGGGCCCAAAGCAGGGAAGGGCTGTGGGATGCTCTGGGGCCCAAAGCAGGGAAGGGCTGTGGGATGCTCTGGGGCCCAAAGCAGTGCCCAAGGGAGGGCTGTGGGATGCTCTGTGACCCCGGGGTTGCTTTGGGCAGGCTCTGACCGTGCTGTGTCCCCAGGTTACGGCATCGAGCACGCGCAGTGCGTGCCCCCCTCCGAGTTCTCGGAGCCCAGCTTCATCACCGAGTCCTACCAGACCCTGCACCCCATCAGCTCGGAGGAGCTGCTGTCCCTCAAGTACGAGAGCGAGTACCCCTCGGTGCTGCTGCGCGAGCCCGCCCAGGACCCGCTGCACAACGACTTCTTCTCCATCAAGCAGGAGGTGGTGACCCCAGACAACATGTGCATGGGCCGTGCCAGCCGAGGTAAGGCTGGGATCAAACTGGGAAATCAACTTGGAGAGGGTTTTCAGGGTTAAACAGAAGGTTTATACAGGATGTGATTGTAGGGAAACTGGGAGATGAGAAATACTGAGTTAAAAATGCTGTGGAACAGGACAGATATTGTTGAGGCAGAAATTGTGATACAGTAACATCTTTGAGCCAGGTCTAATAAGCTCTTAGAGGTCTATATCACACCCAAGATAGCTCAGCTACCTTTGGAGGCATAAAAATCAGCAGGATGGCTTCACAGTGTTGGAAACAAAAAGGTTTAATAAAAGGCAAAATAACAAACAGAGAAAAACCCAGCCATGTGCAAGAGGTTCTTGGTCCTGGTAAAACACCTCACAAAAACCATTAGTTTCTTTGTTCACTTCTTTTTCTAGTTAATTGCCCAGGAAGAACTTTTTGGCTCCTGTCCAATTGGCCATCCTTAAGTTTGAGGTGAAGTCCCCATGGCCTATGAGGTGGCTTTTTCACCTAATCCAGGACAGAAACTTCTGGGCTTCTTTCCTTTTGGAGGGGACAAAGGATGGTTTTGTCACTCTGTCAACAAAGGGCACACTCCTATAAAATGGAGCTAGAAAAAGAATTTTAAAGGACAGCATTGTAAATAAGACTAGATACTTTGGAGAAATAGAACGATGAAGGTTCTAGAAAAGGGGATTGTCTGACAGGGCTGGCTTGGGTTGCTGCTGTTCTCACCTCCCTCCCCAGGGAATGGCTCTGGGAGCACCGAGGGAGCTGAGCAGTGCTGACAAAGCCCTCTCCAGCACTGCTGGCTTCCCTGGTGGCTCTGAGCCCTCCCTGCCCTTCTCCCTCCCCAGGGAAACCTCGACGAAGGTCTTTCTTTCTTTCCTCTCCTCTGCTGCCTGTTTTGCATCCTCTGCAGAAAGGCCATGTTTCTGGTGCTGTGCTTTGATGTCCAACCTGAGAGAAATAGAACTGAGCTTTTGTGTTATCAGGGAGGACAAACTGCTGGGTCCTCGTAGAAATCCCGTTTTTAGGAGCCCAGGCAAAGCCCCACAAATTCTTCACAAGTTCTCATTGGGAATTGCTGTTGAAGGCTCTGAAGAGTTTTGCACTCTGTGATCCAGACTCTGTCCATTATGTCCAGGATTTGATGGCTGCTTGTTTGAAATGCTCTACTGCAGCCAATTCCTGAGCTTGGTTAGGAGGTGCAGGTGTCAGGGGCTGGGGCAGCAGCAGAGCCAAGGACCTCCCAAATGCTGCCCCCCAAAGAGTTACAGGTACATGATTGATGTTTGAGGTGGTGGGATTTGAACACCTGAACACTTTGGAGGATCTGAGCCCAAATTCCTTCCCAGTTAATGCTGTGAGGCTGGAAACACGTGGGGCCCACGTGTTTAATTGCTTTGTGATCACATCAGTGGTGCCAGGCTGGGGATGGGGCTCTGCCTCCTTCAAAGCAAAAAGCTGAATCCATGGAGCTCAAAGTCCCTCACAAGTGGGATCATTATCTCCAGATTCCAGGTAGGGAACCTGGGGCACAGGGAAGAGCTGTGACCTGCCTGCCATCCCCTAAAATGGAACCCAGGCGTCCCCAGCCCCGGAATTCGTTAGAGGGACTTGGTGCTGTGAGCCAGGTTTGATGTGCAGCAGTTAAACCCCTTTATCCAGAGAGCTGAGGATGAGCTGCCCTCCCAGCAAAGCCAGAGCTGCTTTCCAGGCACGTGCAGCTTATTTGAACTTCCTCACTCTTTTCCAGGCTGGGAGAGCCAATTACAGGGAACTTGTTATTTGTGCCTCTCCTTCTGAGAGAGGTGACCTGAGCCAGAAGGGCAGCAGGGTTTTCATTTTGGGGAAACTTCTCTTTTTGGGGTTGTTTTTCTGCCTGAATTTCAGCAATGTCTTTGCCTTTTCTTGACCTTTTCTTTCACACAGGTGATTTCATCATTCTCACAGTGCAATGGTTCAGGAAGGCTTTTGCAACTGAACCTCGAGCCTGTTCTCAAACCTAAAAATGGTTTTGGGGGAGGGAACAGAGAGCCCTGGCTGCTGCTGTTAGCAAAGACTTGAACAGTGGTTGCAGGAGGCTGTGCTCACACCAGTGCTGCATTTCAGCCATGGAAGGGCCTTTGGGGGCACAAATCCTCCCAGGGCTGGGGGAAAGCCTTAATATAAAGCAGAGCCCAGTTAATTTATATTTATGTCCCTCTTTACCTTGCACTGTCTTACAAGGTTAGTCTGACACCAAGTCAAGCCCTTCAGCATCACCTCAGGGTGAAGGTTTTCCAGACACTGTGGGGCCTTTTCCAGGCCTTCTGTGGGGCCTTCAGGAGGAAGTTTTGGGGTCCCATGGGGGTTGTTTCTCTCTGCCCTGTCAGCGAGGGCGGCTGGTTGAGAAGTGGAGCTGCCAAACTCATTTAAGCTGGTCCTGAGTAAGTGCAGGGCGTGATTGTTCCAGCTAGGTGGAATTTAGGTGAATTTTCAATGGATTGACACAAATCACATCTCTGTCAGGTTTTAATTCCTTTTCTAAACGAGCCTGTGCTGCAGGACTGCTCAGGGAATTGGTTATGGCAATTAATGTACACACACACAGCAGCATTGTGTTCTCCTTAGCAGGATTCAGGGAAGGATTGGAGCGTGAAAATCCTCAAAAAACAAAAAGCAAATAGAAAAGAGTTTGGAACAGAGCTGTCCCAGCAGAGTGAAGCCAATGGATCCCAGCTCCCAGTGACTCCAGGCCAGCAATCAGGGCAGGCCCTGCAGTAGTTGAGGCTTTTCACAGCAAGTGCTCCTCAAACTACAACACAACAAATATTTGGGGGCGTGTGCCAGCGCCCTTCCACGTTCCCTGTCCCCTGGGATTTGCTCTCTGGGCCCAGGCTGTGGGTAGCTCTGCCAATGGAAATTTCTCCAGGAGCTCTTGCACAATCCCAGCAGCTGTTTTTAGCTGGGTTTGGGAAATTAGTGAACTTGAATGATCCTGTTAGCTTGTCAGGGAAGATGTTGAGCAATCAGTAGAGTAGGGAGATCAGAGGCTGCAATTTCAGTTTGTTCTTTGGGGCCTTTTTTAGCTCTGTTTCAGTACAGGGCTGGCTCTGGGGGGTGTAAATCAGCACTGCTGAGGATCTGGCCTCTCATGTTCTGGCTTTGACTAAAAATACCCCAGAGAGTGACTTTGACACAAACCAGCTGTGCTCACCTTACCAGAGCTGGAAAAAGCTGTTGGAGCCCTCAGCCATTGGCTCTGCTCCTGCAGCAAACCTGCTGCTGGCTGGGGATTTGGGGCTGGCTGGAACAGATGGCAGCAAAAGGCTGCTGTGTAATCTGGGGAGAAACATCCAAATTCCAGGAGCTGGGTGTGCCTGAACAGTGTTTGAATTGGGCTGGCAGATGTAATGGGGATTTATTGGAGACCTCCAATATCCCTCAGCAGCAAGAGAATCACTGAAATCAGAGAATCATGGAAAGGTTTGACTTGGGAGGGACCTTAAAGTTGGTTCTACCCCTGCCATGGCAGGGACACCTTCCACTGTCCCAGACTGCTCCAAGCCCTGTCCCTGGCCTTGGGCACTGCCAGGGATCCAGGGGCAGCCCCAGCTGCTCTGGGCACCCTGTGCCAGGGCCTCAGCACCCTCTGAATGAAAAGGTCCTGGAGTGCCCATGTTTAGGCTCCTGAGCTCAGCCTTGAGTATCTAAAGTGAATTTTGTCTCTGAAATTGCCTTTTGGAAATGAGGGACCATTTCCACCCAGCCCCAGGCTCCAGTCTTGTGTAGAGAGGCCAGATTTGGGTTTTTCCCCTGTCTCTCTCTGCCTGAAGTTTTCCAGGGCTCAGCCCTGCTCTGGATGGCAAAGGTGAAAATATTGCAGCTCTGGGCTGTGCTCACTTTGGAGATGGGATGGAAAGGAACAGCATCAGTTGCTCTGTGCCTGCACAGTGCACAGGTGAAGCACTCTGAGCTGGCCAGGTGAGGCACTCTGTGCTGGCCAGTGGAAGTGCCCTGTGCTGCCAGGTGAAGCACCCTATACTGGCCAGGCCTGTCTCACCTGCTGTGCCTCCCCCAGGTAAGCTGGGGGGCCAGGACTCCTTCGAGAGCATAGAGAGCTACGACAGCTGTGACCGCCTGACGCAGTCCTGGAGCAGCCAGTCCTCCTTCCAGAGCCTGCAGCGCGTCCCCTCCTACGACAGCTTCGACTCTGAGGACTACCCTGCCACCCTGCCCAGCCACAAGCCCAAGGGCACCTTCAAGGACTATGTGCGGGACCGGGCCGACATGAACAAGGACAAGCCTGTCATCCCTGCTGCTGCCCTGGCTGGCTACACAGGTAGGGCATGGACCCCCTGTGTGCCCCCAGCCCCTGGGGCAGCACCTCCCTGTGCCCAGGGACAGGGTCTCGGGGCACTGTGGGCTGCCCCAGCTTGGGGTGGCTGGTGCAGGGAGGGTTTTGGGGTGTCTGCATCTCTTTCCCATCCATCCCACAGCTCATGGGGGATTTGGCACCTGGCTGGGCACAGGGCACTCAGTGCCCTGTTCTCCCTTTGCCCCTAGCTGCCTGTGGAGGAGCTGGGGCTGGTTTGCTCTCTGAACAGAGCCTGCAGCCCCTGTGCTGGTGGCTGGTGGGCTCTTGGCTGTGCTTTCCCCCTGGGGCAGGAGCAGGCTCAGCTCCAGCACTGCTCTGTGTGTGGGGATGGTTCCTCTCCCTCTGGCACAGAGGAGGCTCTGCTGTACCTTGGTGTGAGGCAGGGATGGGGCACTGCCAGAGCCATCCCAAACATTTTCCATTCCCTGGGCTGGGAGAGATGAGAAGGTGATAGGCCCTGGAAACTCTGGCTCTTTATGACAGCCCTTCAGCAATCTGGCATCTCCAAGGAGAGGAACCTGGTGGGATGGGACTTCCAGCTAAAGCTGAGCTCATCCTTTCCAGCCCTTGTGTGCCATGGCTTTTCCTTGTGCTCTGGGGAAAGCTCTGGGGCAGCCTCCTGCCAGTTCCCCTGGCTCTGCACCTTCAGATGTGTCCTGGCCCAGCTGGGAGCAGCTGGTGGAAAGAGTTGGTGGTGATAAAGATCGTGGCCAGGTTCAGAGCAGCTCCTGGGGCGCGGCTGTCCCTGCGTGCCTCCCACGCGCGGGGCTGACACCGAGCCTGGGGGTGGGAGAGCTGCAGGGGAGGAAAGGTGGGCAGATAATTTTAGGAGGGTAAAAAAGGAAGTGGTTTGTTGCTATAGCTTTAGTTAGAAAGAGAGCTCAGCCCTGCCTGCTGAATGAGACTCTACCAAATATGAGAGTGCTCTGCATTCCTGAATGGGCTGGGGAGGGAGAGCAGGGACTGTGCCCTGGGGCTCATTCTCTGCTGTGCCATGGAAATCCATGTTCCCACTGAGCACAAATTGCTCTTTTCATTCCTATTTTTACTCCTATTTTCTCCTGGCAATGCCTTTCCCTGTGGCACCTGAAGGTGCTTTGGGGATGAGTTAGAACAGCTGGGGAAACCGAGGCACTGAGGTGCTGGCAAAATCAGGAGCATTCTTTTCCAAGCTGGATATTTCCCTCCAGGTTTGCTGTTGCTCATGGAACAGAGTGCAGAAGAGCCACCCCTGGAGAGAGGCGATGAGCTGAAGTCAGTGGCTGGGCCCTGTGTTTTTCCAAGGAATTTTAGCACCCCAAAGGCTGTCCTTGGAGCTGTGCCTCTGGGAAGGGGAAACTTGGGTTCATGCAATGCCAGAGCACAATTCCAAACTCTTTCCTCTGTGTAACATTTTCCCTCACCTCATTTCCAACCCCTCTTGGAGCTGGGAAGAGAATCCCTTGGCCCAGACACTTTGGTGGGATCAATAAGTGGGAAGGCCTGATTTCTTTATTTATTTTTGCATTGCTTCACTTGACAGGCTTTAAATGTGGGGAGGAAAATCTGGAATCACTGGGAAATGCTCGAGCTGGAGCTGTTTGCTTGCTCCAAAGGCTGCTGAGCAATATTCAGGGCTCAGGCCAGCAGAGCCAGCTTTTGCCATTGGGAAAGGGCCCTGGATGGGTGATCCTGGCAGGCAGTGACTCCAGAGATGCCCTCTGAGCCATTTTAAAGCCCCCAGACCTTCAGCTCTGGGTTTTCCAAGCAAAGGGAGCCACAGCTGGGTCACTGTGAGAGCTGGGCCTGCAGAGAGTGGGTACAACATGCTGTGTTTAAACTGGAGGAGAACTGGGCACTCCTCACTCTCTGGGTCTGTCAGTGAGGAAAACCCTGCTCAGGCTGCCCTGAGAGGGGCTGGAGGTCTGGCCTGGGCCAGCTGAGCCCAGACTGGGGACTCAGGGAGAGCTCATAGTTGGGACGGAGGCAGAGCTCAGAGTGAGGATTTGAGCAGGGCTCAGAGTGGGGACTCAGGCAGGGCTCAGAGTGGGGATTTAGGGGGAGCTGAGTGGGGACTTGGGCAGAGCTCAGGGTGGTGACTGAGGCAGAGCTCAGGCCTCTTTGTGCATTGCTATGCTTTACTCTTACTTTACTCAGGGGAGGAAGTGCTGTCTGGCAGCCAGAGCAGAGGAACTCAGAGTCTGCTGAGGAGGTGGAGCCTCCCAAAGAGCAGAGCAGGGCTCTGCCAGCCCAGGAGCCCCAACACTGAGACCTTGGGGTTCCATTTCCCCCTGGGGACACACCCAGCCCCAGCCCCCAGCTCCAGCCCCCTGCTCGTGCTGGCCCTGCTGGACCTGCAGGATGAAGAGCACATCACATCCCTCATCCCCAGAGCTCTCTGTCCTGGCTTTAAGGATCCAACACTTGTTCAGGCTGTGTTGGCAGGCTGTTTCTGTGTGCCCAGGGAGGTGGCCCCAGCAGATCTCTGATGCTATCTGCCCCAGAGACGCCTGTGGGGTGAGAAGGTGCATTTTGGCGGAAGCTCTGTTGCGTTTGATGTGTTCTTCACCCAGCTCTGAGCGGCCTTTCAGAGCTGCCTTATCTGCCCCCACATCTTGACCTATTTTAACGAGTTGCCATGGTTGCTCACAGAGAGGTTGATGCAATTTTCTTATCTTTTTTTCGGAGGAGAAATGTAATTGCTCAGGAGTTGGTGAACTTCAGTTTCCATTGCTGCAGGGAGGGCCAGCCCTGGACACCTGGGTTTGGAGCTTGGAGCTTGGATTTTACCTGAGGGCATGGCTGGGGCTGGGCCAGGGCAGGGCAGGCTGAGATCAGGGAAAGGCTCTGCCCCCAGAGGGTGCTGGCACTGCCCAGGGAATGGGCACAGCCCCGAGGCTGCCAGAGCTCCAGGAGGGGTTGGGCAGCGCTGCCAGGGACGCCCAGGGTGGGATTGTTGGGGGTCTGGGCAGGGACAGGAGTGGGACTGAGTGATCCTGTGGGTCCCTCCAGCTTAGGAGGTTCTCTGATTCTGAGAGTCTACATTAAGCCAGATTTTATTTTCTTTGCCATGACACAGAGTGCAAACATGAAATCCAGGGAAGGGGTGGCCTGGGATGTGCTCACTGCTAAACCTCACTCTGGCTCAGCTGAGCTCAGTCTGAGCTCTGTGGTTCAGCAGCAGAGCCAACTTTGGTGTGAGTGGGCAGAGATCAGTGTCTGAGCCCAGCTGGGCTAAAGTGAGCTCAGCTCTGCCTCCACATGCCTGGGGCTGTGCCACAGCTGGATCCTGCAGCCTCTGGTGATTCCCATGGCCACCAGCATCCTGCAGGAGCCCTGCACCAGGTGGATAAACTCAGCTGCATCTTTGTGCCCCATGTTGGTGTTTGCAGCCTGTACAGGGCCACAGGAGGCTCAGACTTTGCTGCTTCACTGTGGCCATTCAGCACGGAGCTGGGTTTGGGTTCCCTCGAGCAGCTGTGTGGTTTGGCAGACAAGTTGTGGGGTTTATTTGCTCTGTGGTGGGCAGGACTGACACCCGGGGCTTTCCATGCACGGTGTCAGTGCTGCCATGGCCCAGAACTGCTGCTCCACATCACTGAGCACTTGGCAGGGCCATCCCTCGTGTTCCAGAGGGGAGGGGAGAGGGATGGGAGAGCAGAGGTGAGTGCACAGCAAGCTCTGATCCCACAGATGCAGGCTGGGGCTGTATGGCTGCTGCTCCTGTCCTCTGCTCTGGGCTGGTCAGGGAGGGGCTGATCCTTTAAAGCCAGTCCCAGCACTCAAAGAGTTAATGCCGATCCAGCTGCTGTCACCCATGCCCTGAGTGTCCCTCTCAGAGCATCCCTGTGGTCCTGCTGGGCAGTGGGAATTGAGGAGCCCTGCAGGAGCTGCCTCCCTCACAGATGTTGTCCCAGCCCAGCTCTCTGCTGAGCTGGACCTGCCCAGGCCAGGCCTTGCTGAGCCTGGCTGGCAGCGCCCACAGGGCTGTGCCCAGCTGTGCCCCAGCCCTGCAGAGTGTGAGCTGCTGTGAGCAGAGCCTGGGCCTCGCAGGGTGTTGGTGAGAGATGTTATCTGTGCCAGCACTGAGAGCACAGCTGCTGTTTTGCAAGAAAGCCGAGGTGGTGCCAGGAAAGTGGGTCCCTTCCAGGCCAGCTCAGGTGCTGCTGCCCCTCCCCTGTGCTCTGCTGCTGCTCTGGAGCCTCCACAGACGAGATCCCCCCTGTGCTGTGGCCACCAAAACCCAAAACTCTGCCAGCAGCTGCCTCCCTGTGCCCTCTCCTGCCTCACTCCAGTGCCCTGGCTGTCCTTGCCTCCCCTTCCCCAGCCTGTGCTGCAGCACTCCTGGATTCCAGCTCCTTCCCTGCCCGCCCTGCTGGGGCACAGAGTCCATGTGGGCACAGCAGGGCACAGGGGCTGGGGAATGCAGGCACCCCCTCCTGTGCCCAGCAGCACAACAGCTCCTCTGGCCCTGCTGGGGTGCAGGGGATGGGGTCACCCTGCTCCTCCTGGCTCTTGCCCTTCATGTCCTGCTCCTCCTGGCTCTTGCCCTTCATGTCCTGCCCCTCCTGGCTCTTGTCCTTCATGTCCTGCCCCTCCTGGCTCTTGACTTCATGTCCTGCCCCTCCTGGTTCGTGTCCTGCCCCTGCCCTCACAGGTGCACACCCTTCAGGGTGACCACCCAGCAGCTCCTGCCCCCTCCTGCCTCAGGCAGGGCCCGATGGGCTCCGTGCCCTTGTGGCCTCCCCAGGGTGGGGGCTGCAGGGTGGCACCAGGGCCGGTTCAGTGGCTCCTGCCCCACCTGCCAGATGAGCAAACGAGAGCAGACCCAGCCCCACGCGCTGCTGCCCAAGCGTGGCACAGCTCAGGGGGTGCTGGGGGCAGCAGCTCTGCCTGGGTCTCCTGCAGACACCCAGTGCCCAGAACACTGTCAGGGGCATGTGGAGCTCACAGAGCCCCTGGAGCTCTGCCAGGTGCCCCTGGAGTCAGCCTCGAGTTCAGGGACAGGGTGGGACTCTTGGGGCTGTCCCATGCAGGGTCAGGAGCTGGAGTTGATCTGTGTGGGTCTCTTCCCACTCGTGATATTCTATGAGATCAGTCCTCCCAACACCCATTCTGAGAGCAGAGGAGCTGCAGCAGGGGAGCAGCTCTGGCCTGGACAGCCCTGGCTGCTCTCCTGCCTGCAGTCATGGCCATGCTGCTCCCTAAGGAAGGAGGAAGGAACTTCCTGGGTCCTCTCCTGCTTTTTCACAGCTGTTCTTTGGAGATGCTCCATCCAAACTCCACCAGTGCAGTGTCTGCTGCCTGCACCAGCCTGGGCAGGAGCTGTGGGATCTGCTCTGACAAGGGAGTGATGGGGACCAGCTTTCTGGGGCATTTGGGCACCGTGGTGCCATCCAGGGGGTGGGCAGGCTGGCAGGTGATGGGGCAGGGGCTGTTTTGGAGCCGTTGCCAGGGCTGCTTGTTTTGTGGGGCTGGAACCACAAACCGCAGAGCGCCAGGCAAAGGTGCCTCGCTGGGGGTTGGTAGGTGGGGTTTTTTTGTCTTCTTGTCTTGTTTGAACCAAGGGAAACAAAACAGAAGCCGTTGGGAGGGGTGGGTGTGTAAAACCGTGCCGAGAGAGATGGCAGGGCTGGGGTTGTGCCCTCCCTGTCTGCCCCAGCCGGGCAGTGCCACTGTCACTGTGCCACTGGAATGCCCCACCCGGGACAGTCTGGTGTCCCCGTGGCTGGGAAGGAGCTGGGGACCTGTCCTGCCATGGAGGGTGGCTCAGGGATGGTGTGGCACCAAAGCCTTGGCTCTGGGACACCCCCAGAGCGTGGTGCTGAGGAAGCCCCACTCAGGCAGTGGTTCCCAGTTCCCACAGTCCCACTGACACCCAGCCCAGGGAATATTTTCCCCCTGACGCCGCAGAATTCCTGTGGTGTGACAGTGCTGCTGAAGGACCCTGTTCAGTGCCACCAAGGCCAGACAGGGCCCCCATTGTGGGTGCTATTTTTAGCAGCCCCGGGGGTGCAGGAGGTCGTGGTGGGGTGGGAGGACACCCCCACCCCTCTGGGTCCTCCCCTTGTCTTTTGTGGAGCAGGGGCTGCCCCCAGTCCCCAGCCAGGGCTGGGCCTGCTCTGGGAAGCCCCTGGATGTGTGTGGAAGGAGCAATGCCATAAAAGCTGCCTTGTGCCCCTCCACTCATGCTCAGAGCTGCACCCCAATCCATGCTGTGGGAGCAGGGTGCTGTTTTGGGATAACCTAGGCAGCAGATCCTGGGGTGACAGTCACCCACTGGCCTTGGGACAGCCTGGCTGTGTGGAGTGATCCCAGCCCAGGGGTTCCCATGGAGTGATCCCAACCTGGCATCCTGATGGGGATTTCCAGCCCTGGCTGGGTTGAGGGGAAGGGTTGGAGCACAAGGGATGGAAAATGGGCACTGCTCCCGGCTCCTGTGGATGAGGAGGTTTGGGTGCAGGGACAAGCCTGGAGCTTGCTCTGGGACACTGAGGGGAGTGCCATTGCTGCATGAACCACCTTGAGACCCTATGGGAAGATATTCCCTGCTCCTGCTGGCTGCAGAGTGGCTCATTTGTGGAGCCCCCCCTCCCAGCACTAATTACAGCTGCAGCAGGCGATGCCCTGACCTCCAGCTCTGCTCCCTGCTCTGTCTCCTCCCTGCCAGGGCTGACTGGGGCACAGGCCTGGGCATGTGCTGGGTTTGGCTCCTGCCACCTCGCTGCCATCTCGAGCAGTGCCACATCTGCCAGGCTCCACTGCCTCCCCCTCGGGCAGGGAGGGGGTGTTTGCAGGCCTGGGACATGCCTGGAGCCCGGCACAAACACATTCCTCACATAATTGCCTGTCCAGGAGAGGAATCTGGGGCTTTACGCGAGTCCTGCAGGCAGCTCAGAATAGACCTTGGGAATCCCTGTTCCAGGGATGACACCACTTCCTTGGAAATCCCAAAATACCCAGCAGGGTGGCACTGGGGCGGTTGCAGGAGCCCTACCTTGCTTGCTGCAGAGAGGGCAGGAATTCCTGGGTTTCCCAGCATCTCTTCTGCCAGTTGGCAGCCAAATAGGAATGGCACTGGCCATTGCTGGAGCCTCCAAAGATCCTGCAGGGCCAGGATGGGCCAGGGGTGTTTTGAGGGCAGTTCCTCATCCAACAACCCAGGTGATGAGTTTCCATTCCTCTTATTCTGGGGAAGGAATCAACTAAAAATCCTTATTCTTCAGCTGTGGGGGGAGAGAAATCAGTGGGAGGGGATGGACCTGGCCTTGGACACTTGGGCTGTGTCTCTGTTAACTCAGTTTGGGTGTTGGATGCTTCCTGGCTGTGTGTGGGGAGTTGGTGTGAGGCCAGATGGGCCAAGAGAACTCATCCCCTTGGGAATTCACCTGTGGAGGACCTCAGGCAGTCGCCAAAGCCTTTTCCCAGTGTTTTCTCTGCATTTAGATCTCACTGCTATAAATAGGCCTCAGCCTGGAGATGTGGTGGCACTTCAGGCCAGGCTTTTCACTCCTCCCTTTCAACGAGAGGCGAAGGTGTCATCTGCATTTCCTCCCTCATTTTGGCGTGGATAATCCAGCTCCATCCCTGCTGAGGAGCGTGGCTGTGGAGTCAACACCTTGGCAAGCTCTAGGGTGCAGTGGGCTGGAGCCTTTCCCCACCGAGTCCCTTCCCCTTTCCAGCAGGATGAGCTCCCTGCCCTGCCCTGCCCTGCCCTGCCTGGGGCTGTGATAACCCCAGGGCTGGCGCTGACAAAGCCCTGGAGAGGTTCCACAGGGATAACAGGAGGGAAACAATTTGGGAAGGGCTGGATGGGACACAGCCATTCCTGTGTCCTGGAGCCAGCTCCCTCATTTCCTCCTCCCCAGCAGCTTTGGAGTCATTTCAAACTTTGTGGGGAAGGGGAGCCCTCCCTTCCCTCCATGGGTTATCCCACAGCCACAGCTCAGACAGCATCCATTGTCATTCCTGGAAACAGGCTGGGCTCCATCCCTTTTTCTGAGCCCATAACTCATTTTTTCCCTGCTTGAAGCTTTGCTCAGTGCTGTCAGCACTGGGATTACCCCAGCTAATCCAGCCTGTGCAACTCCCTGTGGGATAAATAATTTCCTCTCTCCTCTGGCTGTCTTGTTATAATTATTGTCATAATTAATGATCTATTCCAAGCTGGGTTTAAACCATGGCAGGGTCTCCCCAAAACACCTTACCCACAGCAAAGTGCAATACTTGGGGTGTGGCCACATTTGGAGGTTGCTCATCACAGAGACTTTAGCTCCAGGGCTTCTCCTCTACCTTGGATTGGGACACAAGCCCAAGGGAGTGGTAAATATTTCAAAACTTCTCCCTGACTCCAGCCAAACCTCACCACAGGCTCTCACTGGGGGCGCTGGGACAAATTGGTGATGGCCCAAGGGAGAGATTGGAGAGGAAGTGGAGACCACGTGTGGAAGGAGAGATGGAATGCCCATGCATGGGATGCCTTGCATCACCTCGTGCCTCTCCAGCAGGGCCAGGGGAGCAGCAGCCGCAGGGAGGTTCCGTGTGGATTCTCTGTGCCAATGAGGAGATCCTGGGCTGGGGAGCTCTGTGTGCCCCCACCCTCCCCACGAGCCTGCAGAGCCCATTCCTGCAGCAACACGCCCTGGAAAGAGGCCAAGGAATTCTGTACCTGGGTCCCCTTATCTGGATCAGCAGCACAGAGCACAGAGTCATGGCCGGGAAGCGAAGTCTGCCGGAGTTCAGCCGTGCCCGGCGGCTCCTTGGCACAGGGATTGGCGCTGCTGCCGTGCCAGGGCAGTGACTCCTCCTGTTTGTGTGCCAGAAAAATAATCCTATTTATGTAACTCCACGTGAAGCATTCCAGGGCATGAATATTCAGCTCTTCCTGCAAATAGGAAGCTCTGTTACCTGTAGGGTTTAACTCTCAGCTCAGCTCCTGCCCTGTGGCTGCTGGTGGCTCTTTTTGACAGGAGAAGGCTTTATTTAACTCAATGAGCACCTTTTGTATGGGAATTTTTCCCCTCTGTGATAGAACAAACTGTGCTTTTCCTGACATTAATATCCCATGTTTCCTTTGTCTTTCTAGGCAGTGGACCCATCCAGCTGTGGCAATTCCTGCTGGAACTGCTCACTGACAAGTCCTGTCAATCCTTCATCAGCTGGACGGGCGATGGCTGGGAATTCAAACTTTCAGACCCAGACGAGGTAAAATGCCCTGGAATTAAGTGCACAACCCAAATTCCTCAGAAATATTGGGGTGGATAAGCCTGTCCTCCTCCCTTTGGGCAGCCACTTTGTTCTGATCTTGGGTATGTCATGGGCAACCAAGGAATCAGAGTCCAACTGAAAGTTTGTTGAAAATTGGGACGCAGTCACCCTTTGGAAGCAGGGTTTGTGCCCAAAGTTGGTGGGAAGTAAATGGAACACCTTAGGAAGAGGAACAGTGGCAAAGCTCTTCAGATAGGCTGGGTACAGGTGAGGGGTGAGCAGGTGGGACCTTTGTCCCCTCCCCTGACTGGAAGCTGGGGGTTGGTCTCTTCTGCCAAGTACCAGTGACAGAACAAGAGGAAGCGGCCTCAAGTTGCACTAGGGGAGGTTCAGGTTGGATATTAGGGAACATTTCTTCATGGAAAGGGCTGTCCAGCCCTGGCACAGCTGCTGCACATAGAATCCCCACCCTGGAGAGATTTAAAAGCTCTGTGGATGTGGCACCTGGGGATGTGGATCAATGCTGGGGGATGGTTGGACTCCATGATCTCAGAGGCCTTTTCCAACCTAAATAATTCCATGAGTGACTGGAGCCTGCCTAAGAGCAGAAGTGACTGGCACTGGGCCACTGCATGTTGGTGTCATCTGGTTTAGAACTGGCAGAAGGTGTTGTCATTATAGTGCAAGACTTCTGTTGTCATTACACTGCAAGGGTTCCATAGTGCCAGAGTTTTGTACCTCCTTGATGTTTCTCATAGGCAGCTCCTCTAGGCATTGACTCTTCCTTGTCCTCACAGTACCCAACTGCCTCCAGGTCTCCTCAACCAACCAATCCACTCTTTTACAACTCTCTTCTTATTGGCTACAGCTGCAGCCTGTTAACATCAGGCCTGCTTCTAATCCTTAATAATTGGCTCAGCTGTAACTCTTTAGGGGGTAAGATTACTTTCTATACTACTTATGTTCTATCCCCTACAAGAAGGCAAAGGAGGAACCTTGGGAAAGGGGTGAAGGACTTGGGATATGAGGAAATATCTGAGGTAGCACACAAGATTACCCAGATAAATCCTCATGGGGTGCTCTGCCATGTTCTGCCACTGCACAGAGGTTGGTTTTCCCAAGCATCAGTTCTTAATGGTGAGGAATTCTGTGGAAATCCTCCCCCTTCCTGTTGGGAAGGGAACACCCCCACAGCCAGGCTGACCTTTCCTCCCCATCCCTGCTGCCTGCAGGTGGCCCGGCGATGGGGCAAGAGGAAAAACAAGCCCAAGATGAACTACGAGAAGCTGAGCCGTGGGCTGCGCTATTACTACGACAAGAACATCATCCACAAGACGGCGGGGAAGCGCTACGTGTACCGCTTCGTGTGCGACCTGCAGAGCCTGCTGGGCTACACCCCCGAGGAGCTGCACGCCATGCTCGACGTCAAACCTGACGCTGATGAGTGACAGGGACACGGGCACGGCGCTGTCCCCACAGGGACGGCCGCGGGACTTGTGTGGCGGTTCTGTTTTTATTGATTTTCGCTGTTCTTCTGCTCGTTTTTTTTCCGAGGGCCGCTCAGATTCGAGGCTTTGAGGATGTCGGGGGAGAGGGGGGAGGAAGAGGAAAACTTTAGGGAAGGATGGGCTTTTTGTTGATTTCCTGAAAGTTTCAAGACAGGCTTTTCTGGGGGAAAATTCTGAGTTTTGAGAAAGCCAGGAAAATGTAGCTCACTTAAAAAAACCAACAATCCCCTCCCCACCCTTGGCTGTTTAGAAAAATATTGCGATGGAATGGATCCCTTTGGTCGCTCACACACAAACTGACAGGTCAGGAATGACAATATTCCTGAGGATTTGAGGAATTTTAAACTTTTTTCTTTTGGAAAACCAAAATGGGTGAATATTCTTGCTTTGGGGAGGGGCAATATAGGAAAAGACCAAGAACTGCTGTTCTTGTTCCATCACCTTTCTGTCCATTGTCCTCTTTTCTACAAGAGAGAATTTTTCCTAGGAGGGATCAAGACTTTTTTTTTTTTTTAAAGTTTTATTTTATTAAATTTTGTGCCAGTATTTGTTTTTTTTTTTTTTTCTAAATAGTCTTAAGCTCTAAGATGGTCTCAGTATTGCAATATTGTGTGTGTTTGTTTCTGTTCTGCCAGCAGAGAGTTTTATCCCAGGGATGAAAAAGAGGAATTAGTTTATGTAGACCCCACTGGAGAATTGAAATGCTGGGACTGGGATGGGAAGGAAAATGAACTCCAAAGTGGCTCCTGTTGATGCTGGCTGGGGGTTCCACTCCTGTTTCCAGCCCACATGCTGTGCTGATAATGCTGGTTGAAATCCCTGCTTTTTTTTTAATGTCTGGCTGCACAAATCCTCTCAAAATTTCCATGGAAAATGTCTTTTGGTATTTTTCAAATCACTTCTTTTGCTCAAGGAACACTTTGGTGCTTACAGACATTTTTTTGGGGGGGAGGGGGAAAGGAGAGAAATTCCCATGTTTTCAATGTGGTGAATGGAAAATGTGCAAGTTAATTGAGGGGAAAAATCAGGAAAAAGTTCAAAACCCAAGGGAAATGCTTTTTCCTTCCTGTTTCAAACAGCTCTGTCTTTATGGCCGTGTGTGGGCACAGCAGAAAAGAAATTGCCCCTGCAAATGGGCTCATTATGGCTCTTGGGCTGCTGCTGTCAGGGTGAGGGTGGCACGGGGCACGATGTCACCAGGGGTGGCTGTGGGACCAGGCCAGGGCAGCTGCTCCCTCTGGCCCCCAGACCCTTCCTGCAGCTGGTTCTCTCTGGAGGGGTCACTCCTGCTGTCCCTGGGGTGCTCTGGGCAGGCTGAGGACAAGGTCCCACCACCCTGGGGGCAATGGTGGGACCTGGAGGGTCAGAGGCTGTTCCCATACCCCAGTACAATCCCAAAGCCAGATCCCTGCAGATTTGGCCTCCCAAGGGAATCTTTCACCCCCCCCCCCGGGTGTTTGCATTTAAAGGCAGCATTTTGGACTTTACCAAAATCCCTTCTCTGAGTGTCTTGGGGCACAGAGCTCATTCCAGAGGCACTGGGACAGCTCTGGGAGTTGGGGTCAGAGCTTTTCCATAGGATCTGAGGAGTGATTCCTGCCTGATCCCAAAGGATGGGGTGCCAGGACAGGAATCTGTGTAAAATACCCAGAATATTCAGGCACAACCCCCCCTCACAGGAGCAGAGCTGGAGGGGAGCCCAACCCCAAAGTGATGCCCAGAGGTGCTGGGCTCTCCTTGGGCTCTGGGGCAGGGACCCAGCACCTCTGTATCCTAAAACTGGGCATTTTAGGGAAAATCAGCCCCAGAATTGCTGTGCCTTACAGAGGGTGGAGTTGGAGGGAAATGGGGAGGCCAGGAGGGAGCTCCTGCCAGGGGCTGGAAGCAGAGGGGGCCCAGGAAGGGACGGTGTCACACTCAGGTGCTGTGAGTTGTCTGAAGGAAAGGTGGGATGGAGGGAAAGGAGGGAAGAGGGGATGGAGGAAGGTGAAGGGAGCCCCAAAGGAGGAAAGGGACTCTGCCCACTGAGAATGGAACTCAGGCTTGTCTCCTTGGGCAGGCAGGGAGGAGGAGGATGGAGGCAGCCTGGCCAAGCTGGAGGGAGAAAAGGGAAATTGGGATATCATGGATGAGACCCCCAAGGTGAGGCTCTGGGACAGGTCCAGCCTGAGCCACAGCTGGGCAGCTGGACAGGGAGCAGGAGAGCTGTGAGGGCACAGAGGGCACAGGGAGGAGCTGGCAAAGAGCATCCCAGCAGCAATCAGAGGGGTTTGGGATGTTCAGGGCTGCTGCAAAATGCCCTGAGCTGGCCCATCATGGTCACTTCAATGCCCCTTCCAGCCTTAGAAAGGGACTCCCAGACATCCCAGCTCCTGCCCCTGGCATGGATCCTGTCCCAGGACATCCCTCCTGCTTTGCTTGGATGCTCCAGCTGAAAAAGAAAAGGAATGGGATAAAATTTCCCTCCAAGAGGAGGAATTGCAGGTTTGGCTACAGCCCCACACCCCTACCAGGCTAAATCCCTCCCCCACTGTGCTTATTCCAGGTTTCCAAGCTGGGCCTGGGTGTTCCCTGTGATTCTGGGGAGGTGGTTAAAGGTAGGGAAGGGTGAGCCAGGGGAAGCAGCTCTGGATTTTTGGAAGAAGCCTCTGGCTGGAGTTTCCTCATCATTTCTCCAGCCCTTTGCCCTCCCAGCTCACAGCCTGTGAACAGTCCCAGACACATCAGCTCCATCATTTCCTATTTTCCTTTGCTTTATTCCTGTTCTAGAGGCCATCCCAGAGATGGGTGCTGTTTATACACTGGAAATGTGCAGATTTCTCTTTTGTTTCTTTTGCTTTGGTTCCTTTTTCCTTCTGCTTTTCACTGCTGGTCTTTGGTGAGGGCTGTGCTGAGCAGGACAAGCTCAACCCAGACCCTCTGAGCTCCTTCAAGTCCATGAAAATTTGGTTACTTCCCATCTGCTGGCCCAGAAGGATGGATCTGAGAGGGATGATGGAGATCTGCCAGGGCTGGGACTCCCCCTGTGCTTTTCCTCCACGCAGGAGTGGATTTCCCCCTTGCAGACAATGTTGGAAACGGGGTCATTTTGTCTTGGTTTGGAATGTCTCAGGTGCTTTGGGTGAGATTTTGGGGTATTTTCTGTGTCCTGCTCATTCTCTGCTGTTTCCATGTGGGTTGGTGTTCCCCTGGCCCCTCTGGCAGAGCCTGAGCCTTGCAAACAGCTTAGGGGACCTTGACAGTTGATATTTGGGAACTCAAAAATAATGGGAAAAATCCCAATAATGATAATCCCACCTCAATAATGACAAAACCCACAAGCACTTTCCTGCTGCCAGTCCCTCTCCATCTCCATGTGATAACCCTTGGACTCTGGGCTGTGTCCAAGTGGAGATCCATGCCATTCCCACACTCCCACCATCCCCATCCAGATGGGATCCTTCAGGGGTAGAAATAACAGAACAGGGCAACAAATAAAGAGTAATGTAAAATTTCACTTTCTCCTGTCTTCCCAAAGCAACACCTTCTCCAAAAAATGGTCCCAGAAAGCAGCAGTAGATCCAGATGCTGCAGGAAACATCTCCACTTTCTGAGTTTTGAGTTTTTGGAGGGGTTTTCTCCGAGGTTTTAGGATTCAATTGCTGGTTCCTTGTGAAAGCTGGGATGCCTTGGTGTGCTCTGTTCCCTGGTAGGGTCTGTGTAACACCCAGGAGCTGTTGTCTACATTCCAAAGAGGTTTAAATAAAGGATAAATCTATGTATACATATATGTTATAATGGAATATCTCCAGGAATTAACTGCCTCAGTAAAAAAAAAAACCAACAAAAAAAATTCCAAAAGTAAGGAAGTCTTTTTTGTTTTATTTTGGTTTTACACATTTTTTTAAGCTGATAAACTTAGAAGAAGTTAAAAAAAAAGAGATTGTTATATTGTGCTGTTCGACTATTTTCCAACGTGTATTTTCATATAATTTATATTTTTTAAAAGTGGGAAAAAAAAAGTTTAAAAGCGAGATTTAAAAAAAAAAATAAAAAAACAAGGAAAAAGCAGGTGCTTTTTTAAAAAAACCTGAGCTGAGGTAGCTTAGAGATGTAGCGATGTGTGTGTGTGTCCGTGTGTTGTGTCTGGTCCTGTTTGGTTTTTTTTAAAGGATTCAAAAAAAAAATAAATAAAATCCCTCCTCCATTGAATTCCTAGAGAAGGAGGGGATTGGTTTTGTTTTAATTGCTGATGCTGGCACATCATTTTGCTGGAGAGTTTTTTATATACTGTAGCCTTATTTCATATCGTATTTTAAACCATGTGAAATTAAAAGAAGAATAATTCCTAACCCTCGGTGTCCGTGTGATTATTCCTTGCCTTTCCTCTTTAGATTTGAGGCAGAAAGTGGGAAAACAAAAAAATGTAGAAAATCCAGCAATTTCTCTGTTTTCCCCATGATTGAAGTTGGGGTTTTATGGGAAAGAAGGTCCTGGCTGACATTGTGATGGGGTGATGCTCCCCACGGCTCCCTCTCACTTTGGGATGGTGGATCCACATCCCAGGCTCCCCAAACCCTCTTTGATCCAGAGTCCTCACTGGGAGCGTGGGGTATCTGTGGTTCACCAGTCCAAATGAGCTTTGAGAGGGGAATTTTCCTCAGCAGGATCTGGGGTGATGGGTATGGCCACCCCTGCAGGTCTGTTCCAGACTGCAATGCAAGGTGTTTTCAATTACCATCTGTATGGCAGATTACCTTTGTCAAGTGGGCAGTTTGCTTTATCTCTCTCTTTGAGTGACCACATTCACCCCTCCCTTGGGAGGGGACACTGCTGATAACAGCTATTGAATGTCACTGCATGGCTGATAAGAACTACAGCATCCCATTGGGAGATGTGAGCCCAGGGGGAGGAGCCAAGCGTTCCTACCTGGATATAATCCAGAGGTTCTGAGACACCAGCACAGCTTCTCCACTGGATTCCCCAGAGGAACAGCAGCTGCCTCTTCCACTGGATCTTGAGAGAAAGAATCCATCCTTCTCTACAGGATCCCTGCTCCAGCAGAACCAGCCCTGACACTGCAGGAGGGCTGAGCCACAATTCCAATGGCACTGCTGCCAACACCCTGACCCACAGGGTGTCAGGTTGGGTTCTGACTCTGTCAGTGTTGTTTTAGTTACTGCATTGATTATTTTATCCTTTTATTTTCTTCCCTATTAAAGAACTGTTATTTCCTACTCCTATATTTTTGCCTGAGAGCCCCTTAATTTAAAATTTATAGCAATTTGGAGGGGTGGGGAGGGTTTACATTCTCCATTTCAGGGCGGCTCCTGCCTTCCTTAGCAGACTTCTGTCCTTCTAAACTAAGACAAGGTCCCATGGCCACCAGCAGGAATTTGTGCTGGGAATTCTCTTTCCTCCTGGAGACCTAAGGCTGGGGCTCATGGGGAGGAAAAATCCACCTTGGTCCTCTCCATGTCCTTCACCACTGTGCTAAAGATCCTGGAAAAAAACACCTTTGGATCCATTATGGAATATCCTGGGTTGGAATGGTACCTCTGGTTTGGAGCTTTCCTGTTCTGTTTTGGTGTGCAGCTTTTAGCTTTATATTCAGTGTTACTGGGATCTTCTCACAGGGTGGTGGAGACAAAACAATCCCATTCCAGCTGGAGACTTGAGGACAATCCCTTCAAACTTCAGGCCCAAAGCATAAACAACGTGAGAAGAGGAGGGCGGGCAAGCAAGCAAGGAGGAGGAAACTTCATAATCAGAAGCTATTAATTGGGCAGTTAACTCCTGTATGCAAATGGACTAAAACTTATAAAAATGGGAGATCTCGTGACCAAGGCCTCTCTTGTTTCCATCTTGGAGCCACCTGGGCAGAGCCAGGACTGTGGCTCTGGTGGTGCCAGGGTGGCCTTTGAAGGCACCTCAATAAAAATCCAGTTCCTCTGAACTCCATTCAGCCTCTGTTCCAGCTCCCTAAGGCATCAGGAAGAACTCACAAAGACTCGAGCTCCCAAGCCTGCACAGGAGTTGGGATGATTTTCCAGAGAATTTTATGCTGGCTCTGGTATTTCCTTGTCCTCATCAAGGCAGGAGGAAAACGGTGCTGTGCCCAGCTGGATTGGAGCCTGAGCCTCTGGAAGTGGTGATTAATGAATCCAGGATCTGGGGACATCCATGGGCCGGGAGCTGATGCTGATCCATAAAATTCTGCGTGAAGGGAAGTTCCCAAGGGACAGCAGTGACGCTGGATTGGCTGAGTCAGAGCATTGCTCAGGAATGTGACACTGGAACAGTCACCGCAACCAGAGGAACAGCGGACACGGCACGGGGGGATGCGGATGCAGGATAAGGAACTCTCTCCATTTATAACAACAGGGAACAACACCCCGGGGTACCGAAGGATGGGGAATCCTGATGGTCCTCACGGCAGCCGGGGCACTCCCGAGCCGATCTCCGAGCTCGGAGGAGATGGAAACCGAAGCGGGGACAGCCCCGGGCCAGCGCCCAGCCCGCTCCATCCATCCATCCATCCATCCATCCATCCATCCATCCATCCATCCATCCATCCATCCATCCATCCATCCATCTCCGCAGCGCCGAGCTCCAGGCGGGACTCGCTGGTCCCGGCGCGGCTTCTCCATCGCAGCGGGAGCGCCGGGGCTCCCGCTCGGCTGTCCCGGGAAAATCAACATCCAGCGGCTCCTTTTTGCTCCTTTCTCCTCCTTTCCGCTCCTTTCCTTTCCGGCGGCTCTGCTGGGGGAGCAGCCAAGCCCCAGAGGGGTGAAGGTGCCGCAGCTCTCGGGGTTTTTCCCTCCTTGCAGAACCCAGGGACGCCGCAGGTTCCTCTCCCCGCAGCCCGAATCGCGCATCCCGCAGGGATTGCAGCCTGAGGAGCGCTCCTGCTAAAAACACGCATTAAAAGCGCCAATTAACGGCCCCGCGTTAATTATTAACCCCATTAACCGCCCCCTGCTCCCCCAGAGGAAGCCCGGGGGGCACACGGAGCAAATGTGCCCCTCCCGATGTCCCTGCCCTGTCCCCACCCCTCATTTCCCCAAGGTCCCCATGTCACCAGCGGCTGCAGTGAGATTTGGGATGGGGATGTGGAGATTGGGAGGGAACCGGAGCTTTTCCCATGGAAAAACCATCACAGCCACAGCTCTGCTCCCACAAAACCCGTCCCCTTTGCAGCATCCAGCAACCACACTTCTAATAAAAAAACAGGTGAATTTGAAATCATAGAATATAATGTTATAGATAAACATTATATAAATTATATAATAAAAACATGGGTATTTGGAATCATAGAATATAATATTATAGATAAATATTATATAAATTATATAATTAAAAAGGGTATTTGGAATAATAGAATATAATATTATAAATATTATAGAAAAATATATAATAAAAATGGGAATCTGGAATCATAGAATATAGTATTATAGATAAATATTATATAAATTATATAATAAAAAAACATGGAAATTTGGAATCATAGAATATAATGATGATATGTGATTCTGTGATATCTATAATATTATATCCTATAATATTATAGCAAATCACAGAATCACAGAATCACAAGGTTGGAAGAGACCTTCAAGATATAATTATTAATAGAATATAGAATATAGAATAGAATAGAATAGAATAGAATAGAATAGAATAGAATAGAATAGAATGGAATTACTCAGGTTGCAATTCAGGCTGCTCCAAGACCTTTGAGTCCAATCATTTTGTGGAATCATGCAATGATTGAGCTTCATGATAGAATTGAGCTGGGAGGAAGGGGTTTGCTGGGAGTGATGTCTTTCCCAGTCTGTGTGGGGAATTGCACCTGGAGGAGGATTTTTCTGGTCTGTTGGCTGCTGTGAGGCTGCTCAGGTGTGGGATTGAACAGAGCCAGAGCAGGCAGAAGGGTTTTCCCAGACTCCAGCATGTGATTATCCAGGGATGCACACATGCAGCAGTGCAGGGGAGCAGGAGGCACCGTGTCCTGAGGGATCCCTGTGGGATGGAGAGGCATTCTGGGCTGGAATCCTGAGCTGCTGCTCCAAGGGGAGACCAGTGAGAAAAAGGGACATCTTCAGGTTGGTGTCTTCAATTGAGACATTGAAACTGGTGTTTGAGGGACACTGAGATGGAAACAGGAACAGGAATTGCTGAATGCTGAAGTATGGGAAGGGCTCTGGAAATCCCTGAGAACCCAGGGAGGTGGAAGGAGGCAATGGAGGAGGAGGAGGATGAATTTAAGGGGACCAAGCAGAGGGATGCAGAGGGAAGGGAGAAGAAGAAGGATGGGGTGCTGAGCAGCAGGGGATGAGCTTGGCTCCTCCTGGGTGATGATTTCTGGATGATCTTCATGATCCCTCCCAAGCCAAACTATCCTGTGATTCCCTGTGGGGTGAGCACACCCTTGGACACATCGCGCTGCTGGATCTGGGCACAGAGAGCACATCACAGCAGGCAAAGGGATTTGGGCTGCTGGGAGCCACTGAAACACCTTTAGTGCCCATTCTCCTCTCCAGAACAGAGATTTGGGGCTGCTGGAAGGCACTGGGACACCTTTAGTACTTATTACCCTTCCAGAACAGAGATTCAGGGCTGCTTGGAGGCATTGGGACACTTTTGGCACCCACTCTCTGTCCAGAACTGAGATTTGGGGCTGCTGGGAGGCACTGGGACACCTCTAGTGCCCGTTCCCCCTGCTGAATGGAGATTTAGGGCTGCTAGGAGGCACTGGGAGGCACTGGGACACTTTAGGTACCCATTCCCTGTCCAGAACAGAGATTTGGGGCTGCTGGGAGGCACTGGGACACCTTTAGTGCCCATTCCCTGTCCATAATGGGAATTTAGGGCTGCTGGGAGGCACTGGGTCACCTTTGGAGCCCATTCCCCTGCCGGGCTGGCCGTGCTGCCGTGGGATGCCGGGGTTGCCTGTCGCAGTCAGCACTTTCCGCTGTTTGCTTTCCTCCCCCGGCTCCCTCCCGCCGAGCCCCGGCCTCTGAACCTCGTCCAACAGCAACTTCGGTCTCTTCCAGCGCCTTTCCCCGCTGCCGGCAGCGCGGCCGCCCCCTGGCCCGGCTTGAAAGGCGCTCCCACAATGAGCCTTTGTGCCAGGCTGCTCCCGAGGGCAGCAATTCGGGACTGAGGGACACAGACAAACAGCCTGAGCCGGAGGGCATGGTGGGCAGCCCGGGCCAGGGCTGCTGCCTCGAATTCTGCATCCCAGGGGAAGGGATGCTCCCCAAAATGTGGCATCCCTGGAAAGAGGATTGTTCCCAAAAGTCCCTGGGATGCTCCCCAGAATTTTGCACCCCTGGGGAAGGGATGCTCCCCAAACTGTGGCATCCCTGGAAACCCAAGAATCAATGGGATGCTCCCCGGGATGTTGCACTCCTGGGGTAGGGATGCTCCCCAAAATGTGGCAACCCTGGAAAGAGAATGGTTCCCAAGAGTCCTGGGGATGCTCCTCAGAATTCTGCATCCCTGGAGTAGGGATGATTCCCAAAGTGTGGCATTTTTGGGGTAGGGATGATCCGCAAAGTGTGGCATCCTTGGAAAGAGAATTGTTCCGAAGAGTCCCTGAGCTGCTCCCCAGAATTCTGCATCCCTGGGAAGGGAAGCTCCCCAAAGTGTGGCATCCCTGGAAACAGGATTGTTCCCAAAAGTCCCTGGGATGCTCCCCAGAATTCTGCACCCCTGGGGTAGGGATGCTCCCCAGGATGCTGCATCCCTGCACAAAGGATGGTCCCGAAAGTGCTCACCAAGAATCCCTGCACAGGAGTGTTCCCCAGAATTCCCCATCCATCAAAGAACGATGGATCCATCAAAAATTTTAGTAAAATTTTTATTAAAATGCTTCCTAAAAATCTGCATCCTTGGAGTAGGGATGCTCCCCAAAATGTGGCATCCTTGGAAAGAGGATTGTTCCCAAGAATCCCTGGACTGCTCCTCAGAATTTTGCACCCCTGGGGAAGAGATGGTCCCCAAAGTGTGGCATCCCTGGAAACCCAAGAGTTGCTGGGATGCTCCCCAGAATTCTGCACCCCTGGGGTAGGGATGCTCCCCAGGATGCTGCATCCCTGCACAAAGGATGGTTCCCAAAGTGCTCACCAAGAATCCCTGCACAGGGCTGTTCCCCAGAGTTCCCCATCCATCAAAGAATGATGGATGCATCCTAAAATTCTTCCTAAAATGCTTCCTAAAATTCTGCATCCTTGGGGTGGGGGTACTCCCCAAACTGCTGCATCCCTGGGGTGAAAATGCTCCCCAAAGGTTTGCATCCCTGGAGTCAGGATACTCCCACTGCTGATGTATCCCTGGGCAAGGACACTCCCCAGAATCCCGCATCTCTGGGCTTGGGACACTCCCCAGAATCCTGCTTCTCTGTGGCTGGGATACTCCCCAAAATCCTGCACCTATCAAAGAAGGATGCTCCCTAAAACCTTCATCCCTGAAGTGAAGGTACTCCCCAAAATTCTGCATCCCTGGGTTAGGGTTGCTTCCTGAGATGCTGCACCCCTGGGTGAGAATACTCCCCAAAATTCTGTATCCCTGGGGTGAGGATGCTCCCGAGATGCTGAACCCCCCTCGTGCCTTCAGCATCATTTTGGGAAGGGAGGAGAACACTCCCAGCCTGGTCCTGCTGAACTGAGCTCATCTTTTCCTTCAGGCAGGGCTACCTTTCCATGGGGTAAATTTCCCAATTCCCCATTCCCTGAGCTTGTCTCGCCCTTGATGGACCCAGCAGAGCCTCTCCCTCCTCCTCCATGCTCATTCCTCGACTGCCTCCCCACCTTCCCTCTCCTCCATCCCTCCTCCATCCCAACCTCCCCTCCCTCCTCCGGGGCTCCTCCCTGGCTTCCTCCGCCCCCTCCTGCCGCTCCAGCCCCGGCACGGTGGGAAAGGCCCGGCAGGAGCGGTGCCGTGGATTTCAGCCCCCATTAATGACATTTCCCAGCTGGAGAGCTCAGGGTTTGAGCTGTGAGCAGCCCTTGCAAGGGGTTCTGTGTTCCCAAACACCTCCCAAAGCTTCCCTAGGAACATGGGGAACATCAACATGGAGGATCTAAAGTTAACCTGGGACATTTTGGACTTTAATGATGTGCAATAGTTCTGCAGAGCCCCATCCAGCTGGATCCCTCCTGCTCCTATGGGGTCAGGACTCTGGCAAAGGGGTTGGTGACAGTGGCAGCACCTTGGGGACAGTAAAGGAGGCCCCATGTCCCCATCCTATGCCCCAAACTGGGGATAAGGTGACCCTTTGGGGCCTGACTGAAGGTGTTTGCAGCATCTGCTCCCAGTTCCCTGCCAGCTCCTCTTTCCAAACCCCTCCAAGCTCTTCCCTTCAGCACTGCCCAGTCTGGCCAAGTGGAAATTCCTCCTTGGAGAAGAACTCCCCATAAATCACTGGGATCTGCATCACCATGCTGGGTTTTCATCACAAAATCCCCCAAAAAATAGCAAATGGGGGAAATCTCACTCTCAGCACACAGCTGGCACAGCCCTGGTTTGGCTTTTCCCTCCTCCATGAAACCCAGCCCTGTCCCAGTGCTGGCACAGGGTGAGATGGGTGTTTATTTTTCTCTTTCCCCTTTTCTGGATCCAGGGGTTGCTCCTGTGAGGTCCCACTTTCATGGCAGAGCCAATTCCTGATGATAAAAATAGAAGGCAGAGGCTTCCTGCCAGCAAGGGAAAGAGGAGAAAGGGGAAGAAATGCCAAATAAATGAATAAACGTGACAGAGTGGCACTCACAGAGCTGCAGGAGGATTCGAGGATCCAAGAAACTTCTGGCTGGGTGGGATCAACACAGGAAAAGGGATCAAATGGAGAGATTTTGTCACCATCCTTTTGTGTCACCACACAGGAGAAAACCCCTTTGCTGGTGTGCAGCAATGGATTTATTCCCTTCAGAGTGAATCCAAACCCTCCAGCCCCTTCCCAGCTGCATTTGGAAATCTCTTCCACTGCTGACCTGTTCAAGGGCTGTGCCAAGTGTTGGTCTGGGATCTGCCAAAGTGTTTGGATCCCTCACCCTGCTGTGGGTTCTGTGGGGTGCCAGAGGCTCCCCCAGGGCCCCTGGGACCCCCAGCACCCAGGGGTGCCTTTCCAAGGGCTGGTGGAGATGTGGGAGCCCCTGTTTGGTGCTGCCCTCGGGTTTGCAGGGTTTTGGGAAGATGTGTCATGGGTTCCTTGAGAGGAAGGGACCTTAAAGCTCATCCCATTCCTCCCCCTGCCATGGGCAGGGACTTCCAGGGGTTTAGTGTGTACATTAAATTGTGTAATTTATTACATAAATATAATTGAAATATTTAAATTTAAATTAAAAATTAAAAATAATTATTTATACTATTAATTTATTAATTTATTATTAATGATACTATTATCTATCCCATTATCCCAGGTTCTCCAACCCCCTCCAGCCCGGCCTTGCCCACTTCCAGGAGTTTAATGTGCACACATCCTTATCTCCCCAGTAAAACAGGGATAATAACCAAAAAATGGTGCCTGGTCTCACAGCTCTGCCAATATAATTGTGATTTTGGCGTGAAAATCAGGGGATGTGAACTGGGAGCAGCAGGAGCATCCCAGAGCTGGGACAGCTTTTGGGCTCCAACTGCACCAATATTTACAGCCCAAGTGGAAGAGCTGCAAAATTGGCAGCAGTTCAGGAGTGAATGAGGAAAATTATTGGAATGAGGCTCTGGGAGCTCCATTTCTCTCCCTCTGTGTTGGGAAGGATTTGTCCAGGTCACAGGCTCCCTTCCTTCATGGGGAAAGGAAATGTGGCCATGAAGGGTGGGGAGGCAAAAACTGATCAGTGAGCAAATACAGAGTGGGCAATGAGGAACAGACAGAGAGTGCAATCAGGAAGGTGTTAATTGGTGAGGTTCATTAAGCTCTGGAAGGGTTTGCTCAGGAATGCTGTGGCTTATTTGGAGCCTGGGGCTCATTTTTGCTCCTCATCCCCCAAACAAGTTCTGCAGCTCAAAGAAATCATTCCTTGCAGTAGGACACAGCAGCTCCTTGCAGAGATCCCATCTGGATACCAAGGCTGAGGTGCTGACAACAAACCTGGGATTTTCACACAGGTTTTGGGAGAGTTTCTGCAACTGAACCTTATTTTGAGTTGGAAATGTACCTCACTGCCAATGGCAAATCAATCCTGGAGTGCTGTGTGAGACTGAGTGTCCAGCATCAGAAGTGGAGCTGCTGGAGCCAGTCCAGAGAGGCCCCAGAGCTGCTCCAGGGCTGGGGCCCCTCTGCCATGGAGCCAGGCTGGGAGAGCTGGGGGTGCTCACCTGGAGAGGAGAAGGCTCCAGGGAGAGCTCAGAGCCCCTGCCAGGGCCTGAAGGGGCTCCAGGAGAGCTGCAGAGGGACTGGGGACAAGGGATGGGGGGACAGGACACAGGGAATGGCTCCCAGTGCCAGAGGGCAGCGATGGATGGGATATTGGGAATTGGGAATTGTTCCCTGTGAGGGTGGGCAGGCCCTGGCACAGGGTGCCCAGAGCAGCTGGGGCTGCCCCTGGATCCCTGGCAGTGCCCAAGACCAGGCTGGACAGGGCTGGAGCAGCCTGGGACAGTGGAAGGTCCCACTGGAATGAGCTGAGCTTTAGGGTCCCTTCCAACCAAACCACTCTGATCCATTCCCACAATCCCTCCCTAATCCCAGGATTACCACCTTGTAGCAGTAGCAAAATGGGATTTTGCACGTTCCCCTTCCCAATCACCTCATGCTGCCCCAACCCAACCCAAAGCTGGTGCCCATCCCCAGAACCTCCCAACCTGAACCCAGAATTCCCGTCACAAGCAGCCAGGCCAGGAAGAGCTGGATCCGCCTTTGCCTGGTCACGGTGAATCATCCATGGTGGGGCTGTGCCAGCTGCTTGCTCAGCCACCAGCAAGGAGAGAAAAACTCCAGACAAACACAACAACTCAACAAAAATCTGTCTGCAGTTCCTCTCAGGAAGAGCCACTCTGTGCACACAGGAAAACTCGACGCTCTTTCTGTAGGAGCATTCCTGGTATCAGCCCAGGAATCTGTGCAGCCCTTCTTGAGAAAATCAGCAACCAGGAATGTGCAATTCTTACTGGGATGGTTTATGGAAATGACAAACAGAAACAGGACAAATCCAGGTTTGGTGTGTGGATTTAGAAATCCCAGCAGCTGCAGTGCTGGATTCCCCCTCTGTGAGCTTTGGGATTGTGGGAGAGGGGGAAACGAGCACAGGCTGCTCCCAGGGGTGGCACATTTATTGAAATTGGTTTAATAAACAATTTGAGTTGTGATTCGAACTTGTTTAACCACACATGAAAAGCTGAGAGGAATCACTTGGGGGTGGTTTGTGCCTGCCCAGGCTTTGCAGAGATCTGCAGGTGGGCATCCCTCCCCAGTGTGGAGATGGAGATGATCCCTTGGAGACAGGGGCTGGATTAGCTCAGGGATCTGCCTGCAAGAAGAATTTGAAGGATCTCACCCCAAATTGTCCTCCAGAGCTGTGTATTGGGATGAGCCACATCCCTCCCTCTGGAGAGCCCATCCCTCCCTTTGGAGAGCCCATCCCTCCCTCTGGACCACCCATCTCCCTCTGGAGAGCCCATCCCTCCCAGTCTCCCAGCCCTGCTGACAATTTTCTCAGACATTCCTTCTCAGCCCTAGAGCTCCTCGTTTGGGGTTGCTGTGACTCCAGAAATAAACACAGGAGGTTCTGCTGGGGGATAAAAATGCTGTGTGGTTTTCCCTGCCCGACTTTTGTGTGCTCAGCTTCCAGATGCTCCAGAAGGGTTGGCGCTGGGAGAGCAGTGGGGACAGGGCCTGGGAAAAGCAGGGTTAAAGGCAGCCAGTAGGGTCCCAGAATATTAACCTCATGTTAGGAGCAGGAGATGATGGAGCTGTGGAGAGGGAGAGTGGGCTTGGCAATGTGAAGGTGCTATAGGAAGGAATTTTGGTGTTCCATGCACTTTCCTTGTGGATGATGAAGATTTTTCTGCAAAGGTGGATTTGTTCCAGAAGCACCAAATCAGGATCACAGAATCACAGAATCACAGAATCACAGAATCACAGAATAATGAGGTTGGAAGAGCCCTCTAAGATCGAGTCCAGCCTCTGCCCTAACACCTCCACTAGACTGTAGCAGCAAGAGCCATGTCCAGTCCGTTTTAAACACATCCAGAGATGGTGATTCTACCACCTCCCTGGGAAGAGCATTACTGTGTCACAGACATCTTTTATGAAAAATCCTTTCCTTAGGATTTTTCCTCTTGAGAAGCTGAGAGGCCTCAGGAACAAAATGGAAACAATGGTTATCTGCTGCTGTGGAATGCAACAGATGGATCTATGATTGGTCTCTTGTGGTTGTTTCTAATTAATGGCCAATCACAGTCCAGCTGGCTCAGACTCTCTGTCTGAGACACAAGCCTTTGTTATCATTCTTTCTTTTTCTATTCTTAGCTAGCCTTCTGATGAAATCTTTTCTTCTATTCATTTAGTATAGTTTTAATGTAATATATATCATAAATAATAAATCAAGCCTTCTGAAACATGGAATCAGATCCTCGTCTCTTCCCTCATCCTAGACCCCTGTGAACACTGTCACATTCCAGTACTTCATTATTCTTTCAGTGATTTTTTTTTCCTAATATCCAACCCATCCCTTCCCTGAAGTAGCTTGAGACTGTGTCACATCCTGAGGAGACCAGAAGTGCTGACAAACATGAGTTACATTTGTCTTCCCTGTTTTCCTAACAAAACACTGGGAGTTGTTGGAGACAGCTCAGTTCCTGGTTCTTTCCTTGTCATGCTCTAGTGACATAGACAGGCCCAACCCTGGCATGTCCTGGTCTGTGCTGGACAAACCCTGTCCAGGAGCTCCATCTCACCCATGTGCAGCCACCAAAACCACCAGCATGGTCTCTGACTGGATCCTGAAGCCACAGCACTGGGATGGGATGGGATGGGATGGGATGGGATGGATCCTGGGGGACTCCAGATGAGGAGTCCTGTGGTGTCTTCCTAGGGATGGAATCTCAGCCTCCAGCAGATGCTGTTTTGGGAACATCCCTCGGAAAACCAGCCAGGGAGGAGACCAAGAGATCTCCTTGGGAAAAGCAAAGCCTGGAGTAGGAAGGCTGGGGCCCAATGAATGGGAGTCCAGCACAGGGCCTCTGAGCTGGGAAGATCCCAGCTTGCAAGCAGGGCTAACCCAATCCAGATTTCCATAGGAAATAACTCCAGGACACTTCCACCACAAACTATGCACTGCTGCTGCTGCTTGGATGAGTCCCTACAGCGTCAGCTGAGCTATTTTTTCCCCATCCTCCCTTCCAAGCATTGTTCAAGGCCGCAGCCAGCTGAGTGCCCTGGGAGAGAACTTTCCCAGCACTTTCCCTGTCCCGGGAAGGACACGGTGGGAAGCAGACAGAGGTCTCGCCGAAGGCAGCGGGAAGCACACGGGGGTGTGGGGATATTCAGGAATGTGGTTCTGAGGAGGGAATGCCAGCTCCTCATCCCCATCAGCAGAGGGACAAAGCTGGGATCCCGTTGGTTGCTCAGCTCTGCACACGAAGTGTGGGCTGGGCTGGGAAGCCAAAGCCTGGCTTGGGAGAGACAATATCCATGTGCATTCCAGGAAGGAGGATGAGCATGAGGGACTGTGACCTCCAGCAGGGCTGAACAGGCCAAGGCAGCCCCAGCTTGTTCTCCTGTTGCCAGCCGGATGCTGGGAGCTGTGGAATGTGTGCCCCGGAGTGCCATGGCTCTGGCAGCTCCTTGGAGAATTGAGCTAACACACAAAAGGAAAGCCTGAAAAAATTCTTCCTGGAAAAGGCAATAATCCCTCAAGACAATTCTCCAGGTAATGAATGGGATTCCTGATAAACTCTTTGTAAAAATGTCTGCCTTCCATAGAAATTCTGGGATTGGCATTACAAAAGAGGGGAAGGAATCAGCACAGAAACAAAAATTGTGTGGGAGTAGAGGGGAAGAGTTTGGCTTTGAGCTGAAAAAATCAATTTTCTGGGAGTGGAGAGACATCAAATGAAATCAAAACATGTTTTGATCAGCTCTCTAAAAAATTTCAGGATCTTTTTCTCCCAAAGGAGTCTGTAACGCAAGAAGCTTTAGGAGCGTGGGAAGAGGCACCCAGTGGGAGGGAAGGATGGATGGAAAAATGGATGGAAGGATGGATGATGGATGGATGGATGGATGGATGGATGGATGGATGGATGGATGATGGATGGATGGATGGATGGATGGATGGATGGATGGATGGATGGATGGATGGATGGATATGGATGGATGGATGGAATCTTGGAGGATGGAATGATGAGTTTTGTGCATGAGGGATGCAGATGTATCCAAGATTGGTGATCAAGTTGGAGCATGGATGGACAGAATGGATGGATCCATGGATGGAGGGAAGGATAACAATGAAGGATTGATGGAGAGGGAGGATTAAACCCGAATGAATCCTGATTCATGGCATTGTTTTTAGCATGAGAATGTATGGACTGAATGGAATCCCATGGATTTGAAGGATTTTGGGTTTCGATGGTCAGGCTGATGGGGATGATGGGAGCAGGATGAATTGACTTGGATGCAGTGCATGCCATGGCCTGGAGAGGAAGGATTTATGGCAGAGAAGGATATGGATGATGGATGGATGGATGATGGATGGATGGATGATGGATGGATGATGGATGGATGGATGATGGATGGATGATGGATGGATGGATGATGGATGGATGGATGGATGGATGGAGAAGGGATGGATGGATGGATATGGATGGATGGATCCATCTCTCTGGGAAGAGGGAGGTGACCCAGCCAACCTGATGAGGTTTTGTGCTGCAGGGCGCTGCCACTGATGTATCCCCAATAATTTGGTGTCCATCCAAGGCTTTGGAGACACCTGAGAGAGACAGAATGGAAGGATCCATCTGTCTGGGCAGGGACAGGAGATCCAACAAACCTGACCAGGTCTTGCTGGAGCAGGGCAAGGCCTTCAACAAACCCCAAATAATCCCTGCACTTCCATGGCCACCTTGTTTTTCTAGACAAAGAGCAATCCTGTTTCCAGGAGCTGCCAACAGGGCAATCCCATGGGATTTGAAGGCATTTTGGGGTTTTCCCCGCAGGTCCAGGCTGACTGGGGTGAGGGCAGCAGGAATGAACTCCCTGAGCCCCCCTTGGCCCCTCAGCTGCAGCTGCCTTGGCCTGGAGCCCAGGAAAGGATTTATAGGGACAAGAGCAAAGGATAAATTTCACCTCTGGATCGCTGACAGCTGGAGCTACCTGGAAGAGAGAACTTCCTTTTTAATGTGCTGTTATTGGAACATCTGCTGGAGAAGGAGTTTGGGGAGCCTGGGCATTTCCTCCTGGGGCTGATCCAATGAATCCAGCATTGGGAAAACCATGAGCACAAGCAGGGTAACTGTGGGGGTGCCTCTAAGGTGCCTTTAGCAAGGGTGGTGGAGAGTTCAGCCTTCCCAGGGAAGATTTGGCAAGGATTGTCCAGCATTGCTTTCATCCCAGCTTTCCTGATTCCTCCTGAAATCCCCCATCCCCCAGGATTTGGGAGCAGCCAGCTGTGGTCTGTGGGAACGAAGGAAAGCAAATGAAAGTACAAGGAATGAAGTTGTATTTAGTGATGCTTTTCCCAGGAAGAGATTGAAGTTAGCTGGGAATCGCTGGGGGTGAAGAAGGGGCTGGTCCTGGTGGAGGCTTCCTGGATTTTCCAGGATTTATGGGCACACAGGGAAGAAGGAAAATGCTCTGATCCACTTTGCCATCACAAACCTATCACCACCAGGCCTCCCCATTTCCCAGCAGTGGCTTTCCCATAGAAGAACCCAGGATCTGAGCAGGGAGAAATCCTCAGCAGAGAGAAGGCAAAATGGGAATCTGAGCAGGGAGAAATCCTCAGCAGGGAGAGGGGAAAATGGGATCTGAGCAGGGAGAAATCCTCAGCAGAGAGCAGGGAAAATGGGATCTGAGCAGGGAGAAATCCATGAGAGCAGGGAAAACTGGGATCTGAGCAGGGAGAAATCCTCAGCAGAGAGCAGGGAAAACTGGGATCTGAATCCATGAGAACAGGGGAAACTGGGATCTGAGCAGGGAGAATTCCTCATCAGAGAGCAGGGAAAGCAGGGGTGCCCCAACAGCTCTGGGGGTGCCCTGCCCTGCTCCCATCCTCCTGCAGAGCAGCTCCCAAGCTCCTGCTGGAAACATGACCCTGGCTGCCCTACAGGACTGAAGGGGTTCACCAGAGCTGGTACCAAAATTCCCCAAATCCCTGAGCAGCGTGGAAGACTCGGGATGTGAGCGTGGTCCCTGGCATTAATCACTGTAATGGAAACCAGAGCTGGCTCTGGGCCCACGCAGTCCAGGCAGCCCCTGCCGAGGCGTTGGGAAATTCACAGGCTGAGAACGGGCAGCAGGAGAAATTCCAGGCAGGGCTTTGATTTTTTTTTTTTTTTTATAAATTAAGTGGAATTTCAAAATTGGATAAACATAAAGGGAGTAAAAATAAAAACAGCAACAGCAAAATCGTCAGCGAGCTGCTGGGCCTGAAACTCCCTCCTCTTCCTCCTCTTCCACTCTTTTCACCTCCCTGGATTCCAATTCCCACTCCCTGCACAAAGTTCAGTTGGGATGGTGGGAGCAGGGAGGAAGGACTATGGGGAAGAGAAAAGGACAGGAGGGCCAGGGCTGGGAGAAACCTGGGACAGGGGAAGGAGTCCCTGCCCATGGGACTGGAGAAGCTTTAAGGTCCCTTCCCACCCAAACCATTCTGGAATTCCTTGATTCCATGAAAAGCCTCCTCTGATCCACCTGAGGAGGGATTTCATGGCCTGGGGACCAAGGGACCATCCTACAAGCCCTCAGTGACTCACACTAGGATTTATGGCTGGGCTTGGTCACCTTAGAGGTCTTTTCCAACCAAAGTAATTCCACGATTCTGTGATTTCAGGTGCTGCTGCTGGGCAATAAACATCTCATCCCAACCCTTTGGTCAGGAGAAGCACAGATATCATCCAGGGTGACAGGATTGGGTCTAAACCCTGGCTTCTGACCCTTCTCCATCCCTGGCCCTCACATTTGGATTTTTCCACTTCTCCAGCTGTGTCAGGGGGGATGAGCTCAGGTAAAGATTGCTGCAAGTGAATGGATCACAGGAAAACTTAGGAGAGAAGGATTCTTGAAACACTTAATGAAGCTTGACTTAGTTATCTCCTCTCCCCACTCTCTAGGAATTGGTTGGAAGATGATGGGGAGAGAAATCTCTCCAGAATTTTATTGGGTGATGCCAAAACGTGAAAGAATTTTTTTCAAATCAGTGTCCAGAATCATTTGGAGTCACTGGGATGTTTTGGAGCATCAGGGCATGACATCCAAACAAAGAAAATTGCAATCAGGGAAAAAATCCACTCCAGCTCCCCCATCCTCCCTCCTGCAGCTTTTTCCCACCAGAAGAAACTTGGATGTTTTATAAAACTGTTTAATAATGTGATGACAATCCCAGCCCCTGCTGCAGCCTCAGGCTGATCCCTGGGGGATTCTGAGCTCCAACCAGCTCCAAAAGCCCTGGTCCTTCCTCCTGGAGGAGATTTCCCTCCAGTCGAGTTTTCCATAGAGGAGAGGGGGAATTTTCCCTATTTTTTACATTCCTGCTGCTGGGACATCACACGAGGGGGTGGCACATGGAAATGTCACTTTAAACACTGGAATTTTTGTTAAACTCATCTGGGCAGCAAGTTTTAGCATGTTCCAAAGATAAAGAGGGAAACTGAGGCACACAGTGCTGTATTCCCAGTGGTGCTCCTGGGGAAAAAGGCAAGAGGGATTGCCCCTCCTTTTTATTTTTGTTATCACCTTTTCTTTTCCAAGAATACAACAAAAAGAGGCTGAAAATCTTCTGTTTAATCAGAGCTTCATTCTTGAAGCTGGCCTGAAAGCAGAACTTGGTGTGTTTGCCTTATCCCAGCACCCAGAGCCTCCCCAGAGTCGGGGCTGTGTTTATCTGGGATCTGACAGAAATGTGGGGCAAAGCCCAGCAGCTTCTGCCCACGCATGGCAGCGCTGAAAGGCTCCTCCATCCCAGATGGATGCAATTAGGGGCAGGCAGCAGAGAAAATATTCCACAGGTGCTGTGGGACCTTCATGGAAACTTCAGATGCTGCTTTTCCCAGAGCTCCCCATCCCAATGTCCTGAATTATGGCTGTTTTCCCATGTGTGCATCCCAGCCTGGGTTAGGAAACACTTGGATGGTGCTGGAGGAGATTTTTATCTTTTTTCCCCTTCTATCTTCTGCTGCTTTTCCCCATTTTATGCCCAGCTCCCCCCCAAAAAGGTTTTCTTAGATTCCCCTCGCTTTTCACAGGTTTGATCCCAGATGTGCAGCCAAGCACCTCCCTCACTACACTGAATTCCTTTCTCTGGCACCTCTCTCTCCTCATAACTTTGAAATGAGCCCTTTTTCTTCCCCAGTTATCCTACATGGATAAAAAATGCCAAGTTTTTGCAAGGAAAGCACCACAGGGAGGCTCTGGTCACTGCTGGCCGTGAGAACTGGGGCTTTCAGGAGGCAGTTTTTGACTGGTTTGTTTGATTTATTTTCCTTCAGTGGATGCAAAGTGAGTGGGGCAGCCTTGCTCCATGTGGAGAGCATCCCACGTGTCCATGGGCAGCAGCTTTGATTTTGGCCAGGGTTGTGTGAAAACTTGCATGAAATTCCCCGTCCCATTCCCAGGACATGAAGGGGAGGGCAAAATCCAACCCTGCTCTGTTTCTCCACCTTAAAAATGATACCAATCATAACTTCTCAATGTTTTTTGGTTTTTTTTTTTTTTTGGCAGAAGGGATCCCCATGTTTAGATCCAGGGCTCAGAGCTGAACAGCACCATGGAAAGAATGGAAGGATGGAGAAAAAAACACAAAAAAAAGTGGGGATGGTTTTTTTTCATGGCCATGCAAACAGCCCAGCAAATTCTCAATTTTTGCAGGGGCAGGAGGAACCAGTTTTTGTCCCTCCCAGTGTTTTTAGCAGCTCTCTGCAGTCACTAGGCCCTGTGTCCTGGTGAGGACACTGGTGACAATGCCCCGTGCCCAGGGTCACCTCCTGAGGGCAGGGCCACACTGGGAGCTCTGTTTGCCATCTGCTCCTGCTCTCTGTGCCCTCGGGGTCAGCAGCACTGCTCCCCTTTCACCCAGGAACAGGGACAGCAGCAGCCTCCCCTCCATTCCCCACGAGGAGCTCTGGGGTCAGGATGGGCTCCAGCCCTCATGGAAGGTCACACATTTGGTGCCCTTTGACCCTTTGATCCCAAAAAGAGCAGCTCTGCCCATCAGGGAGGCATCACCACTCCAGTGCATGGCTGAGCCTCATGGAATCCACCCTTCCTCCAGGAATTTGGGGTCCAGCAGCCAAATTTATGCTGAGTGTGGAGATGCTGGGCTGCAGCACAAGATCAGTCCTGTAGAAGCCTCCAGAGAATCTCCACAGCAGCTTCCAGAAGCCTGTAGGGAACCCTGTGACTCTTCCCTTTTAAATGGAGGGTTTGGTTCCTATTCAAAGTGATCAGCTCTCCTCTTCCCAATAAAATGGCTGAGAGGTGATGGAATCTGGTCCTCAAAGGAGCTGTGGGGATGGAGATTCAGCAGCAGCAGCAAAGTTTGGTGCCCTTTGACCCTTTGATCCCAAAAAGAGCAGCTCTGCCCATCAGGGAGGCATCACCACTCCAGTGCATGGCTGAGCCTCATGGAATCCACGCTTCCTCCAGGAATTTGGGGTCCAGCAGCCAAATTCATGCTGAGTGTGGAGTTGCTGGGCTGCAGCACAAGATCAGCCCCATAGAAACCACCAGGGAGTCTCCACAGCAGCTTCCAGAAGCCTGTAGGGAACCCTCACTCTTCACTGCTAAATGGAGGGTTTGGTTCCTAGCCAAAGTGATCAGCCCTCCTCATTTCAATAAAATGGCTGAGGGGTGATGGCATCTGGTCCTCAAAGATGTAAAGATGTAAAGCCCAAAGGGATTTGGGCTGGAGATTCAGCAGCAGCAAAGTTCATGGCCTAGGAGCTTTGGGGTTTTTACATGAAACCACCCCAAAGTGTCAGGAAAATGTTTTCCCTCCCATCCATTGTGTGTATTTCACCTCCTGCCTTATTGAGCACCCCCAGGTGAGGACAGTCAGGTCCCTGTGGGCACCTCCAGGCTGGGGCAGGAGGATGGAGCATCCCTGGGAAATCCAGCACGTGGTTTTAATTCTCCTCCTGCTCCGGAGAGAAAGGAAGCCCAGGAGATTTATGGGCTCCCTGCTCTTCCTGCAGGTTTATAAATAGCTTTGCTCAGGTGCTGGGCACATGGGGGTCTTGGGGGAATGCCGAGAGGGATCAAAGCAGCCCTGGGTCCCTCCTCCTCTCCCCTCTCCACGTGTCTGATCCCTGCTCCACCTCCAAAGGGCCAGAGAAACCTCTCTGCTCCACACTGGGGATTCACTGGGGTGCTTTTTCTGCCTGAAATCCCAAAATGAGCCCCCTCTGGAGCAGCAGGACTCCCCCTGGCTTGGAGCTTTGCCCTGGGAAGTTCAGGGTAGCTCAGTGCTGTGGGGGAGAGGGAGAAGCTCCAGGAGCCCCCAGGAGGGGACCCCACCTCACATTACTAAAAGGGTCTCTGGGTAGAAGCAAAACAGATTTGGAATTACAAATAAAGCAAAATATATAAAAAATAAACCCAAGGAAGCTGATTCCACAACATCATTGCACAGAAGTAGGTCAATAACTGTCCATAACTTTGGGGTTTAGCATTAATTTTCACTTGAAACAAGTTTTTTTAGTTCTAAAAGAAAAGCTTGATTTGCCAATGGAAAGTTGAACCCCACTCACAACCAACTGCTTCAGGAGAGGAAAGGGAGAGGTGGGGAAGGCAGAGGGGGCAGAGAGGGAAAAAGGGTTTTGAAAAAGTGAGGAAAATAATTTCTATGGTTTTGTTCACTCCTCTTTTACCTGAATTTCTGTGTCCTTCATTACAGCATCCAGTTCTTTGGGAGGCTGGAAGGCAACACCTGGCTTTTCCAAGGAGCTGTTGAAGTGAATTCCCAGGAAAGGGAAAAGCAGATTATTTATACCAAAAAGTAAAAGCCTCCAAGGACTCTTTGCAAAAAGAAAACAACAACTTCAAACCACACAGAGGTCAGGTTTTAAGTGACATTTCTGACTTGAGCTCTGGCTTTGAAACACCACCAAATTCCCCCCAGAACATTCAGGGTCACCAGGACAAACCTGGGGAGATGCCACCTTCCACCAGAACACAAACCCAACCCATGGGTGCAGACAAAACTCCTGAAAATCCTCTGGGGAAAAAGTCCCAGCAACCCCAGAAAGTGTCGTGCCAGAAAAAAATCTGATTGATGGTTTTCTGCCAATTTTTTCATGCTTTTTAGGGAAAGGAACATTTTCCCCCAATGCTTTTTAGGACAAACAGTTTTCCCCTAAATGCTTTTTAGGGCAAAGGAAGATTTCTCCCCAATGCTTTTTAGGAGAAATGGAGTTTTCCTCATGTGCTTTTTAGGGAAAGGGGGCCTTTCCCCCTCAATGCTTTTTAGGGAAAAGGGAATTTTCCCCCAATGTTTTTTAGAACAAAGGGAATTTCCTTTCAGTGCTTTTTAGGAAAAGGAACATTTTCTCCCAGTGCTTTTTAGGGAAAAGGAGTTCTCTTCCAATGCTTTTCAGGGAAAGGGAGTTTTCCCCTCAGTGCTTTAAGGGCAAAGGGATTTTCCCCCAATGCTTTTTAGGAAAAGGGGCATTTCCCCCCAGTTCTTTTTAGGGCAAAGGGAGATTTTTCCCAGTGCTTTTTAGGAAAAAGGGAGTTTTCCCCTTATGTTTTTTAGGGAAAAAGAGAGTTTTCCCCTAAAGACTTTTAGGGAAAAGAGAGTTTCCTCCCAAAGATTTTAAGGGAAAGGGGCATTTCCCCCCAGTGCTTTTTAGGGAAAAGGGAGTTTCCCCTCAATGCTTTTTAGAGCAAATAAGAGTTTTCCCCCAATGCTTTTTAGGACAAATGGATTTTTTCCCCCCAATGCTTTTTAGGGCAAAGAGAGTTTCCCCCCAATGCTTTTCAGGGAAAGGAACATTTTCCCACAATGCCTTTTAGAACAAAGGGAATTTCCCCCCAGTGCTCTTTAGGGAAAAGGGAGTTTTCCCCCGGTGCTTTTTAGGGCAAAGGGAGTTTTTCCCCAGTGATTTTTAGGGCAAAGGGAGATTTTCCCAGTGATTTTTAGGAAAAGGGGAGTTTTTCCCTCAATGCTTTTTAGGGAAAAGGGAGTGTTCCCCCAAGGCTGGAGCTGGGGAATATTTCTCTTTCCCTGCTGCCAGCAATTATCACACGATCCTTATCTCCCATTAAGGAGTTACAAACACGCCTGGGGCTAATCCTCCTCCTGCGCTGCAGCACCCAGGGACACCCAGCCCATCCCAAGATAACATTTTCCGTGGGGAAACAGCTTCCAGAACGGCTGATGGCAAAATTGTGCCAGGATTAACCTTTCCAGACCCCTCTTGGAGTTTGGAAAGTGCTTGGGGATTTTTTTCTCGGAGATGTCAGGCCCAGGAATAAATAGATGAGAGAAGTTTTCCAGCACTGGATGATTCAAATCTCCTTCCCTTCTGCTTACAAAGGGGTTTTTTAGGGATTTTTTTTTTTTTTTGCAGATGCCTTTCCTGATTTCAGCACAGATTCTCAGCAGAGGGGCTGTAAATGGAGGATTAAAACTCTTCAGTAAACAATGCTGCTCCACACACACTGGGAGAAGATTTCCAGGTGATATAACTCCACCAACGTCAGCAGGGATGGAAAATCCTCGTCAAGAGAATTGCAAAATGAGCAGCTGCTGGTTTAAAGTCACTGGTTTAGTACCAAATGACGAAACAATGGCTTTTTAACTAATTAGTGTGGTTTAAATTTGGCTTTGAATCCTTATTTTGTCTGAGCCATCCTGGCTGCCCTCTCTGCTGCTGGTTTGGATGGGCAGGGGCACCTTTAGGGCTCACAATGAATGAACCCCAAACTTCCCAGATATCCTAGGGTGACGTTATGATGCTTGTCTCCCCATCCCTGTGTTCTGTCTATGCTGGGTATCATGTTCTGTGCCTTCAAGACTGGCTCTGAAGAGCTGTAGGAATGTCAGGGGATAGGATGGTGGGGACGGACGCAGACGAGAGATCTCTGAAACCAGGTCATGGAACTTGTGGTTTATTGCAAAGGGCCTGGGTGCAGGGCCCTGCTGGGAGCTGCCAGCCACAGCTCAGAGCAGGCCCGAGAGAAGAAAGGGGCAGAGAGGATGAGAGGGTAGAGAGTAAAAGGGTAAGAGAGTAAAAGGGATAAGAGTGTTAAAGGGGTAAGAGGGTGAAGTTCCCGTTACAATATCACAAATCTTCTTCTGTGTTGAATATTCTAATTCTCACTAACCAATCTAGTACAAGATACAAATCCTATAGGAGTTCCATACAGCCTATAAGAATCATTACATTACCATACTGTGTTACATTTTAAACCCTAAAAACTCCTCTTTGGGCCCCTTCTGCCAAGCTGCAGGGTCTGCTCTGCCCCTTGGAGCTGTCTGCAAGCAGAGGGTGTTGTTCCATCAAAAGGGGATTACCTTCAGCCAGCCACACCATTGTTTTCCAGTTGTTCAGTAACTGAGGTATCTCAAAGCTTGCTTTCATTTCAATCTCACTTACAGTTTCTATATTCTCAAAATCTTTTGCCAGACAGTCATATTTATAAGGCTTTCCTGTTTCATCTTCCCCAACAAGGAGTCAATTTTGTTCTGGTTTTGCTATCAGCCACTCCCCCATGGCTGGTGGGACACAGAGACAAGGCAGTACATGGTGCTGCTTTTGCTTTTTGCTTTGCTCTTGCTTCTGCTTTGCTCCTGCTTTGCTCTTGCTTTTTGCTCGTGCTCATTAGTTAGTTCACCTAGGCAAATTTTTCCCTGGACTGTTTTTTTTTTCCCCCTTTCTTGGAACTGTTCAAACCTGTTCTGGTCTGGGACCTGGGGAGCACCGAGAGTTTGCACCTTGTGGCCTACCAGGGCCTGCTCTGGGCCGCAGCCTTTCTCTGGAGGGACTGATAACAGAGCGAGCACCCCCAAGAGAGACTTTCTGAATTTGTCATCTTTTTCAGAGTGGTGTGATCTGGTATTGTTCATTCTGTGTGCTGGGGGGTGCTGTGCCTGTTAAATGAACAGGTTCTTTCCACTTCTCTCTGAGGAATCCTTCCTGACCCGGTTGGGCACAGGGGCCGTGTGGGTTTGTTTTCTGGAGGAGCCCCTTTGGAGGTTTTCTCCCAAATTTGCCCTAAACCAGGACAAGGGGTTCCCCTTTGGAGGTTTTCTCCCAAATTTGCCCTAAACCAGGACACCAGAGAAACAGGATCCTACAGCACCAGGCTGCCCACTGCTCAGAGTGCAGGCCCTGAGGCCGGCTGGGTTTGGGGGATTTGAGCACTTGCCCATCTCCCTCCAGCCCCACAGCCCCTGCCTGTGCCCTCCTGGGCTCAGCAGAGCCCTTTTCCAGGCTGGCACTGTCCCTGGGCATGGCCCTTCTCACCAGGCCAGTGCCCCAGGAATGGGCAGGTCCCCCAAAAGCAGCAGCTGAGCCCTGCTAGCAACCCTGTCCCCAAAACTCACCTGTGGGTTCCACTCCACCTTGGAACAGCCCCAGGAGCAGCTCCAGCCCTGCCAGCTCACTCAGGAGCTCCAAGGTGTCCCCAAGAGCAGCTCAAGTCCTGCTGGCCCACTCAGGAGCTCCAAGGTGTTCCCAGAAGCTCCCAGATATCCCCAAGAGCAGCTCCAGCCCTGTCAGCCCATCCAGCAGTTCTGAGGTCTCTCCAAGAGCAGCTCGAGTCCTGCTGGCCCATCCAGGAGCTCCAAGGGGCCCCCAGGAGTTCTGAGGTGTCCCCAGGAGCTCTGAGATGTCCCCAAGAGCAGCTCCAGCCCTTCCAGCCCCTCCAGAAGCTCCCAGGTGTCCCCAGGAGCATCTCCAGCCTTGCCAGCCCACTTAGGAGCTCCAAAGTGTCCCAGGAGCTCTGAGGTGTCCCCAGGAGCAGCTCCAGCCCTGCTAGTCCATCCAGGAGCTTCGAGGTGTCCCCAGGAGCTCCAAGGTGTCCCCAGGAGCTCTGAGGTGTCCCCAAGAGCAGCTCCAGCCCTTCCAGCCCTTCCAGGAGCTCTGAGGTGTCACCAGGAGCTTCAAGGTGTCCCCAAGAGCAGCTCCACCCCTGCCAGCCCCTCCAGGAGCTCAAAGATGTCCCCAGGAGCATCTCCAGCTCTGCCAGTTCACCCAGGTGCTCTGAGGCGTCCCCAGGAGCTCCAAGGTGTCCCCAGGAGTTCCCAGATGTCCCCAGGAGCAGCTCCAGCCTTTCCAGTCCACCCAGGTGCTCTGAGGTGTCCCCAGGAGCAGCTCTGGGCTGCTCAGCCCCACCCTGAGGAGCTCCCTTGATCTCCAGCCCTCTGGAGCACGGGGCAGGGCTGTGGGAGCAGGGATTGACCTGGCAGGGATTAGACTGGAGCAGAGCTAAGCCTGGCCTGGCAGGGTGATGGAAAGCAGATGCTGCCCCCATCAGCTCTCCAGTGCTGAGGGCCTGCTGGGAAAAGCAGGAGCAGCTCCTGGAGGTTTTCGGGTGGGAGAGCATCCCTGGGGGCTGGAGAGCAGAGGGGGAAGGCAGAGCCCCCAGGGAGCAGGAGGGAAGCAAAGGGGAAAAGGGAAATAGGGAGAAAAGGGCACAGAAGGATGGGGAAAGGCACCAGCTCCTCCACAGGCTGATGGAGCAGCACTTCCCTTGTTGGGAGCAAAAATTTCCAAAATAAATTGGTGTTTTCTTGCTCTTCCCTGTTTCCCTTCCAAAAATGATGAGTTTCCACCTACCCTCAAAGCCAAAATCCTTCCCCATGATAAACAGGGCCATTTTTATGATAATTCTTATTTAACCTGAGCATCTTCCTTTTTTTTTTTTTTATAAGTCAAAAAATAACCTTACAAAAATGTGGTTTAGGCAAATGGATTTTAAAAAGCCAGGGAAAAGCTTGCATATTCTGTATAATTTTCTGGTTTGGCAGTTTTTCCTTTCTTCCAGGATAAACTCAGGACTCAGGGAGCTGCTGTCTGTCTGCAGCCCCAGAGAGTGAACACTGATTTAACCTGGCAGGAGACCTGGACTGCAGCCTGGGAATGGGGGAGCAGCTCTGGCCCCCAAAGGTGAGCAGGGAAAGGCTCAGCTCCTTCTGCTGCCACTCCCACAGCTGCAGTTGTCTCTGCACAAGGTCTGGGTGATCTATTAAACCTCTCAAATCAGGATTTAATTTAGTTTTAATAAGACAGTTTGGGAGATGTTAATTAAATTGAGTTGTTAAAGCCACATGGGCTGGACTTGGCTGATACATTTCCTTCTTTATTAAGTCCATTAAAAAATAAGGGAAGATAGAAGGGGGAAAAAAACATTTGGATGCAGCAGCACATTCAAAGAGTTTCTTTTCCCTTTGTTGAATTAAACATGTGGAGATGAATAAACACCAAAAACCCACCAGGTGAGCTTGAATCCTCTCAATATCAGCAAAGCTTGGCTTAAGGATGAAGTCAAAATGTTGAAATCCATTGAACCCAAGTGTCCAACAGACCTCTGCACCCTTAATCCCAAAATTTCCTCCAAATTCCATCCCCACTGCTGGATTGCCAATGGGAGTGCTGCTGGATCATCATCTCTATCCATCCACACTCCAGCAGGGAAAACTACAGGAATGCAAGGTTTTGTCATCTTACCTAATCAGATTTTTCTTACCTCTGGCAAAAAGTGCTTCTGGGAATGTCTTCAGCTGCAGGAATTGTCAGGGTGATTGGGTTAAGCTGAAGAAAAACTCCCACGTGCCTTAGAAATGACAAATACTTTATTAGCTGGAAGTGTAAGCAGCTCTAATTAGCTAAGCAGGCCTGAGTTAATTGATTTATAAGCTTTAGAGGATGTAATGCACTGGTGAGACAATCCAAAGGGTCCTGGGGAGGAAATCCATCCTGCACTTCCCAAATTATCCTGTTGTGTCTGGGCTCAGCACAGAGAGCCCCTGCTCCTGCCCCGAGGACTGCAGAGGATGTTGAACCCACCAGGCTTTATCCCAGCTCTCTCCTGCTTTATTCTGGATTTCCTCTGGATTTTTTTCCTTTTCCAAAGCCCCTCTGGCTATTTAAAGTGTATCAATGCTGGCAGCTCCTATCCCCTCCCTGCCAATGGCTCTGATTGATTTTGGTCCTTCCCCACCCTTTTCTGCTCAGTGCATGGATGGAAAGGGAATAACAGGACCAGGGAAAAATCCCGGAGATCTGTATATCCACCAGAGTGGAAAACACAAGGAAACACTGGAAAATAACCCAAAACCCCCTTCTCTCCATGACTGTTCCCTAAAAAGAGCTTTGTGCTGGATTTCTGATGGCTCCCAGTGCAGACCCCCTCTGCTGGTCCTCTCTTGTGAGGATTAAGCTTTAAAAAGCAGAAAATCTATTAAAATTTGTATTAATGAGATATATCCCTTGTGCCATAGAGGTGTTCACTTTTCCTGGGTGGAAAAGTGCTGGTTTTTGGCTTCCTCCTTCCTCTGTCGAGGTCAGGATTGAAGCTCTCTAGGTGGAATTTTGTGTTCAGACTCAGGTGTTTTTTATTTCTTACCAATGTCACAGTCTCACAGCAGTGAGTTCTGCAGTTCTTCGCTAACAAGGCACAAAATGGCTCACTGTCTTTCTCTACAGGGTCTTTTAAGGCTAAACTGCCCACTTAAGAAATGACACCTAAATTATTTTCACTTTTAACCCAATAACAACCACCCATGCCCTGCAATGTGGACTTTTCTGTCCAATTACACAAAACCACGCAAACCCATGGAGAAGGAGAAGAAGAAGAAGAAGAAGAAGAAGAAGAAGAAGAAGAAGAAGAAGAAGACTACACCCAGATTCCTCCCTCTTGCCTCTTGAGCCCCCATTCTAAAAACCCCAAAATTCTACATTTTCACCCTGTGACAAATTCACTATCATTCTACTCAAACTCTTGCGGCTTGTAACTCCTCACACAAAGTTGGTCATTGTTTCCATGGGCTAAAATCCAAGGCACAGGTGTTTCTGACTCCATGCCAAGGTCTCTGAGCCCCTGCCAGGGTCTCAGCCAAACAGGACAGCCAGGTGAATGGCCTGGGTTCTGATTTGTGCTCAGTTTGCAGTGCCTGGAGCAGGTCTGGCAGAGGAGGGCAGAGCCCCAGCCTCGAGGAGCTGCAGCCCAGGCTGGCACAGGCTGTGGGTGGGATGCTTGGGTCGGGTCCATCAGCTCCAGAGACACTGACAGCCAGACAGGGGCTTCCCATGGAAAATATTTTGCTTCAGAGTTAAAATAAAATTAGAAAGTAAAAAATAAAATAATTTTTTTTAAATATTTGTTTTACTTAGGAGTTCTTGTTCTGCCAAAACCAACACATCCAAAACCATTCCAGGAGCTGTTTGATCCCATCCCTCCCAGGGATCAGGGAAACCTGTGGAGTGCCTGCCCCAGCCTTCAGCTGGGCTTTCACCCTGCTGCCATTCCCAGCAAAGGGAATTCAGATCCTTACATGGAGGCTGGTGTGATCCCACCGCCTCCTTTTTGTGGGATTATTCTTCTTATCCACCCCTCTCCCCATAAATAATGGTACCAATGACCTAACAAATTAGACAGAACATTTTATTTTTATATTAAATACTGGCTAACAGGAGCTGCATGGAAATGATACATTTTTTTTCAAAGAATCCATTCAGGGTCCAAATCTGAATGGGGTCACAAAATGTTTCAGGGACATAGAAAAACTTAAGATAGCCCAGATTTTATTGCCTGAGCAATCCCAGGACAAATCCTAGGATTTTATTTTGGTATTAAATATTGGCTAACAGGAGCTGCATGGAAATTATACTTTTTTTTTTCCAAAAATTCATTTGGGGCCCAAATCTGAGCCTGGATGCAGGTTTGGGGTCACAAAGTGTTTCAGGGACACAGAAGAACTTGAGATAGCCCAAATTTTATTGCCTGAACAGTCTCAGAACAAACCCCAGGATTTTATTTTGGTATTAAATACTGACCAACAGGACCTGCATGGAAATTTTAATTTTGTTTTTCCTATTTTGGGGGGGGAAAAAAAAAAATCAGTGTTTGCAGGCAGCTGCCCTCTCCAGATGTCCCAGTGCCAGACAAGCCAAGCAAACACTGAACAACCCAAAACAACACTGAAAACCCCAAAACCTTGGGCTGGGCTCCGGGGTAGGAAACATCTGGAATTCTGTTTGGCTGGCCTGTCAGGGGCTGATAAAGCATAAATGTGCAGTGACAGCCGTAGGCTCTGCACATCTGCCAGGGCTGCAGGTGGGATTTGGGGGGAATTCTCCCTGGATGGGCTGGGAGCAGGAAAACACCCCCGAAAAACCCCACCAAAGCCTGCGCTCTGTGACTCAGGGCCATTGTTTGTCTGAGGGGAAACACGCCTGGAGCTCCTCCAGGGATGGATGGAGGCCACCAGTGACGTCCCCAGCCAGGCTGAGGGGACAGCAGCACAGATAATGATTTCTGCAGGCTGGATGGATGAGTCGCTGCAGCGGGGGTTTCCTGCAGCGCTGGCTCCACCCGGCTCTGCCAGGGCACATTAACGCTGCCAGGGCTGTGCTTGGGGCTGGCCTTTGTTCCACTCCCGGGACAGGGACCCCTCTGGCCTCCAGGGGCTGCCCAGGGGTGGTACAGGCTGGGGTTTGGCCATGGAGTAACCTCTGACAGTGTGGGGTTAATGACGGCTCTGCTCACCAAAACAGCCGGGGAAATGGGGATAAATCATCGCCTGTGCAGTGCAGAGGGACCAGGCTGGGGACTGGCCACCCTGCTGCTCACACCCTATTCAGACCAAGCCCTGGTGTTGCTTTGCCTCCTTTTTGCAATTTTTCCTCTTTCTAGCACCTTTTCCCTCTGCCTTGGCTCTCCCTGTGCCAGGTCAGCACTGTGGTAAGGCCTGGGGATCCCTCACGCTCATCCTGTCCGAGCAGGAGCTACTGGAACCGGGTCAGGCCTGATTTTCTTGCCACACCTTTTCCCATTAAACACTGACCTCTTTTTTGTCAGCCTGAGCTCCAGCTCTGCAGCAGAGGAGCCCACAGCCCATCCTGTTGTGGCCCAGCTCTGTCACAGAGGTCACCACAGGCTATTGGCAGCCCCAGGTCTGCCCCTTGCCAGCGCCGATTTACCTCCCCCAACAATAAAATCTATCTGGGAAAAAGGTCTCTGCTGCTGGAATGAACAGTTCTGCACACAGGATCAGCACAGAATGGAGATTTTTTCCACTTTTTAAAATGCAAAACACACCCAAGTCTTGTCTGTGTCAAGGCATGGCCATGGCTGGCCAAGCTACAACACTGCCTGTTCTAGGAGAAAAAAAAAATCCATTTGGGGCCGAAATCTGTACCTGGACATTGTTTTGGGGTCACAAAGTGTTTCAGTGTAGAAGAACTTGAGACAGCCCAGATTTTTTTGCCTGAGGAGCCACAGGACAAACTCTCCAGGGTTTGAAGCTGAAGGTGCAATAGCAATAGGGTGTCTTAGAGCTCATCCTGGGTTAACCCAACTATTCCCAAATGTGGATGCCATGGAACAGAGAGAGAGAAATGGCAAGTGTTTGTGAGAAGTTTTAGAGAGCTGGAAAAATGTGATAAGTTGTTGACTGTAAACAATTTGCAGGTGCTGTTTTTCTACTTTATTTTTCTGTTCCTCTCAAGGACAGTGCATGAGAAAGATGTTTCTGTTAGTTAGCCAATAGGATATAATCTATCCTACCACTCTATAAAAATGGTGGTTCTTCTGAATAAAGCCTTTGCCTTTTCTACCATCCTGCCTCTCGCCTGTTCCTGCCCCGGCCCCGGCACACGAGTGACACCCAGACTCCAAGGGTTTTATGGCTTCACTGGGTCCATCCCAAGGAACCTCTTTGCAAAAAGGAGGCAAACCAACCCCAGGGCTTGCTCTGAATAGGGTGTGAGCAGCAGGGTGGGCAGAAGGGTGACCAGTCCCCAGCCTGGTCCCTCAGCACTGCACAGGGGTGATTTATCCCCATTCCCCCGGGTGTTTTGGGGAGCAGAGCCATCACCCATCCCTGCTGGAAGGAGAAGCAGAGCTGTGGAGGTGCAGTGGAGGGCCCAGCCCGGCTCTGGCCTGGTGTAAACAGGAAGGCGCGGAAGCGGGAGCGGAGCCCGGCTCATCCCGGGCCGAGCACACAATGCCGGCCCGGAAAGGGGGATTATAAATACCCGGGGTCAGGGCCGGGCTGCGGGAACAATGGGCAGCGGGACGGTGGAAAAGGCTGCAGGGGACGAGCGGGGCCAAGGCCGGTCCGGCGGGCGGTGCCCAGCTCAGCCCCGGGGCCTGGGGTGCAGCTGCACCCTCCCTGCTGGGTGAGGGGCTGGGGGGTGATGGTGTTCCCAAAGCACCCGTGAACCCCCACAAAGTCAGGGAATAATGGAATTGTTTGGGTTGGAAGGGCCTGTTAAAGGCTGAGGGGCCAAGGCCGGCCCGGCAGGCAGTGCAGAGCTCAGCCCCGGGGATGGAGGTGCAGCCGCTCCCTCCCTGCTGGGTGATGGGGCTGGGGGTGGTGGGGCTCCCAAAGCAGGGAATAATGGAATAGCTTGGGTTGGAGGGGCCTGCTAAAGGCTGGGCTCTCTGCAGGGGTGGGTAATTCAGTGGGAGCTGCGGTTTGGGTTTGGGTTTGGCAATTGCAGCCAGATTTGGGTTTCCCACTCCCCAAAAAGGGCAAGTCTACTCATGGATGCTGGCTGGTTGTGGAAGGGGCTCAGGGGAGCCAGTGCCAGGCTGGGTTTAAATTCCCACTGTGAGAGACAACTGCTCTCTCTGAAAATTTAAAGAGGTTTATTAAACCTTAACAAAAATACAACAAAGGAATACATAAGGAAAAAGCTGCAGTGCTGGGAACTGCCCCTCATGGATACCACATGGCTGGTTCATCTTCAAGATGGACACTCAGGCTTTTATACCCCTGGGACTGCATCAGCCAGCCCTGGCCCCTCCTAAAATCTGTCAGTCAGCTCTTCTTTGCCATTTATCAGTGCAGACTGTTTTCTTGTAACTGGATTGGAGCTCAGGTGTTGCCATGCTGCACCCCCTGAGCACCCCCAAGCTTTTCCATTCCCACCTGCCCCAGGTAAGGGACACCTGTGCAGCTTCTTCGTACCTGTTCTGGACAGCCCAGGCTGTGCGATGGCAACAATACAGGAGGGAAAGGGAACTATGGGGAGAACAGAGGACATCTAAACCACAATAACATAACTGTACATCACTAAAGCTTTTCTTAATATTCACACAATAGTTATCTTGTAATTGTGAGAGCCAATCATGTCGTTATCCATCTGTAACACCGCCAAGGTTTAACTCTGAACTTCCTGGCAGGCTGGGCAGGAAGAGACACACCTCTGCTCCACCCTGAGCTTCCCAGCACTTCACAAGGACACCCTGAATTTATCCAGGATCCCCACTCAGGAGTGCCCAAGGCCAGGCTGGACAGGGCTTGGAGCACCCTGGGAGAGGGGAAGGTGTCCCCAGAAACTATGACATTCTGGGTGTTAGGGGATTCATATGCTCGGCAGTCATGTGATGGACATGTCAAGAGGAAGATATCACCTGCTACGCACTTGAAGGGCTTATTGAAGAGACGCCGAGAAAAAAACAATTGTAGAAGGTTGGTATGCTGAAATAATGAAGTTAGGGAGGAGTATTCAACTGACCACTTGTATCTGTGAAGAGCACGGAGGAGGGATTGAAGCAAGTTATGGCCCTGAAGTTACAACCAATAGGGCAAAAGATCAAGTAGAACTCGGCGGTTAGGGGGAAAGTGTGCGCCTGAAGACACCCCGAGCCTCCCAACATTTCACAGGGACACCCTGAATTTATCCAATATCCCCACCCTGGGAGTGCCCAAGGCCAGGTTGGATGAGGCTTGGAGCACCCTGGGAGAGGGGAAGGTGTCCCTGCCACGGCAGGGGGTGGAACAGGGTGAGTTTGAGGTCCCTTCCAGCCCAAACCATCCCAGGATCCTCAGGACTTTACACCAATGCAAGTTTTGACAGAGGGGTTTGGGAGATGCTCATGGATGATGTGGACAATGGATTTGCTCTTGCCAAGCTGAGAGGAGGCAGCAGCATTCAGCATCCCATGGGATTTTCTGTGCCCGTTCCCGAGCACACGGGAGGCTGCGGCGCTGCCCCGGTGCCTCCTCTGCTCCCACTGCTCCACAGACGTCAGAGGAAGCGAAACCCCGCGGAGATAAAGCCGGAGCGGGGATGCTGCAGCCGGGCTGGGGAGGGTCAGCGGCGGCACCTCGATAACCAAAGGCGGGTCAGGGCCAGCAAGAATCACAGGAAACATCCCGGGGCTCGGGATGGCTCTGCAGGGAGCCCGGCCCTTCCTGCGCCCGGCCCCGCGCTCCAGCATGGGGGTGGCTCAGGAGCTGCTCCAGGCACGCCGGGAATGCCGATTTCTGAGGGTGCATGGATTTCCCACTCTGGGAATGGCAATTCCTGCGGTTGCGTGGATTTCTCACTCTGGAATGGCAATTCCTGGGTGTGCGTGGATTTCTCACTCTGGGAATAGCAATTCCTGCGGGTGCACAGATTTCCCACTTTGGGAATGGGAATTCCTGCGCGTGCACAGATTTCTCACTCTGGGAATAGCAATTCCTGCGGGTGCACAGATTTCCCAGCCCACATAGCACTCTGGGAATAGGAATTCCTACATGGATTTCTCTGGGAATTCCTGTGTGGATTTCCCACTCTGGAGAGACACTTTGGGAATTCCTGTGTGGATTTCCCAGCCTAGAGAAGCACTCTGGGAATGGGAATTCCTGTGGGTGCACAGATTTCCCACTCTGGAGAGACACTTTGGGAATGGGAATTCCTGCGTGTACATGGATTTTCCATCCTGGAAAGACACTTTGGGAATGGGAATTCCTGCATGGATTTCTCTGGGAATTCCTGCATGGATCTCCCACCCCGGAGAGGCACTCTGGGAATGGGAATTCCTTTGGGTGCACAGATTTCCCACTCTGGAGAGACACTTTGGGAATGGGAATTTCTGTGTGTGTGTGGATTTCCATTCTGGAGAGACACTCTGGGAATTCCTGCATGGATTTCCCAGCCCGGAGAGGCACTTGGGGAATGGGAATTCCAGTGTGTGAGTGGATTTCCCACTCTGGAGAGGTGCTCCAGGAATGACAGCGTCCCCTGGGACTCGCACTCATGCTGGGAGGGCTCTTTAACCCCTGGGTGTGACATGTTTGGAGCACTGCTGGGAGCATCACTGAGATCCCCATGAGTTTGCCCCTGGGAGTGCCCAAATTGAGGTCAGGAGTGAGGCTGGGGGCTGCTCTGCTCTCTGGATTTGCCCTCCCCCATCACTAATATCCCATTTCCCATCTCCAGCCCCTCATGGTGTCCCCAGGAGCTCTTAGTGCTGTCCTCTGGGAGTGCTTAGGGAGGATTGGGAGGGGCAGAGGCTGCTGGAGGCACAGATACCAATGGGCAATGGCAGATAAAGGCTGGGATAAGATCTCCTGATATCCCAGCTCCAGCCCTGGGTGATTCCTGCCTCCCTGATCCCCCCTCTGGGTTGGCTGGGAAGGGCTCAAGGCAGCCCCTAATTCTAGCACAGGGCTGTGGGGCTGAGATCCCAGGCTGGAGGAACCAAGGCTGTCCTTGGCTTCTTCTGGGAGATATTTAAGAGTTGAGAATTTGGGAAGGTTTGAGTTCAGAATGTATTCCTAGGCCTGGAACACCCCCAGTCCATTCCTGAGGACCCTCCCCTCCCTGTTTGCTGAGCTGTACCCCAAATATCCAAGAGAAGAATGGCAGGAAAACTGTTCCCTTCCTCATTTCATGGTAAAAGAGTTTAAAAAAATCCCAGGAGGACTGATTGTCACTGCTCAGCCCCAGTTCCAGGAGGTCCTGGGAGTTATCCATGGCAGGAGGGTCACTGTGAGCTGAATTCCAGCCTGGGAATGGGAATGACCAGATCCATGAAAGTTGTATTGATCCCAAATAACTTCAAACCGATACAAATGTGCTCAAAATATGGATTAAATAAATAAAATAATAATATTGGCAGCTGCAAATGGGCTGAAATGGGAGAGAGTTGCAGTTGCAGGAGTCTTGGAGGAGCCTCTATATAAAAATCCTCCCAAATAACTGCTGGGAGTTTAATTTAATTATTTTTTTAATTACAATTTTTTGGAAGGGATCCAGGGATGCACAAGCAGTTTTTAGGCACTGGATATTATGATAAGCACAACAAGGAAAGCACCAGCATCACTTCAAGCACTTTCTGGGCCCTCTAGTGGTGCTGGCTGTGCTGATGGTCAGCTCTGCTTCCCAAAATAACACCAAAAATCCCCGTTGGAACACTTTGCCTGCTATCTTCCCTCAAATAAAGAGAAAAAGGCCAAATGTCTCCTTTTCCTTTCTTTTCTTAAAGCACATGTGTGGGAAGAGCTGTGAATCCGATGGGTTCGGATCTTTCTCCTGCACTTTTTGAAGCAAAACCAGGGAGTGAAACTCATTTTAAAATTGAAAAGAAACCCTTTGGAAACTCTGAAGGGGGAGGGGAAACTGGGCTATGCAGGACCAACCTCTTTTCCCAACCTTTACTTTTCCCACTTTCCACTTCAAAGGAAAATGATGCTCCCAGGAGCTTCAGAACCTCGGAGGGATGAGGGATTTATGAGTTTCTTTCCAAGCCATGTTTAAAAAATAAATAAAGGTTGAGTTCAGCTGCAAGGGGCAAAATATTTGAGTTTTATTTCCTGCCTGGAAGCTGCAACTGGTTTAACAAAGGGGAGAATGGGGAAAGGTGACTTGGAAAATACCTTCCTTGGGGATTTTGGAGTTAAATATATGATAGAGACTAAATATATGAGATATAAAAAATATATGATAGAGATTAAATATATGTGATATATAAAATATACGATAGAGATGAAATATCTTTATAAAACTGAGATGTAAATAGATAATAAAGTATTCCCCATCTGCCAGTCTAGCCATCATATCCTATCCCAGTTTTTCATGGGAAACACCCAGTTTTGTTAAGGATGGCATTTTCCCCCAAAATTGTCAGATTAGGCCCTTTTCTGACCCAGACGTGGGGCAACTGAGAGGTGTTTTAAAAACTTTTATTCCATTTTCAGTCTCATGAGAAGGGTGAGACAATACAGATGTTATAATTCATGCTATCACAATCAGAAGCTGACTATTTCTTAATTGCAATACACTGTATGTGGTTTTTAGCTTATCAGCTTTAACCACACCATGCTGTAAATGCCCTAAAGCCAAACATCCAATGTTGGAACCCAGGATATTCCTCTGGCTGCTCTGGAGGACTGAGACCCTGGCAGGGGCTCAGAGACCTTGGTATGGAGTCAAAAACACCTGTGCCTTCGATTTTAGCCCATGGAAACAATGACCAACTTTGTGTGAGGAGTTACAAGGCACAAGAGGTGGAATAGAATGATAGTGAATTTATTACCAGGTGAAAAAGTAGAATTTTGGGGTTTTTAGAATGGGGGCTCAAGAAGTAAGATGGAGGAATCTGGGCATGTTCTATCTTTCTTCTTCTTCTTGTCCTCCATCTTCTGTGTAGGGGGATAGAATACAAGAAAATAAAGATAGTGTAGAAAGTAATCTTATCCCATAGGAGTTGCAGCTGGGCCAATTATCAAAGATTAGGAATAGGCCTGACTTTAATAGGCCACAGCTGTAAGCAATGAGAAGAAGATGCTATAAAAGTGTGGGGTGGCTGGTTTAGAAGGGAATTGGGTCCAGTTGGTTACTTTGTGAAGAAGAGTCAGTGCTCTGTGAAGTAGCCCGTGAGAAACACCAAGAAGGTGTGAAACCTTTGTGATAAGGAGATAACAGTATGGAACCCCTGCAATAAGATGACAACACTTCTGCTGTGATGGTGGCACTTTTAGATTGGTTTAGAGTGGAGACAGACTGTCTAACATAGGTGATAGGTATTGGAAAATTATTGTAAATAAAGTACAGGTAGTTCTTAGTATAAAAAGATAACACCACCCTGAGGGCAGTCAGTGTGCCACAAACTGACGTGCTGGACAGTTCTCAGCAGGTCAGAGAGACAATGTTATAGATGAGAGCAAATAAACAACCTTGAGAATGAGAGCCAAGAAATTCTGTCTTCTTCTTTGGTCTCGGAGCTGGGAAAAAGAGACTTTCCAACACCTCGGGGTCATCCCAACACCAGAGACCTCATCAGTCTGAAACCACCCCTCGTGGCTCCCACTACAGTGCACCTTTCACAGTTGTGTTTCTCTGAAGTGTGCATACAGATGCTCACTGTGTGAGCCTCCTGTCAGGCTTGAAAAATTCCCTACAAATCCATTTCCCACTCAAAAAGCTGTTCCCAGGGGCTGCAGAGCAGAGGCAGCATTTCCAGCGGGCTGTGTAAGGATTTGGGGTGGTTCCCTGTGCTTGGTCCCCTCTGCCTTCTCCACAGCCCTGGGGAGGCTGGGGTAGGAGAAGAGGATGCAGGGATAAATATTGGATATCCAAAAAGACATTGTTGGGTATCCAGGGGTATAACTCCCATGGAGACCCACAGTCCATCCTCAGAGGGACTTCCCAAAAAGTTCTGGTGTCCTTTATTAAAGAAAATTTCCAATTATTTAATATCATTTTATAATATTTATTCATTATATTATATATTATTTAAAGCATTTCATATATACAATACATAGAATGACTATGATATATAATATACAGAATATAGTTATATAAATAAGGATTTGAGCAGGATTTTCCCCATCTCTCCATCATTCCAGAGGGATGATATAAAGGTCTCCCTATTGAAGAAAATGAACAATTATTTAGTATTATAATAATATTGATATTATTAATAATATACAAACATGTATTGTTAAATTAATAGCTATTTAATATATATTAATAATGTAAATAATAATATACATTATACTCTATATTATTTAAAGCATTTAATGTATACAATATATACGATGACTACTAAACATAATATAAATAATATACAGTATATATTTATATAAAATAGGATTTGCACAGGGTTTTCCCCATCTCTCCATCATTCCAGAGGGATGATATATATATATAAAGGTCTCCTTTATTAAAGAAAATTTACAATTATTTAGTATTATTTTATAATATTTATACATTATACTGTATATTATTTATATTATTTAATATATACAATATGTTAAAAGACTATTAAACATAATAGATAGAATATACAGACTACGTTTCTATAAATTAGGATTTGGACAGGGTTTTCCCCATCTCTCCATCATTCCAGAGGGATAATAACTATATAAAAGTCTCCCTATTAAAGAAAATTTACAATTATCTAATATTATTTTCTAATACTATTGTATTATTTATAATAAATAAATATAATCATAAATTAATAATATTATAATGTTTATTTCTTATAATATAAAATATAACTATTAAATTATATGTAATGACTGTAACAATTATTATATAACACAATTATTATTATTAATAATAATTGTTATTAATCATATTTATATAGTAATATATATTTATAATTATTATAATAATGTTTTATAATATATAAACATTATTTATAATAATATTGATCTATTACATTATTTAAGTTATTTAATATTTACAATACATATAAAGACTATTAAACACAGTATACAGAATATAAAGACTATATTTCTATAAATTAGGATTGGGGCAGGGTTTTCCCATCTCTCCATCATTCCAGAGGGATGACATCTATATCAAGGTCTCCCTATTAAACAAAATTCACAATTATTTCATATTATAATAACAATTGTAGCATGATCAATATAGAAAATAGTATTATAAAATTAATAGTTATTTAATATAATAATATTAATAATATAATGAAATAACAATGTTATTGTAATATTAGAATAATTATATATTTTATGATTTATATTATATAAACAGAAATATAATTTATATTATTTATCCATTTTATTATATATTGTTTAAAGCATTGAATATATACAATACATATAATGACTATTAAACATGATATATGGAATATGCAGAGTATATTTTTATAAATTAGTATTTGGACAGAGTTTTTCCCATCTCTCCATCATTACAGAGGAATGCTATCTATATAAAGGTCTTCCTATTAAAGAAAATTCACAATTATTTCATACTAAAAAAATATTTATACATTATATATTATATTACTTAAATTATTGAATACATCCAATACATAAATAATATCTATGCATTATATTTTATATTATTTAAATTATTTAATATACACAGTACTTTTGATGACTAATAAACATAATATATATAATATACAGACTATATTTTTATAAATTAGGATTTGGGCAGGGTTTTTGCCATCTCTCCATCATTCCAGAGGTGTTTTTTATATATATATATAAAGATCTCCCGTATGAAAGAAAATTTACAATTATTTAATATTATTTCATAATATTGATACATTATATTGTATATTATTTAAATTATTTAATATATACAATACATATACGGACTATTAAACACAATATACAGAATATACAGACTATATTATAATTTAATATAAATTAATTTATATTAATGATGATTTGGGCAGGGTTTTCCCCATCTCTCCATCATTCCAAATGCTGGTGGTCCCTTCCCAGGGCTCTGGGGCACAGGAGGGAGCAGCCGTGCTGTTATTTTTGGATTGCATTACACAGCTCCCAGATGGAAAACCTCCCTCCCCGGGGGTAATAAAATGGATTAAAAAAGGAAAAAAAAAAACCGAAAAAAGAAAGGTCCTGACCCCATCAGCAAAGCAGGAACAGCATTTCTTGGGGGAAAATCCTTTTATGAGGTGGGGAAGAGGAAATTTGGAACGGGGGGATGGAGTGAGGGGGAAAATGGGGATCAAACGCAGCAATTCCATTTGTTTGGAGCCTGTGGGGTTTTACAGGAGCGTGAGGAGGGGAAATGATTCCACCAGGCCTCATTAATAAATCACTTTTCTGGGTGAAAATGGGCAAAGAGAAATCAGGTAAAATCCTCGAGCCTGGGATGCTCCAGCCCTTTGCTGCTTGGAAAACAGGAGAGAGGGATGGGGGCTCTTTGCTGCTGTGCTGGTATTTGGGGCCAAAAATCTCCTTCCAAGATCATAAAAACATTTCCTTGTGGAGGGAAAGGATTTGTGGCTGATCACAATAAAAATGAACAAATCTGTGGAAAATTGGGATTTCAGGAAGCACAGATTGTCACTGGGGATGGATGTCACTTCCCAGCTTTCCCTTTAAAAAAATCTGGGAAATTTGAATATTTCTGACCCTGGAGGTTCCTAAAGAAACACCTAGACTGGGAGGGAAAGGGAGTAGCAAGGAAGAGAATTTATTTTCCTCTGGAATTCCTGCTGCTCCCAGGCATCCTCTGATTCTGCCGAGGGGCAGAAGGGACCTGCTGAGGATGCCTAAAAATATCATTTATTAAACAGATCCTTTAGGATTTATTTATCCAGCATTTATCTGGATATTTGAGCAGGCAGAGCAGTTTCTCCTCTTAATGAGCAAAACACGCTTTCCATGGGAAAATCTCCTTTGTTTCCAGAAAAGGGGGAATCTGTCCAAACAAAGGGTTGATTTTTAGGGCTGAACTTGACCTTTCCAGCACAATTCCCTCCCCTGATCCAGCAGTCCAAGTTTCCCTGGACACAGGATTATTTTCTTACTGGTTTATCACCAGCCCCTGGTTTATTCCACCAAGAAATGTGCTCCAAAAATCCTCCAAGAAATGTGGAATATTTGATCTGACCAGGATTTTTCTTTGCCACCCTCCTCTAAAAAAATGATGGAATTCATGCTTTGAGCTGCAAAGAGATTAAAATCCTCCAAAATAAAGTTTATTTGAGACTCTGGGCCAGGAGTTTTGGAGTTTTCATCTCCAACCTCAGCCCCTTCCAGCAGATTTGCAGCTCTGTGAGTTTTTATGGGAAGTTCATGGAATCTCAGAATCCTTTGGGTTGGAAAAGGCCTCAAAAGTCATCAAGTCCAACCATTAGCGTTCATCAAGGAGCAAACCTGGAATAAGGACTTGAAGCTCATCAATCATCAATATCTCATCCACCTCATCAATTTCTCCTCCATGCCTGACGCTTCTCCACCCTCAGGAGCTGGAGCAGGAGCACCAGCCCAGGCTTCTCTGTGGCATTCACATTCTCTGAAAAAATCCCTTCTCCCAGGATTTTTCTCCTGGGAAGCTGAGAGGCCTCAGAGAAAAGGAAAACAATTCTTATCTCTTTTGCTTCTCCTGTGTTGTGCTGATGTGGAATGTGTTTGGAGATTGTTTACCACATTGGATTCTGCTGTGAGTTGTTTTCACTCATTGCCGAGCTGTGTCTGGACTCTGGAAAGAGTCACAAGTTTTCATTATTATCTTTTTAGCTTTGTGTAAGTATCCTTTCTGTATTCTTTAGTATAGTTTAGTACAGAATTCTTTAATATAATATAGTATCATAAAGTAATAAATTAGCCTCTGAGAACATGGAGTCAGGTTCATCATTCCTTCCTTCATTGGGGCACCCCACAAATACAATATTTTCTCTACCTTTAACAGGAGCAGGAGCCCAAATCTAACCCTTCCCCTGTAGTGACTCCTGTGGTCCCAGCTCCTGGGATGGGAGGAAAAGAGAAAAAGAGAGGAAGGAAAAGGGTTAGCAGCACGAAGCTGCTCAGGTCAAGGAGCATCTGGAGCCGGTTTTAGGTCCAGATTGGAGCCAACTTTTAACAGACAAAGTCTGGTTAAACCCAGACTTGCATCACTGCAAACTGAAACTTTGCTGCATCTTCAGGAGTCAATAAAGGACCACATTTTGTGTTATATTCATATCATATTTCATATCTCCAGCAGCCAATAAAGGACACAAATTTCATATCATATTTATATCATATTTTGCATCTTCAGGAGTCAATAAAGGACTGACATTTCAGATCATACTTGTATCATATTTTGTTTCTTCAGCAGTCAATAAAGGCCCTGCATCTTGGATCATATTTTTCATCTTCAGCAGTCAATAAAGGCTTCATATTTTGGACCATATTTTGTATCTTCAGGAGCCAATAATGACCCACATTTCAGATCATATTTTGTATCTTCAGAAGCCAATAAAGGCCCCACGTTTCAGATTGCATTTGTGTCATGTTTCACCCATCAGGTGCTCGGTTGCCACGCAACCTTTATCTTGATCTCAGGAGTTTCACTCAGCTCCTGGGCAAGGCAGCTGCAAACCAAACCCCAAAAACTCACAGAAACCACCTTTGTGCCTTTAAAGCAGGAGCTGTCACCGAGCTGACCTGCAGCAGAGGTGAGAGGGGAGCTCTTGTCACCCACCCAAAACTGGTGTCACCGATGTCACCGCTGTTTGCTCGGGGTTTTGGTGCCCCTGGCAACGCTCAGAGCTCAGCAGGACCCACAGAAATCTCTCCTCTGCATCTGCAGTGTTTGTTTTTTGGAGAGGTGCAACAGAGAGAGAGGTTTGGAGCTGCTCACGTGTCTGGGTGTCGCCCAAAACCTCCCGGGCCTCTCTGAAAATGAAGCCAAATATGGCCCAAAATATGGGGCCTTTGTTGGCTCCTGAAGATGTGAAACATGATACAAATATGACACAAAATGTTGGGCCTCTCTTGGCTCCTGAATATACAAAATATGATTCAAAATGGGGGGCCTTATTGACTCCTGAAGATACAAAATATCATTTATTAAAAATATCAATATGCTACAAATATGATATGAAATACAGCGTCTTTATTGATCCCTGAAGATACAAAATATGATACAAATATGATATAAAATATGAAGCTTTTATTGGCTCCTGAAGATATAAAACATGATACAAATATGATCTAAAATATGGGGCCTTTACTGGCTCCTGAAGATACAAAATATGATACAAATATGATAAGAAATGTGGGGCGTTTATTGGCTCCTGAGAATAAAAATATGATACAAATATGGTAGGAAATGTGGGGGCTTTATTGACTCTTGAAGACAAAAAATATGATATAAGTATGATATAAATATATGGGTCCTTTATTGACTCTTGAAGATAGAAAATATGATCTGAAATGTCAGTCCTTTATTGACTCCTGAAGATGCAAAATATGATATAAATATGATCTGAAATTTGTGTCCTTTATTGGCTGCTGGAGATATGAAATATGATATGAATATAACACAAAATGTGGTCCTTTATTGACTCCTGAAGATGCAGCAAAGTTTCAGTTTGCAGTGATGCACGTCTGGGTTTAACCAGACTTTGTCTGTTAAAAGTTGGCTCCAATCTGGACCTAAAACCGGCTCCAGATTCTCCTTGACCTGAACAGCTTCATGCAGCTGAGCCCTTCCTTGCCCCTTTTTTCCTCTTTTTCCCTCTTTTTCTCTCATTTTCCCTGTTACCAGCTCCCTCCAGGTGCTTTTGGGGTGGCAGGTCCCAGTTTTAGTCCCAGGGAACCAACAGCTCTTTGGGCCTGGGGGTTTCAGGGGCACCACCCAAAACCTGGTGGAGCTGGGCCCTGAACCCTCCCCTCCTCCCCTGCCCTCCTCCTGTGGTGGGACCTGCACCTGAGTGAGGGAGAAGCTCTGAAATCACCTGGAACCATGGAATTCTGGTGATGTCTTAGGTTTAGATTTTCTATTTCACATTCTGTGCTGCTTTAGTGTGTGGGTCTGGGCTTCATATGGGGGGATGCTGAGCTCTGTGCACAGAGCAGGGAGACAAAACAATTCCTGCTCCAGCTGGGCACCAAGGACAAATGACCCAAATCTCAGCCCAGGAGCACAAACACCGTGGGCTGGAGAGAGAAAAACAAGCAGGGTGGGACTGCAGGGGCTAAAGCTGGAACTGGACAATGAACTGCAAGGTGCAAATGGAGCAGAATTTATAAAAGTGAGAGACCCTGGGAGCGGTTGTGCATTTTGGGACTATTTTGGTTCACCTTGGGTTCATTTTATGACCATTTTGGGTTCATCTTGGGACCATTTTGAGTTCATCTTGGGTTCATTTTGTGACCAGTTTTGGTTCATCTTGGGTGCAGCCCTGGCTGGGCTCTTGTGCTGCCCAAGGTGCATCCATTGAGGAGATCCTTTTAATAAATCCCTGCTTTATTCTGTAACTCCATCCTGCCCTGTTCTAGGTCAGCCTTCCCAAGGCATCAGTGGCCTCCCAGAGTGCTCAGGGCTGGAAAGGGACCTACAGCTCATCCTGTTCCCCCTTGCCATGGCAGGGTGTCCCAGGTTGCTCCAAGCCCCACCCAGCCTGGCCTGGGACAATTCCAGGGATCCACCCAACCTGTGCCAGCACTCCCCCCTCAACCATGGAAACCCCAATGCTTTGAACCATATTGTCTTTCTCATATCTGTGGTTTATTATTTTATTTCTGTCTTTATGGTGAACAAATTAATTTTTTTTAATTCTCCCTTATTCCGCAAATATTTACCCAGGGCCCACATTCCAAACCATGGAAGGGCAGAAGGTGCTGGAGGGAGCTGTGGGAAAGGGACATGGAAATAGGAGAGCTTCAGTTTTGGTGCCCTCTGAGGGGATTCTTGCTTTCTTGGCCTTTCCCCGCCCTGCATAGCAAAACAAATCCACAAATTCACAGGGAACATCCTTAATCCGGGAGAAAAATCCTCAGGAGGGGCATCCAGGGCTGGGGAGGATGGGGAGAAGAGGAGCTTAAAGGTGACACCGCCCCTGAGAATTCCCTCCCGTGACTGGGATGGGATGGGATGGGATGGGATGGGATGGGATGGGATGGGATTCTCCTGTGAGAATATACATGTTAACCCTTTCCCTGCTACTGCTCAAAATCCCTGGCTCCCACTGGGATGCCCTCAACATTCCCTTTGCCTCAGCACATGCCAAAACCCAAATTCCCCATGGGGAGTGTCAGAAATGGATCCACAGCTCCAGCCTAGAGTTTCCAGCCGTGCTTTATTCTGATTGAAGGAATTTTCACCCCCCTGAGTGTGGTCAATACCTAGGACTATTCCCTGGAAAAGGAGGGGGTTTGCCAAAGACATTATTTCTGGAGAAATAGCCAACAATTCCCCTTTGTCTCTGCAAGATGATCGATTATAGATCGACCTGCAGGGGTTGTGAGTGGCTCCAGCCCCTCCCAGGGCTGGTTCTCCCAGGGGATTTGTGTGTCCTGCAGGATGGGGATGGACAATGACCACCTCAGAGCCAGGACCTGCAGGGCCAGGCCGGCAAATCCCTTCGGCCCCACTGCAGCCAGGGCTGGCTCCTGTTTATTGGCAGGGTCCTGACCTCGCCCCGTTTATTTTCCCGCCGGGATCTGGGCATGGAAAGGGGATTTGTAACGTGACACTCACAATAACACAGCCGGGACAGGCGGGACAGGGCTCCCACAGGCACAGCTGCTTCCTGGGATGGAGCTGCAGCCAGAGATGCTCTGCTCAGGAAAAGAGGGGGATTCTCCCACAGTGCTGCTTTCAAGCTCCTTTTTAATTTGGATTTTAAAAGAGAGGAAGCTCCTGCAAGCTCCAAAAGAGATCTTTTGCTGATAATAGAATGGATCTTATTGCCTTACATGTCTCCAAAACCAATATTGATGGCCATGGAGATGCTGGCTCAGATCAGGGCCAGAGAGAGGCTGTTGACCATGGCAGGTCAGGATTTTACAGTGATTTATACACCTTTAAAGAAAGAGTATTTTGATTGAGCTTAGCAAAAATCAGAAGATTTACAAATTGCAGTGTTAAATGGGTAATACCAGGGATGGGAGGTGGCTGCTCTGTGCTGAGCCACATCAAATAATCCAAAAAGGGTTTCCCTTGGCTTGATGGGAAAGTTTGGGTGGGTTTTAATCTCCAAACACATTGCTCTTCCCTCCATATGGATTGTGGGATAAAGGAGGGGAAAAATGATGAAAAACTGCCAAACTGTGGGAATGCTATGCATGGAGGACCAGGGATTGCATCCCAGCTCCAGGCCTGAGGGGAAGAAAGCAAATCCTGGGGAGCCAGAGGGGAAGGAGAGGCATGGAAAGGGCCTGGAGCACATCCCCATGCCAGGGACCCAGCTCTGTTTGTGGCTGCAGCATTTGGGACATCCCATAGCTCAGGCAGTGTTCCTCACCTGCCAGGATGGAGACCTGGATCAAAGGTTCTCATCCCCTTCACATCCATTGCACACTCCCAGGCCAGCCAGAAAGGGTTCCAGAAAGGTCTCCAGGAAGGGTTCCAGAAGGGTTCCAGAAGGGTTCCAGGCAGGGTTCCTCCAGGCCTCAGTTTCCCCAGGAAAGCAGCGTGTGTGGCTGTGTGCATCCCATCATCTCCATGGCATTATTCCCTGTTTATTCTCTTTATTCCTCATTATTCTCTTAAATACTGCACAGGAGATGCTGAAAACATCACCATTGAAAACACAATGCCCTGGATGGTTTTCCTGCACTTTTCCTGCTCCACTTTCCATGTGCACTGAGTCCAGCTCATCCCACCCCTCTTTTTGGGGTTTGGAGAGCATCTCAAAGCTCCTGGGTCTCTCTGTGCATGCTCTGGGGATGGGCAGAGATTTTCCAAGCCCCTGAGGTGCCCGAGGTGAGGTTTTTGGGATGGAACAAGGTCTGGAAACCTTAATTAAAAGGAAAAGAAGTGGAGGTTCATCTCTAAAATCGGGATTTGGGGCTTTTTGGGAGAAATGTGAAGAGTGGGAAACACAGGAACAGCTTAGGGGACCTGACATGGGTGAGAACAGATATGGAGAAAATTCCATCAGCTTTTAGAGCTCATCCCAGCTTCCAGCATCACTGGAATGAAGCCAGAGGGGCTTTGCTTAGATTGGAATCCCAGCTAAGAGGTGCTTCCCAAACCTTCCACACCCCAGATTTGCAGGGGGCTGTGACACCTGCAGTGATGCCCCACACCCCCAGCCCCAGGGGTTTGGGGTCAGGGGCACCCCCAGATCCCACCCTGTTCCTCCCTCCCCTCCAGGGGCAACAGGGACAGAGCTGCTTCTTCCTTTGGGATTGTGGTCAGGGCCCTCCTCCTGTCCCTGCTGCCTGCTGCATCCCTCTGGGATGCTCATTGTGGGAAACCCCAACCCCAAATGATGCAGGGCCTTAGGACAGGGAACCTCTGGCTCTCCTGGCCCACAGGGTCCCAGGAAGGTGTTTCCAGGTTAAATTCAAGTGCATTAGAATCTGCTGTGGAACACTGGTTTTTGGGAATCACCTCTATTGTTCTTGCCCACCTCCACCAACATGCGGAGAAATTCTGTAAGAAACCAAATTCCCCCTTGGTAACTCCTTAAAATCAGGAGGTGGCTGAGTTTTCTCTGGAATTTTATGTCCAGATCAGAACATTCCCTCTTAAACACCTGCACAGCCAGCCCAGCCCTCACTGTTTTTTGGGCATCCTAAGCAGTAAAAAAGGAGCCATTTCCACCATCCTGTGTGTTTGGATTTTTTTCCCTTCTCAGGATTGTTTTCTATTAAATTCAAACAACCCGACCACCTTCTTGTAAAGATGCATCCCTTAGATCCAGGGTTTGCCAATGATCCTGATTTTAGGAGCCCCAAGGATGAGGAGCAAGGCTGCAGCTCTTAGAAGTGAAGTAAAAACATGCTTTTTGCATTTATTTATTTTTAATGAAAACTTTAAAATCTTTTGGAAAAAAACCCAGTTTTCCCTAAAAATTCAGAACTGAAGAGATCACTATGATTTTTCAGAGGCTGGTGATGGATTTCTGTGCTCCTCTCGGGAAATTCCAAGTGAAGGAACATAATTCATCCAAGGCAGAAAGAGCAACTGTGAAAGGAGAAAACTTCTGGAAAATTTTAATTTCCAGGGCTTTGGACCCCCACCCCTACCCCATCTCTATTTCTTATAAATCCCAAGAAAGGACTTCCATTTGTCTCCAGAAATGTTTAGTGATCTGTTGGGCTTTATTTTCTTTTTTGCCTGGATTAAATGTATGAGATGGAATTTCTTGTTGGGACTCAGATGTTCATTAGCTCTTATCCATGTTACAGTCTCACAAACCCTGAGTTTTACAGCACATCACCCTAACAAACGAAAAATTAAGCCCCATCTCTCTCTACAAGGCCTTTTAAGGCTAAACTAGTCAATTATGAAATGACATCTAAATTATTTTCACTTTTAACCCAATAACCAACCACCCCTGCCCACAATGTGGACTTTTCTGCCCAATTACACAAAACCACCCAAACCCATGGAGAAGGAGAAGGAGAAGGAGAAGGAGAAGGAGAAGGAGAAGGAGAAGGAGAAGGAGAAGGAGAAGGAGAAGGAGAAGGAGAAGGACCAGCCTCTGTCCTAAAACCTCCATCTTCCTTTATATATATGACTGTATTCTAAACCCTTAAACTCTGTTTTCCGCCCTGTGATATCACACACTTCTATCCAAACCCCACACCCACAATCCCAGTGCTACCATTCCATTTTGGAAGATTCTCCACAACCTCAGGTCAATGTAGTGTTCTCCTGGGGGTCAGTGCCTGTCAGCACAAAAAGTCTGAAATTCTCAGCAGCCAGGGTTCCACCAGGGATGCATTTCCATGTGCTGGCACATCCTGCAGACATGGAGCCTCTGATGTCCAGTGGAAGCAGCAGCTTTGTAGCACCCAAAATTCCCTGAAGACAGAGCCGGGAGCTGGGAATGTTCATAAGGAAAGGAGATTTTTCCATGGGAAATGTGATTTCATTTGGATCTGAAGGAGAGCAGGGCAGGCTGAGGGATTGCAGGGGAGGAAGGGGATTTGCTGGGGCTCTGCAAGGCATCAGAGGGATGCAGAGAGGGCTCCTGGGGGTGATGGATGTTTGGGGCTGGATCAAGGGTGATGGATGGGGGTGGCCCTGGAGGCTGGGAATGTTTTGGGAGTGTTTTCATCCCAAGCCCAGCACTCTCCATAACCCAGGAATGAGCTCCTGTTCCCCTCTGGACAGGGAGACAGGGAAGCACCAGGGGAGGGGAGGTGGGAGCTGCCATCCCTCTGCAATAACAGGGTGGGGAAGACCCTCCACTAATTCCCAAAAAAAGGCAAATTAGTGGATCCCACTGTCCATCCCCTTCCCAGACCTTCCTCCCACCTCCTCCAGGATATTTTTATCACAAAGTCAGGCAGAAAAAGCTAAATTCTGTCACTTCCTATTATTCCCAAATAAAAACCAAATGTTGGGCCCAGGGTTCAGATCAGGGGAAAATCCACAAATCTCTTGGCCGTCTGGGATCTTTTGTTTATCACTGCTTTTAATCCCATTTTTTGGGTCTCCTGGGCTCAGGGAAGATAAATGAGGTGTGTCAGGAGCTCACCTGATTAACTTGGCCCACTCAATGGGGTTATTCTTCTCCAAGGCTGGGCTGGAAAGGGAACAGCAGGAATTTGGGAGTGCAGAGTCCCAGTCCCACAGAGGCAGAAGAAAAGGGCTTTGGGATTGGTCTTTTTGTCTGCCCAGGACACTCGGCAGGCAGAAATGTCAGCAAAAATCTCTGGATAAAGTATTTTATCCCTGGATTTTCACTGCAGGACAGATTTGGCCTCTCATCCTCCACCAAGGAAAGCAGCTTTTCCCACAAATGTCCATGAAATCTGTGCTGTAAGCAGGAATCACCCGTTGCAATGCCACATCCACCCCATTTCCTCTGCTTTTTCTGAGCTCAGATGGAAAAAGAGGGAATTTTGCTGTGCTTTATGGATGGGAAGGGGGTTCTGTAGGAGCCAGAGAGATGGAGACCTGGCATTCCTGGAAAAGTCCCAAAACCAACCCCAAAATCCTTTCCCATGGGTCCAAACAGAGGTGTGGGGATCTCATGGGCACTGCCTCCTATCCCAGCCAAATAAATCCCCAAATTCTCCCCAGGACTGAGGGAGCCAGGACCTCTCCGGGTATTTTTCCCTGTGGAACCTGAGGCTGGCAGAGGCAGGAGGGGGATGCTGTGCCCATGTCCTGCTCCTGCTGCAGGATCCCGGTGAGGGATGGGCAGAACACAGGAAGGAGCCCTGGCATCTGTCAAACTGCCACGAGCTGGGGCTGGGGAAGGGAATGGATTAACTCTGCATCCTGGCTGCAGTGAGCTCTGCCTCCCAGACACGGTTCTGGGCATCCCTGCAGGGAAATGCAGCAAACCCCACCCCGCTGGAGGCTCAATTCCAAATTTTATCCCCCAACCCTGGGGCATCTCTGCTCTCTTTCTGCACATGGTCGGATTTAATCCCTTTATCTCCCCGGGTGTTGGGAAGAATGAAAGTTTGACAAGAAAGTCTCACAGATATGTGTGCTTGGCAGAAAGATTTTTGAATGTAGAATCTGAAGAAGGAATAGAGATGGAAGCAAGTTTTGATACAGAAGAAAAGAATTGCTGAGCCAGTCTTACTGGATAACGAAGGAGGCAAAGGGTGTGTTAGTTAGAAGGGGTTTTTATGGCTTAGAGCAAAGGATAAACCCACCTCAAACAAGAAGATGTTTCTACCAAGCAGAAAGAGAGCACAGGCAAACAAGGCAGCAAATGTGGCGAGGAGAAAAAAGGTCTCAGAATTTTTCACTGCAAGAAGACTGAAAAGCAATGTCTAGCTTAAACTGTAATGTACTAACTTTTAGTGATTGGAGAACAGTAACATGAATACGGTAATTACAGTAGTTATGATAGGCTATAGATAAAAGTTAAGGTATAGATTGGTTCTACTGTATTAAGATGCTCAGCAAAGAAAAGTATATAATGAATTTGTAACCAAAAGAAAAGTTTATAATGCATTGTAACCAAAACCAAAGGGTCTCCAGGCCTGCCTGCAGCTGGAGCTGACAGCTGTAGGCACAGCTCTGTCACCCACCACCCTGGACTGCTGTAATGTCTTGGATGTAATAAATTGTATTTGGAAGAGCTGCCTGCAGTCCTGCATCTCTCGTTCAGGTCTTACACCCGGGTCCTTGGAAAAAGCCTCCCTCCATTCCCATGTGCTTTGGTTCAGGATCCTGCCTGTCAGGATGCTCCGGGATGTGCCGGGAGGATCACCCGGCCCTGCTGATCCTGCCCCTCCACCAGCTGTGTCCCATCGCTCCTGCATCCCCCAGCAGCACTGGGAGAACCCAGGATTTCAGCCCAAACCCACCCTGTGCTCACTCTGGGACTGCCAGGCTCAAAATTCCCCCTCCAGCAGGAGTTTCCCTTTATTTAACAGCAAGCCAAGTCTTTTTAGTCCAGGTTAGAAAGGCAAAGATGGGATTCCCAAAATATTCAGCTTTTCTCCAGTGCTTGGGCTTTGTGGCGGGTGAGTGGTTCTTGCGTCCATGCAGGATTTGTGCATTTGGAATTCTTTGGGACAATCCCACATTAAAGGCATGCCTTTAATTCCTGCCCCAAGACCCAACAGCCCTTTGGGCTCATCCCATCCTCAGTGTGGAGCTGAGACCTGACGTGGCAAAGGCACCCTCCCACCTCCTCCCTGGAAATCCTGGAAATCCTTTCCAGGCCTGGCACAAGAAGGAGACAAAAAGCCAACAGCAGCCACAGATTTGGGTTGGAGACCTGGTTTGGGAGGGAAAAGAAGGGAAAAATTGCATTTCTGTGATGAGAAGCACAAAGATTTAGATCTTCTTGTACTGGGGGTTGAGTAGGAAAATAGATCCAAGCAGCCCCTGGAATTCAATGTTCATTTTCCACTGATGGGTTGAACTGGAATTTTGTCTCTTGGTGAATTAAATCCCTTTTCTGAGCAGCCCAGGAATCTGATCCAACAGGCAGAGCTGCAAAAGGCAGGCAGCTGTGCCAGGGCTGCACTCCTGGATCCTGAGCTGCATCCCAGGATTTCAGGAGCCCAGACCCAGCCTGGATCCCACCTCACTGCAGCAGCACATCCAAAATTGCCCTGATCCCGTGTCCCTTCTGATCCCATCTCCCTGAGCACTGAAAGCTGGAGAGAGTTCAGAAGAGCCTTTAAAGCACTCAGGATAGACTCAAAGTGTGGCTGCAACGAGCTGTGAAATCTCTGGACAGAGCCAGGGCTGGGAAAAAGCAGGGGAAAATCTCTTCCAGAGGTTCCAAAGGGCCAAAACCTGAATTTCATGGTAAGAAAAGAGCAAAGAGTAATTCCACTGCATGAAAACTCTTCCTTTCCCTCTCCACAAGTGGGATTAAATTCCAGAGAAGATTTCTGGAGGGGCTGATTGCTAAAATTAGCCAGGAGAAAGTCTGAGAGATGGAGGAGGGAGAAGCATCCACGGTGCTGGAAGAGGCTGAGCTGCCCTTGGGCTTTGTGTGTGGGGTCCAAGCAGAGCTTGAGCCACTTGGGTTGGCAAATTTGGCTTTTTTTGCCCCAAAACTGGGATGCTGGCAGACACCCTGCCTGTGATCCGGCTGGGAAAATTACTGTGGATATGAAACACTGCCCTTGGTTTCAACTTGCTGACACTGTGAAGATGGTTTTAATTAAAACTCGTTAACAGCAACCTGTTCCTGAAAATGAGTGTGGCTAACCCAATTATGGAGCTGGTTCCTTGGAGATGCTGCTCTTCCCAGAAGCCCAGCCTGGACAAGGGTGTAAATCCTCCCTCTGCTCCAATTCCCAGCTACAGAGGGTGAAAATCCTGCAAGGAACAAGGAGAGTTTGGGGTGTTGGTGACTTTGGAGAGCAGGAGCACAGGGAAGGAGGATGCTCTCACATACACAGGACAATCCTCTCCATGGGACCACTTCTCCTGTGAGGTCCGTTCTCAGTGCAGAGCAGTGATTTGAGTTCAGCCACAGTTTGGGGGGTGAAAATGGATACTCTGGGATAAAATATCAACTTTTCTCTTGGGCATGAGCTTTAGCCTTGAGCTCAGCTCTGGGCTATGGGATTCCCTCTGTACAAATCTTTCCTCTGGGACAGGGGAAGGCAGGCAGGAACATCACACCCACCCTGAGGAATGGGAAACCCCAATGAGCTGGAAAAACAGTTCAGTGCAGTGTCAGCTGTACCCACAGGTGAGCTGGTCCTGAGAGCTGGTCTGGGGGCTGAGCATCCCCTGCATCCTCAGCATCCCCTGCATCCTCAGCATCGACTGCATCCTCTATCCTCTGCATCCTCTGCATCCACACTGACAGGTTCTTTGGGGGCCTCCTCCCCATCCCCCATCCCCATCCCCATTCCATCCTCATTTCAACCCCATTCCATTCCCATACTCATTCCATTCCCATTCCCATTCCCATCCCCATCCCCATCCCCATCCCCATCCATCCCATGCCCATTCCCATTCCCATTCCCATTCCATCCCCATCCTATCCCACCCCCATCCCCATCCCATCCCACCCCCATCCCATTTCCAATCCTATCCCCATCCATCCCATCCCCATCCCCATCCCCACCCCTATCCCCATCCCATCCCCATTCCATCCCATTCCATCCCCATTCCATTCTCATCCCCTCCCCATCCATCCCATCTCCATTGCCATCGCCATCCCCATCCCCACCCCTATTTCCATTCCCATCCCCATCCCCATTCTATCCCCATCCCATCCCATCCCCTTTCCATCCCCATCCCCATCCCCATCCCATTCCATCCCATCCATCCCATCCCATCCCATCCCATCCCATCCCATCCCATCCCATCCCATCCCATCCCATCCCCATGGCTCCCTCCCTCCGCAGCCCCGGGCGAGCAGCAGGAATTACGAGTGGTCCCTTCCCCCGCTCTCCATCCCCCACAGGCAGCTGGTTCCCATTACCAGGAGGCTGACAAGGTGCAGGAGCCTCCTTGGCAGGGAGCTGTGACGAGAGGCAGAGCCGGCCCGGGTGTCTGTGATGCCTTTCCGGGGCTGTTATCGGCCCCTCCCGTCTGCCCGTGCGGGGCTCCGGGGGCTGCTGCGGCTCCGAGCGGGGCTGGGACATCCCCCAGGGCCTCTGCTCTCGGGTCAGCCCGTGCTCAGCGTTTCACCTGTCTGCAGGAAACCAATCCCTGCTGCACCCGGCCTGGATAAACTTCCAGCCTTTTATCTGGCAGCGGCAGAAATAACCCAGCTGTGCTCTGGGGGAATAATCTCCGCAGGCCTTCCCCCATCCTGACGTTTCTTGTTGTGCCAGGATGCCCCTGCCCTTCCCCTTGGCACGGCGTTCCCACCGCATCCCTGGCTGCCCTGATTTGGGTGGGATGCCCTCCACAACAGGGCACCCATTCATGCAGGAGGTCAGCCAAGGCTTAAGGATTAAATATATTTATTCAATAAAGCAAATAAATAACTGCCCCAACTCCTGGGTGTTCACAGTTTCTCCTGCGCCTGCCTGGATGAAAGCAGCTCCATGGCCGCAAACACGACCAGCACTTCCATGCCCCCAGACAAATTAATCACCTCCTGCCCAGGCAGACACATTAAACATCATTTTCCAGCTCTGCCCAGGCCCTGCGAGACGTGCTGGAAGCGGCGGCGGCTGGAAACCGCCCCGAGCCGCGGGGGAGAAGGAGCCACCGGGGGTCTGGGCAGCAAATGCCATTTGTCTTCCCTCTGCTCCGAGCATGCTGCACGAAGCTGTTGCTGTGCTTTAGCTGGGCCTGCGGGATGAGCTCATCCCGTGGGATGGCTCCGGGATGGGTCAGATTTGGGGATCGTGAGTCAGAAACGGGATCGTCCTCCCCAGCCTGGCTCGGCAAGGAGCTGCAGCCTCCCTTTCCCCCTCCAGCTGAGATCTCAGAGGTTTGGTCTCCCTAGAAACTCCTCGGGTTTTTCTAAGCACCAAGCATGGCTTATCCATTTCAATTGTCCTTCATTAGGCAGTAATCAGGTAATCACTGCCCCTTTAGCTCCAGCCCAGGCAGCTCCAGCACTGCACATTCCCTGCCAGCCTCATTAGAGGGGAGATGCCATCGCTCTCCATCATTCCATCCTTCTGCATTGTGCCATCCTTCTCTATGTGGCATCCTTCTGCACCATCCCATCCACTCTATCATCCCATCCTTCTGCATCATCTCATCCTTCTCCATCATCTCATCCTTCTCCATCATTCCATCTTCTCCAAGTGCCCTCTTTCTCCATCATTCCATCCTTCTCCATCATTCCATCCTTCTGCATCATCCCATCCTTCTGCATCAATCCATCCTTCTCCATCATTCCATCCTTCTCCAAGTGCCCTCTGTCTCCATCTACCATCCTTCTCCAAATGCCATCCATCCGTCTCCAGCATCTTTCCAGCTCTGGCCACCCTGCCAAGACCCTGCTCCCTCTTCCAGCACCTGACCTGACGAGGCAGGGGCAGATTTTGGGGAGCAGGGAGATTGCTGGTCTCAGTAATGGAGGAATAAAGCCACAGAATCCCAGAATGGCTTGGATTGGAAGGATCCTTAAAGCCCATCTCATTCCATGTCCCTGCCATGGGCAGAGACACCTTCTGCTGTCCCAGGTTGCTCCAAGCCCCATCCAACCTGGCCTTGAACATTTCCAGAGATGAGGCAGCCACAGCTTCTCTGTGCCAGTGCCTGCCCACCCTGTCCTGCTCCCCCCCAGGCACACACCCTCATCTCCATCTCAATCCATTTGCATTTTCCAATCAAACCCACCAGTCCTGTCCTGTTTAACATCAGCCACACCTCACTGCCACACTCCCGACATCTTCCAGGGCCAGGCAACACCTGCATGTCTGGAAGAGAGAGGAGAGCTCCTGCAACAAGCTCCTGGCTAATTTTTTTCCAAATTTGCTTTATTTTTCCTGGCAATCCTGCCTCAATTTGCACGGATGCTCCTCTGGAGCCTTCCTGGAAATGGATGCTCCAGAGCATCCTCCACAGCAGCACAAGCTTCTGGTCTGCTGGAGCCAAAAGCATCTTCTCGCCCTCTTCCCCCAAAACCTTCCTGGAGTCCAGCACTGAGAATAACAAGGATTTGGGGACCAGTCACCTCTTTGGAGCAATTTAAAGGAAAGCAGCATGTTAAATTCCTGCCTGGAAGGATCAAGTCCAAGGGCAACCTCTGAATGGGGCCTCTGGCACTGAACCCTCTTGGTGTGGCTGCTGTGCCCCAGCTCTGTCCTGGGGGTTTCACACCAGAGCTGGGTTTAGCTGTGCGTTCAGGGGTGGATTTTATTTATCCCAGGTGTTTGTTATCAGTTTAGTAATAAATAGGGAGAGTTAACCCTGTTAGAATGGCGTGAGTGCCTCCATCTTCCCCCAGTGTGGCAGGAAGAGGGTTTGGGGTCTGGCCAAGGGCAGACAGATGGAAAATCCCAGTCCAGGGTAAATTTGTCCTCTGGAGGTGGCGAGGGAGATGCTGTGCTGCCCTCAGCCTGTCCCTGCATTGTGTGCTGGGGCACTCTGAGGGCTGGGAGCTCCTTCACCCTTAAAACTGTTCCCAAAGCCTGGACAGCATCGCTCTGTCAGAATCCAAAGCAGTTCTGAAGGCAGAGCTGTATAGGAATTCACTCTGGAATGTGCTTGTCCTGCTTTGGGTGTTAGCACCAGCACCAGCAGAGGACTGGAGTCAAATTCAGTGTCCTCTATAGTCTGTGCATGTATTTTTAATTTTTTTTTGCCAAAGACCACCACCTTTCCCCAAAGCAGGACCACTTCCCAATGCTCCCTCTGCAGTGGCATCATCCCAATAATCCCTTCGTGGATGAGCAGTGTGCTGAGCCCTCACTGCTTCCATGGGGATGGAGGATGAGCAGGGCTCCCAGGATGATGTAGGACTTGGATTTTAGGGAAAATCTCCACTCTTCCATGGACAGTTTGACTGAAGCAGTGGTCTCAGGTTGGAAAAGCACTTTGGGATGGAAGGAGAGAGTGATGGAAGTGTCAAATTTTATCCTAAAGAGCTCCGTGAAAACTCCTGGATGTTTTAGGAGCGCTGCCAGGCGAGGAGCTGAACAAAACCAAGCTCTTCCAGAGGATTTATTTTTGGAGGGTTAACATTGTTTAAAGAGCAGATAACAGGGCTGAGAGCACACAGTCCTGCCTCCCATCCCCTCACATGGGGAGAGGGGCAAAGCTGGGACCCCCAAAAGGCAACAGGAGGAAATCTGAGATAACACCAGGACATTCCTATGCACAGGCACAGCAGCTCTGGCCCTGCCCAGAAGCTGCAGCTCCAAGGCCCTGAGATGCTCTGCAGTGGCTCAGGAACCACCAACCTGCTCGTGGTTCCTTGAGACAGCTCATAAAGTGGTGGGGACAGGACAGGGAATGGGTGCCCATGGACAGAGAACACAGATGGGATTTTGGGAAGGAATTCCTCCCTGTAAGGGTAGGGAGGGGATGGGATGGAATTCCTAGAGCAGCTGTGGCTGCCCCATCCCTGGCAGTGTCCAGGACAGTGGAAGGTGTCCCTGCCATGGCAGGGGTGGGACTGGCTGAGCTTGGAGGTCCCTTCTAACCCAAATCATCCCAGCATTCTGTGATTCCATGGTCTCCCAACACTTAGGTGCAGAGATGGAGCTTGGGGCACTTAGAGGACATAGAATCCACTGAGCCAGGCTGAGGCTGTGCCTGCAAAGCTCCCTCCTGTCACTGAGTGATCCCATTCAGGGCAACATAAACCTGGGATTGCACATCTCATCAGTGGGATCACAGGGAGAGCAGGAAATGAGCCAAGAGAATCAAATTAGATGAAAGACGAGTCTGAAAATCCCCTCTGGGGAACAATTTTATTGGTGCCTTGCACTCCTGTGGAAAATTTCTGATGGGCAGTGCTGGAGCATTGATCCATCCCAGCAGCACTGAGTGGACACTGCACAGTCTGAGGGAAGGGGATGGAGGAGAACAATTCCAGCACCACAGTCCTGCTAATCTGGGCTGTACAAGAAGAAAATCAAGGCATTTCTCACTGCAGTGTTCTCCCTTTGCTGCAATTCCAGTGAAGTTGCTCTTCTCTTCCTTGCAGATCAAGCAGAAGATTTTGGTCTCTCCTGTCAGAGCCCGTGCTGCTGTTGCTCTTTGCTTGTATCCAGCACAATGATGAGGAGCCAAATCCCTCCTCTCCCTGCTCTGGGTGACAGAAATACAAGTGGAACGAGCAGGACACATCTTCCTGTCTTGATCTCATATTTGGTTAATTTCTCCTGCCTTCCTCTGGATCTCCTTGACAGAGGGAATGAATATTTCCTTACATTCCTTCTGATATTGATATTCTGACTTCTCCTGCAAGTCCTCACAGAAACCTGGCCAAAACAGAGAGGAGGAATGCAAAGAACTCTGGATGGATCCCATTAATCCCAGAACTTCCAGACCACCCAACAATACAGAAACCAGATGGGGCTGGATGGTGATTCCACCTTTCTCACTCTGTTTAGGATCCTGCTGTCCCCAGCAGGCTCACTGGTGCTCCCTGAGCTTTGACAGAGCTGGGATCTCATGCAGACATCCCAGAGCTGGGATCTCATGGAGACATCCCAGAGCTTTGCCAGGCAATGACCAGGGTGTGTTTAGAAGCCTCTAGAGGAGCCATCCCAACCCAGCAGCTGCTCTTTGGACATTTGCGGCACGGGGTGCTCATCCTGCTGAGGGCCGGATCAGACCCAGCCAAGTCCAAAGCCAGGCTGGGACGAGTTGATCCCACAAGGGATAGTTTTAAACCAGGCTGGGATGAGCTGGTCCCATAAGGAGCTGATGGTTTTAAGCCAGGCCAGGATGAGCTGATTCCATCTCTAAGCAAATAAAAGACAAAACTCTTGGAATGTCTGTGCCTAAGAGTAAACCAGGTTGTTTTTCCCACCCCTGTATTGGAGGTTGTCAAAGCCAGGCTGAGAGAGGGGGAGAGCTCCTGGGATGGCTTCATGAATGGATCCAGGTTCACCTGATGAGATCCAGGCATGCAGAGCCCCAGGTCCAGTTTCAGTGGTGCCAGGGCTGGGTTTCCCCAGTTTCAATCCCTCCACAGCTCAGGTCCCACACCTGGAAGGGCAGAGCTCCAGGAGCAGCTCCGAGGTTCTGAGCAGGATCCAGACACTGACACTGACAAACACCCAGGAGTTCCCAAAGCATTTTTCACCACCCAGACCCCACCAGCTCCTTCCCTGTCACCCACCATGAGCTCCCCTCCCTCTTTTCAGCCCCCCGGAGCTGCTGGAGCCCCATTTCCCTCTGGGTGCAAAGAGGGGAGAGAGTTTGACTTGCAAATCTCGTTTCAGTTCCTTGTTGAGAGTTGAGCATCTCAGCAATGCTGTTTCACTGATGTTGTTCCAGCATCCTCCATCCCCTCATGCTCAGAGAGGAGCCATGGTGATTTGGGGATGCAGCAGAGACACCTGGATTTCAATGCCATGGGTAGATCCATTTTAATGAACTTGAGCTCCAAATATCCATGACAATCATTCCCATTCCCAGCTGCTCCACAGCTCAATCTCCACATATTCCCCTTTAATGAGCTTTTATAGGAGAAAAATCCACACCCACCTTCAGGACTGAGTAACCTGGATGGGTTTTTCAAGAATTTTTACATTTGGCATCTTTTTGTATAAAAAATACCCCAAGCCCTATCAGAAAGTGGCAGTTTTGTCACAACTGAAACCATTTGCAGGAAAGGGCTCTCAGACGAGTTTCCTGTTTCAAAAAGAAAACAAAAAAAACACTCTTTGAATGCCCTGAGATTGTCAAAAACATCCTGTTTTGACATTCAAAGAAAATTTGTCTTTTGTCTGGCAACAAGTTTGTTAAAGAATAAGGATTTGAGAAAGAATGGGGGGAGAAAAAACCCCACTACCCCACCCCAACCCAAATTTTGCTTCAAGGATCTGGGTGAGCCCAGTTCCAATTGCAAGCCTGAGATTTATGGGTGCTCAAACAGAGCTGCTGGCTTTAGGAGCAACCAGGTGTTTGGTGGCTCAAAATATGGGAAAAAATTTCCACTGTGGTTGGGTCACCTGTGTGGTTGAACATTGATACTTCAGGGATCCAGGTTTATGTGGGAAAAATCAAAAAATAACATCATTTCTAGGTCCTGGTGAGCAGTGGGAGCCTGCTTTACCCTTGGAAAGCAATGGGATATTGATTTTAAGGAAATAGGAAGGAGCAGGTTTTGGGGAACTGAACATGGGTCTGTCCAAGCTGCTTCTCATCCTGGAAGCGTCTCCAGGATGCTCCTGCCCCTTTGGACCACTGGGAACTGCCAGAATTCCCCACTCACTCCAAATCTGGGTGCTCCCAGCTCCCACTCCAAGCCTGGATGTCAGGGATGGGATCCCAAGGCAGCTGAGCCCGAGGGGTTTGCAGCCATCCCTGGATTCTGGGCCAAGGCAAGGAGTGACAGCAACAGCAAGGAGCCAGGGGAAGTTCAGGCCAGGTCAAAGCAAAGGGATTTTGTGCCAAATTATTTATTTTTGGAAGAAGCAAATGGTTCTTTTGACATTCAAGAGGAGTTTTTTGGGTGAGGAGTAAACCCTGCTGGGCTGGCTGCTTTTAAGACTAAAATATCCCTAAAATTTTTTTAAACCCTACACCAAACATTCCTCTTGGCATTGATAAGAAGGAGTAAGGCTTGTCTGGACATTTTTGCCAAATTTGTTCAAAATTTTAGGTTCAATCTGAGCTGGTGAGCAATTTCCTTCTTGCTCCTCCAAATTTGCCACATTTCAGCAATTTTTGATTATTGGAAAATTGGAATTGGATAAATAATTTCCAATTCAGATTGGAAATTATCCCCAGAGCACCAGCCCTGAGAGGTTTGAAATGCCTTTGTGGCTCTCAGGGATTCTTGGTAGAAAATAGGATGCAAAGAGTTGCTGTATTTCATGATTTATAAGCCCTGACACTCTAAATTCATTAAGCAGCAGTGGACAAAATGCAAATCCAGGAGCAGGGAAGGAGAGCACGGCACTAAGCAGATTCCAGATGATGGATGTCCCAGTTCCCACGTGATGAAAGAGCCAAGCTATGCAAGGTGTCTGCAGTCACAAACCAAAGTCTATTAAAGCTCCTTGTTCTGGGAGTATTGAGCAAAGCTCAGGAGAAAAATTGGATAAAATAAATGCTTTTGATTTCCTAATGTGTTTTGAGCTCAGGCCAAGGGCTCAGCTGGTTTTCCTGGGAATTACACTCGGCTGTGTGCAGGGAAACAGCTCTTTAGCCTGGAACAATCTCTGGAGCTGCTGAAATGCATCCCAGCTGGGGGATGTCACCCTGGCCTCAGCAAAACCTCCCCTCTCCACAGATGGAAACGGGATCAGCCTGGGAGTGCTCCATATCCAGCACCAGCCCTGAATCTGTGGGGTTGGTGCTGCTGAAAGCCCCAAGCCCCCTCTGTGGGAGAGGTGCTGCTACAGCTGGTTAGGGCTGAGCAACCTGGGAGCATCTCCTGAGGTGACAGGAGGGGACCAGGAGAGTGTGTGGAACAACCCTGCAGGGTTTGCTGCAATATGAGCCCACACCAGCTGGGTTTGGGCACCTGGGGATGAGATTGGGTGTCTGAGCCCCTTGGGGTCCCAGCAATATTGCACCTCATGTCTCACCTCTTCCACATTTTCCTCTGCAAGTTTTGTTCTTCCCTCTCATTTCTTTTTTTATATCCCCTACTTTTTTTTCCCCCTTTTGCCAACATTTCCTGCCTGCAAATGAGAGCAAGAAGGAGTTTTTGGGGGGAGCAGGGATCATATGGACATTTTTGGGCTCTGATAGAGGCTGGAGGTGCTGGCAGCTCTGTCAAAGCCCGGCTGATGGCTTTGTGATGTGGGCTCTGGAATGTCCCATCTGGGAGGGAGCTGGGGCCAAGCTCACCCACTCACATATTTTCCAGGGATGTGTTCCTGCACATATGTTCAGGCACAGGAGAAACCTGTTAAAGAGATAACCCCAGCAAATCCCAGCTCCAGCGTCCTCCCAGGCCCGCTCTGGATCCTTCTGCTGCTCCCAGCCCTGGCCATGGACACGGAGCAGCCCTGCCAGCAGAGGAGAAGGGGAAGCTCTGCCTGGAGCCCAGCCCAGGACAGCCCCACGCCACAGTCCTGGAGGGCAGTGGGGCCAGGAAGCTCCAGGCTGGGAGCAGCAGGTGGGTAAGGGCTGGGAATGCCATCCCAGAGCTGTCCCTGAGCTGGTTGTTGGCGCTGAGGGCTGGATCTTGCTCTCCTGCATGGAATTTGCAGGATTTGTCCTTCTGTCCTTGAGGAAATGCCACCTGAGATAGAGGAGAGGCAGGGAAGGCTCACAGCGGTGCCCCACTCTGCTTTGCAGGGGGAAAAATGGTCCTTTGGTGGGCTCAGGGGCAGGAGATGAGGCTGAATAACAAAGAGGATAATAATTATCTATTAATTATCTATTAATTATCCATTAATTATCTATTATGTCTCAGCCCAGCATCTCCCAGGTCTGGGCTAAAACCTCATCAGAAATCCTGCGCAAACAGGAACAAGAAGCAAAACAATTTCCCCAAAGCCTTGGAAACTCCTCAGTTTACTCAAGATCCTCAGCTGAGGTGGATAAATCCAATTTCCAGCAGCCTTTTGTCCCTTCATTTCTCAGTTTGTCCCTGTAGGGGATACCTGAGGACATGGTAACTGCCTGGAATATTTAACCAAGAGGAGGAGAAGAATCAGGGTGTTCTGAAAGCATCTGCTGAGGCATTGGGGGATCCCCATGGGAGGAACAGCCCAGGCAGGGCTGGCACCACATTTCTGTGGCACTGACCTGGCATGTGCCAGGTCCCTTCTTGCACATGGATATTTTCATATGTACACCTTCTGTGCCTGGGTTTGCATGCTCATCTGCCACACCTGCGTGACCCAGGTGGTCTGTTCTGACAGATTTTATGAGTTTGGGAACTTTGGGAGTTTTAGGTTCAGAGTTAAAGTCTTCAGGAGACCAAAAACTTTGAGTTGAGCTGAATTGGGTTGAGTTGAATTGGGTTGGGTTGAGTTGAGTTGGATTGAGTTGAGTTGGGTTGGGTTGGGTTGCACTGGATTGAGGTGAATTGGGTTGGGTTGAATTGGGTTGGGTTGGGTTGGGTTGAGTTGAGTTGGGTTGGGTTGAGTTGAGTGCCCAGAGAGGCAGGAAAGATGCCAGGAATTCTCCAGCACATGGATCACACCAGGGGCTTCATCCTCCTCCCGCCCAGGCAGTTGAGGTGGTGGCACTGACACCAGGGGTAATCACTTGGTGGCCTCAGTGCAGGGCATGGGAATGGCATGGAAATGGCCCTTGTGGCTTAGAGGGGATGCAAGTTCTGAGATAGCCCAGATGGAGCTGGAAACAAGGGCTTGGCCAGGGGTTTTATCAGCTCTTCTCATCCCAGGGCTGCCAGACTGCTCCAAGGTCAGGGAATTAGAGATGGATGTTCAAGGAGGATCATTTCCTTCCCTCACTCTGCTATTAGGGAAAACATTCCTGTTCATCCATTTCATTTTCCACCAGGGAAAGCCTGGCTGGCCTGGAGCTGGCAGAGACCTCCCCTCAGAGTGCCAAGACTGTTTTGCACACAGCAATAAAATAAATCACTGGAGGTGCTGCGGTGCAGCTCCCTCACACCTCAGCACCGGGAGCCTGCAGCCAAGCCCTGCAGCCGTGGGAAGCTCAGCCCTGGGCTGGGTGTGGGATCTGTGCCTCCAAGGGAAGGAGCTTTATCACTCCATTGCTAAACCCCCCAGTGCTCCTCCCTTGCTCTCAACTGGTGTTAAATCAGCCTGAGCTGCTGAGCATGCAAACACAGGGCCTGGGGAAGGTGAAGATGTAAGTGGGAGGTTGCTCAGGAAAAAGGCTTGGAAAACGACCTTAGGACTGAATTCCAAGCCACCAGCTTCAGGGACGCATTTGCACTTTAGGCCAAGCCTAAAGAGGATAATACCAGGCACATACCCAGGCCTGGCTTCTCCCTCCCACCATGAGCACCCCTCAGGGAGCCTCTCAAAGTACTTGGCCAAAATTTGCTGCTGGGAATCCAAACAAGAGCCTTTCCAGAGTTACAAACCCTGGGCTTGTCAGTGATGATGGGGGGAGAGGTTTCCAAGTGCTCCTGGTGCTTGGGGGTCCCCCTCCATCCAGGAACACCCAGGAGGGTCAGGGAAGACACAGGGGGAGCAGAGCTGTCCCTTCCCACAGTCAGTTAGATCATTTATTGGCCATTTATTGGCTCCCATTCATTGGCAGATGGGTTGGAAAGCAGCAGCCAGAGCAGGTTTGCTCTTTGCTTGCTCTGAGCACTCCCACCTTGCAGCTCTGCTGTCACTGAGGATTGATCCTGGCTGCTCAGGGAAGGATTTGGGCTCACAAACCCAGCTCAGGAGTTAAACTGAGGGTCACAACTGACAGGTCACCTCAGGGGATGTTCTTGGAGACTTCCATCAATGACAAAGGAGCAAATTCCTCGTGGGCACTGGCAGTGTTGCCAGGGCTCCCAGGGCTTGGTGCCCATGCATTATGTGCCTGCAAAGGAAAATGACTCCCAGCTCTCCTGAAATCATTTATTTGGTCCTGGCAGCTCAGAGTTACAACCAGGCAGGGTCTGTGCTGGGGTGCCAAGAGCCATCCTTGCTGCTGTGGGCAAACCCAATGTGGAAAAAAATCATCCTGGTCCACACAGCTGGTTCTGAAAGCTCCTGATTTCCCACACCCGCACCAGATATTCTCCCATTTTCCCATCACAGCACACTTGAGCTTCTTCCCTTCACACACCAGAAGGTGCCTGCACCACCTGCAGTAACCCAGCTCACAGGGCTCAGCATCACCCACATACCCCAAATATCCCCTTGGCTTGCTTTGGAAATCCATCAGTCCTGACTTCCCAGAGCACCGTGTGAAACACCCAACCTCAGATATTTCTGGAAGGGGAACAAGAGCATCCATTAATGAAAAGCTCTCCAGGCTTTTCCGGCAGCATCCAGAGGAGTTAGCCGGACATTTCCACACCTTGTGCTGCACAGGGTAGGGTTTCCTCAGGGCCAGGCAGTGTCCCTGGATGTGCAATGTCCTGGAGTTCTCTGCTGTGCTCATTAACATGCAGGGAGCGACTGCAGCTCTGGGATCTGTTCCCTTCCCCACCTTTCCCTGGGGCTCTCCCTGCGTGCCCCTGGAGAATGTGCAGGGATGTGCTTGTCAGCCTTTGAAGTCTGCAGCGTTTTCACCATCATCTGTTTTCTGATCAGCTCCTCCTCCCCGCTCGGGGGGACTGGACTCAGGGATGCTCCTGCCTGATCCCCCTTTCTGCCGGCTTTGTGCCACATCTGGGAATTCCCCACGTGCACAGGAGGGCAGGACGCCGTTAATTGGACAGAGCACGTTGCATTAATTACTGGTGGTTAATAACAACCTCCTGCCCTGATATTTATAGAATAATAAAAGCTGTCCAGGACACTGCCCTCACATCTGCTTCAACTGGCAAACACATTTTCCTTTTCCTCCCTTTCCTGAGCATGCTGATGGCTTTCAGATTTCCAGGGGGCAACGGGAGATCTCTGGCTCATGGACACATTGCTGGGGGCTCAGAAATGGAGGGGGAGCTGGGATCTGCACATCAAACAGGCCTGGGCTCCTCTATTCCTCCCCTTGGCCATGGTGGTATCACAGCTCTGGGATGAAAAGCTGGGATTTTGGTGTGTTTTGCTGACTCAACTGTTTACAAACAGTGCAACTCCACTTTGGAAACTTTGTGAAACTTTGGGAAAACCCCTGTGGTGTTGCAAAAACTAAAAGCATACCTGAATCCCTGTGTCCCTGAATTCCTGTGTCCCTGAATCCCTGTATCCTTGAATTTCTGTATCCTTGTATCCCTGAATTCCTGTATCCCTGCATCCCTGAATTCCTGTTATCCCTGCATCCCTGTATCCCTGTATCCTTGAATTCCTGTATCCCTGCATCCCTGAATTCCTGTATCACTGAACCCCTGAATTCCTGTATCCCTGTATCCCTGAACCCCTGTACCACTGAATCCCTGAATCCCTGTATCCCTGCATCCTGTATCTCTGTATCCTGTATCCCTGTGTCCCTGAATCTCTGTATCCCTGTATCCCTGCATCCCTGTACCCCTGAATCCCTGGATCCCTGAACCCCTGTATCCCTGTACCCATCAGTGTTTCCAGATCCCATGAGAAGGATGCTGAGCACCATCCCTGCAGGGCTGGCAATGGCTGGTTTGGGTTTACACAGAATCATGGAATCATTGAATGGTTTGGGTTGGAAGGGACAAAGCTCATCTTGTTCCACCCCTGCCATGTTCAGGGACACCTCCCACTGTCCCAGGCTGCTCCCAGCCCTGTCCAGCCTGGCCTTGGGCACTGCCAGGGATCCAGGGGCAGCCCCAGCTGCTCTGGGCACCCTGTGCCAGGGCCTGTCCACCCTCACAGGGAACAATTCCCAATTCCCAATATCCCATCCATCCCTGCCCTCTGGCAGTGGGAGCCATTCCCTGTGTCCTGTCCCTCCATCCCTTGTCCCCAGTCCCTCTCCAGCTCTTCTGGAGCCCCTTCAGGCCCTGGCAGGGGCTCTGAGCTCTCCCTGGAGCCTTCTCCTCCCCAGATCTGCCAGCATGGCTCCAGAGCAGAGGGGTTCCAGTATAAAGCAGAAAATGCCCTTTCCCTCTGTAAGGAAGACTTGGGAGATTAAGAGCTTCCAGGAGGGGCTAAAAGGGGGTGCTCCATTTTTTAGGAGAGAGTTTCTTGCTTCTCAACGATTCTGCTCTACCTCCCGAGGGCTGGGAAGTGGAATTTGGGGTGCTGCAGGTCACAGCAAGGCTGGTGCTGCTCTGAGATCTGCAGGGGGGTTCCCAGGATGTGAACAGCCAGGACAGGCTGCTGGGTTCAGGCATGTCTCCTGCTCCAAAACAGGGGCTGGAGAAGGACCTGACATGGAAGAACTCCATGTTCCCTGTGCCATTCTGGAAATCAGCTGCTGCAGAGCCTGGTGGGCTCCTGGAGTGGATTCCTGGCTGGAACAGCTTAAATCAACTCCAAGGCACTTCCCATGTGCCCATCACCCTGCTCCCCTCCTGGGCTGGGTTCTACAGCTCATGGCAAGTCCTAAAAGGGTCAGCATTTCTGTGCAGGCTGGGGAAAGGGGCTCCAGGACGGAGCACTGGGGTGGTGTCCTTACCCCACATGAGTAGGGACCACTTATGGGAAGATCAGCACAGGGAATCAGGATGGTATCAGGTGTAATTTTACAGAAACTTTTGGCCCAAGGTTGATGTGATCCTGCAGAAATCCCAAGGGAATGGCAGCTCCTGGGGCAGGGATTGATGGATCAGAGAGCCTGAGCTGCTGAGCTCCAGGCCCAGGCTCCCAGAAAACCCCAAAGCAATGGAGCTGGGGGCAGTGGTGCAAATATAGGATCACAGAAACACAGAATATCCTGAATTGGATCCACAGGGATCATTGAACCACTCCTGCCCCTGCCCAGACCCCCAACAATCCACCCTGGGCATCCCAAACCCTTCTGGAGCTCTGGCAGCCTCGGGGCTGTGCCCGTTCCCTGGGCAGCCTGGGCAGTGCCAGCACCCTCTGGGGGCAGAACCTTTCCCTAAATCCAACATTTATCTGCCTGTACCTCTGAAGGACTTAGTTGTTGAAAGGGTTGCTCTTATCTTTTGCCATGGGATTTCGTTTTGTACTCGTAGGGGCAGAGCAGAATAAGTTAGGAATGGAGAATCCATAAAGAGGCAGCAAAACTCCTGATTTCCCAGGAGACTGTCCAAGCTGCTCCACACACATTGCTGGGAGCTGATCTTGCTGCTCTTCCCCTCTCCCCTCCCTCACACAAGCCTTGTTCTCTGGGATGAGCCTGGGGCTGTGTCTGCGATATCATCCCGCAGGAATTGTGAGCACTGGGGTGCCCCTCAGCATCCCCCTGGGCCCTGGGCCAGGGTCCCTCTAAGCCATCAGAGCCCCTCTGTCTTGCTGCCCATCAGGAGGGGGTGATGTCACTGAGCCACCAAAGCAGGAGCCACAGGGACGTCGGTGTTTCCACAATCCCCTTGTCTGTCCGTGGAAATCTGTCAGGAAATCCCCTAAAAACATCTCCCATGGCCGTCCAGAGGTCTCACTGCTGGAGAAGAGGCCAGGAAAGGCCTCTCTGTTGGAACAGGGGCCAGGAGCAGCCTCTCTCTTGGAGCCTGCAAGCACAGAGGGCACAGATGGGACAGTCCCAGGCACCAGGGTGGGAAACAGCTCCCGGTGGAGCCCTGGTTTCCCTGGAATGGGTGTGCTGGGATCAGTTTTGGATTATCAGAGTCATGGAATAGGTTGGGCTGGAAGGGACCTTTAAAGGTCTTCTAGTCCAACCCTTGCAGCCAACAGGGTTTTGCTTGAAGCCTTGAGGGATCCCCTGGAAGAAGTGTAGGAAACATTTCCATTGCAAAGGGAAGCATCCAGAAACAGCAAAAAATCCTCTGGAAATGTAGCAGAGCCCAGGCAGTGGTGCCAGAGGCTGCCTGGGGACCCTCTTGTGCCTCGTCCTGGTGAGAACTCCATGGCAGGAAGCTCCTGAGCTGGAAGCCCACAATGGTGTCAGTGTTGAAGGACCCTTGACCACATTCCCCAGAGCAGCTGTGGCTGCCCCATCCCTGGAAATGTCCAAGGCCAGGTTGGATGGCATCACAGACATCTTTTATGAAAAATCCTTTCCTTAGGATTTTTCCTCCTGAGAAGCTGAGAGGCCTCAGGAACAAAATGTAAACAATGGTTATCTGCTGCTGTGGAATGCAACAGGTGCATCTGGGATTGGTCTCATGTGGTTGTTTCTAATTAATGGCCAGTCACAGTCAGCTGGCTCAGACAGAGAGCCCAAGCCACAAATATTTGTTATTGATTCTTTATTTTTCTATTCTTACCTAGCCTTGTGATGAAACCTTTTCTTCTATTCTTTTAGTATAGTTTTAATGTAATATAGATCATAAAATAATAAATCAAGCCTTCTGAAACATGGAGTCAGATCCTCATCTCTTCCCTCATCCTCAGACCCCTGTGAACACGGTCACAGGATGGGGCATGGAGCAACCTGGTATAGAGGAAGATGTCCCTGCCCTGGAGTGGGGAGGTCTTTGGGGTCCCCTCCACCCCACAGCACTCCAGGGTTCAGTGCTGTGTCCCACGTTTGTGTCCCCTGTGAGCAGCAGGATGAGGCTCGGAGAACTTTCCCCAACCCCGGACCTTGAGGGCCTTTCCTGTCTCAATTCCCTTTCATGTGCTCCCCTCCCTGGGCCTTTCCCCCACACACACTTGTCACCACCCCTCTCCCAGCTGAGCCATCTGCTCTGCCCGTGGCCCTGGGAAGGCTGAGGGGAGGGAGAGCTCCTCGGGAGAAATGTCACAGTCCTTGCTGCCTTGAAACAATAACTTCTGGAAACATCTGAAACGCACATAATTCTCCTTTTCAAGGGCCCTATCGGAGCAGCTCCCAAATGCTTGGCTCGGGCTTCAAAGTTGGCGTTTAGCTATAAATAAATAGCTTTTCATTAAAAAAATAAAGGAGAGAAATTAGCCAAAAAAACTTCGACAAGCAGAAGCTTAACCAATGCCAGATAACGGGGCAATATGGACTTTTATTTTTATCCACATGGGTCCATGTGCTCTTTATCTCCCACTGTAATTTATCCTTATAAATGAGGCTCATGATATTAAAATAACATTACAGCCGTTACCTACCACAGTGAGAGGCAGCCGAGCCTCATCAAGGGCTGTGAGATCCTCAGATGAAAGGGACAAGGACCTTGACCTATTGCTGATTGTTAGCTTTGTGCCAGGGCTTTGCTGAGCAGGGAGAATGGATTTAAAGATGAACCTTAATTGGTCCTTAATTGGCAGATTTGTCCCTAATTGGTAGATTTGTACCCATTAGGCTGATGCTGGGGAAGGAGAGTCCACAGTTCCAGCTCACATCTGTCCTGAAGCCGAGTTTATCATTGCTGGACAACCTTTTGGTGTCTTTTTCTCCTCAAAGTGTGGCCCCTTTGCTTCTCCCCTCCCCAAGGATTCTTCCACCTCCTCCTGTGTCCTTTAATGATGCCCATCCAGGATCCTCAATCACCACAGGGGGATGGAACAATTTATCAGGTGCCTGACCTCCCTAAATGATAAGTCAAACTCTGTGGCTGGGAATTGTCCTCCCCTCCCATCCAGGACACATCCCCAGGGTCCAGTTAAGCCCTCTTGGTTCTCCCAGCAGAACTTCAGGGGTTTTATCAGAAATCTCATGGAGCTGGCTCTCTGTTCATAGAAACCAAAACTGCTGGGACAAAAAAAACAAGTGCAAGGGGTGCAAATCAACCCCCCAGAGCTATAACCTGACTGTGCCACTGGAATTTTCCTCCCTAGGTCTATCTGGATGTTGGGGACTGCATTTTCCATGTGCTCAGGGGGTTTCTTGACTCATTTTCTGCTTCTCTGTGTGTGGCACCAGCAGCATTTGGGTTTTCTGCTCTGTACACACCCCGAATGTGCTGTTGATTTCCCAAATTTCCTCCAGCTTGAACATCCCCCAAGACCTTTGAGGCACAGGAGCACTCATTTCCAGCTATCCCAAACACAGACATGTTGATTCACAGTTTTGCCCTTTCTGATGCCTTTGTCCAAAATGCTCCTCTGGTATCTTAACTTCTGTCCACCAACAGTGAGAATTCAGACTCAAATCAGGAATGGATTTGTCACTGATGGATTTAAACTGCTGGACCCTGCACTGTTTCCTGGCAATGCACCTTCTCAAGGAGCTGTGGTTTTCCATGGCATGCCCAACCCCAGGAGACCCCACACTTTTCCTTCTCCATCTGTTATTCCTGCGCAGTGCCCTGTGAGCCTCCTGTTCCCAGCTCAGCTCCTGATCTCTTCCAAACTTTAGGGAACCACAGGGATTTTAACCCTGTCCAGATGCCCACATAAAATGCATCCACCACTTTCTCCCAAGCTGGCTCCTGAGGAAAGGTATCAGCAACTCCTAACTGCAAACACAGCTTGGGAAATTCACATCCAAACCAGGAAGGTGTGAATGATGTTTTCTGTTTTCTGGAGGATGGGCTCTCTGCAAACCTGCCCTGCTTAAAATAGGTGCCACTTTACCTTTCTTCCTCTTGTTCCCCAAACTTTTGAGCATTTTGGTGCAGGAAAAGCTAAGCAAGGACTCTGTGGTGTGACTCACAAAGTGGTGCTTGAGAGAAGAGCCCCAGAGGATGAGCAAAAGTGTGGCCAGACAGGGGATTTCCAGTGACTCATCTGTGTCAGAAACGCTGAAGGTGTTGAGGAAAGGGAGCCTGAGCGTGCAGAGCTGGGTTTTACCTGCAGCCACCTGTTTATCACACAGGCCTGGCAGCCAGGGTAGAGTTTTTTGGTTTTTCTCTGAAAAAAAAGTGGGTTTTCAGCAAGCTCACCACGAACATGGCTGTGAAAGCCCCGGGTGCTCTGCAACACACCAAAAGTGACTCCTGATGCCCCAGAACTCTGAGCTTTGCTCCTCCATAAACCTCTGCATCCTGCACACCCCAAAGGAGGAAAAAACTAGGTCAAGATGGGCCAGGAAATAATCTGCATTTTCTGCTGGGCACAGGCAGCACTTTTCACCTTCTCTTTGCCCCTCAGGCCTCCCGTTCCACAAAGCAATCGTGTTTTCTTTACCGGGAAAATTCACTTCTCTGATTTAATTGAATCAGAGCTGCCTTTGGCCGTGGCCTTCAGGCCTGGAAGTCGAGGGCCACATGCTGGGGGTGCTCCCAAGCCTGGCGGCTCCCCTGGCTCCCCAGGGACTCGGAACAGACACAAGATTAGCGGCTGAGAAAGCGTCATCCACCGGAGTGCGCCGAGATAAGAGATAAGAACGCGCCTGCCTCGGTCTGTGCGCCGCTGCCGGAGCTGATAACGCGGCGGGGCTGGCGGCAGTCTGGGAGCGCCACCTCCCGGGCCGGGACCGCGGGCTGGGGCATCCCAGTGCCCCGGGCATGGAGGGACATCCCATTGCCCTGAGCATGGGCATCCCATCGCACCGAGCATGGATGGGCATCCCACTGCCCTGAGCATGGATATCTGACCGCCCTGAGCATGGACATCCCACTGCCCCGAGCATGGGCATCCTACTGCCCAGAGCATGGATATCCTACCGCCCTGAGCATGGATGGGCATCCCACTGCACCGAGCATGGGCATCCCACTGCCCTGAGCATGGATGGATATCCCACTGCCCGGGGTATGGGCATCCCACTGCCCTGGACACGGGCATCCCACCTCCCTGAGCATGGATGGGCATCCCACTGCCCTGGGAATCTCCATCCCACCGCTCCCTGGGCATGGACATCCCACTGCCCTGAGCATGGATGGGCATCCCACTGCCCTGGGAATCTCCAATCCACTGCCCTGAGCATGGGCATCCCAGTGTCCTGAGCATGGGCATCCCACCGCACCGAGCATGAGCATCCCACCACCGTGGTCATGGGCATCCCACTGCCCTGGGCATGGAGGGACATCCCAGTGCCCTGAGCATGGGCATCCCACTACCTTGGGCATGGGCATCCCAGTGCCCTTGAGCATGGGCATCCCACCTCCTTGGGAATCTCCATCCCACTGCCCTGGACACGGACATCCCAGTGCCCTGGGCATAGACATCCCACCACCCTGGGCATGGATGGACATCCCACTACCCTAAGCATCTCCATCCCACCACCTTGGCAATGTCCATCCCGCTGCCTTGAGAATCTTCTTTCCACAGCCTTGGCATCTCCAAACCACTGCCTTGGGAATATACATCCCATCACCATGGACATCTTCATCTCACAATCTTGGACATTTCCATCCCAACACCACAGGAATCTTCATCCAGCTTTCATGGGCGTCTTCATCCCACTTCCATGAGCATCCCAATCTCACCACTATGGGCATTTCCATCCCACAGCCTTGGGCATCTCCAGCCCATCACCATGGACATCTCCATCCCACTGCCATAGACATCCCAACACCCCAACATCTCCATCCTACTGCCCTGGACATCTCCATCCCACTGCAATGGGTGTCTCCATCCCACTGCAGTAGCTGTCTTCATCCCATCACCATGGACATCTCCATTCCACTGCCTTGGACATCTCCATCCCAATACCATGGCATCTCCATCTAACTGCAATGGGTGTCTCCATCCCAGCACCATGAACATCTCCATCCCAACACCATGAGCATTCCAACCTCACCACCATGGGCATTTCCATCCCACCACCCTGGCATCTGCATCCCACCACAATGGTCATCTCTGTCCCAGCACCTTGGGTATCTCCCTCCCACTGCCTTGGGCATCTCCATCCCTCTGCCATGGGCATCCCAATCCTGCCACGTCTCCATCCCTGCACCCCGAGCATCTCAATCCCACCCCCAGAGCCATCCCAGCCCTGCTGCTGGGACCATCCCAGCCCTGCTTGGTGTTTCCCACCTCCCTCCTGCGTGCGGCGTTCCCGGCGGGTTCAGGCCCGGGGTAGGATAACAATACCTGAGGTCTGCAAAGCATTACAGAGGATCCTGTCAGCTCCATGAGCTCATCGGGGGAGCAGCCAGACACATTTGTTACCGGGAGAAATTCCCGCTGCCCTGACCCGCTCCCAACCTGCTCCCTCTTTATTGGGATCTCTCAGCACGTTCTGCATCCATCTGGGGTCACTGCCCAATTCCTCCCCTTGACCAACTTCTCCCTGCACCCCCAGCAGCTGCTCTAGGACCTGGCATGTCAGGGAGAAAGGGAATTTTTCCCCTAAGCAGTCTGTTCTGTCTTGTTTCCACAACATTATGAAATAATAGTAGTTTCCAAGAATATTTATTCTCCTTGTCATCTCCATCACCCCACCACGTGGAGATTTTGGCAAAAAATGAAGATTTATGAGGTTTTGCTTGTTTCTTTGGAGGAAAATACCCTATGAAAGCTGAGGTCAGGCTGCTGTAGGAAACAGGAAAGCCTTGGCACAGCAAGGCTCTGCCTGGCAGTGCTGGGATATGGGCAGAACTGTTTTCCTGGGAAAACTGAGCAAAACCCCTCTGGTGAAGAGACCCCAAAGACACCCAAGCTGGGTCTCTTGCTGCCATTGACTTTGTGAGCTTGTGAAATTCTCCTGCCCACCTGGGGATGTTCCCTCTGCATGCCCTGGGGACTCCCTACAGGATCTGGGAGATGAAGATGCTTGACTCCCTGTAGACACTAGCAAAGGAATAAGAATTGGGATCCCTCCAAAGTTTTGAAAATAAAGGAGGTGTTTGAAGACCTCGGACTGCAGCGACGGCCAGATATTAGAGAAGGATGCAAAACTCACTGAGTGATGTGAAACTATGGAGAGAAATAACAGGAAAGCAAAACCAAGGAATAAACCTGTCAAGCTGTGCTGAAACAGGGAAACTTCTCACTTTACCCCCAAGTGTTATCCCCAAGAAAGCTGCCCAGGTCTGTGGGTCACAACTGACAGGGAAAATTGCCTTTTCCATCCGTGGAATCCAGGAAACATAGTCCTACAACAACAGACACCAGCAAGAGCTCAGAGATCCACAAAATCCTGAAGATGGTTTTTGGAATGGATTCATTCCTCAGATTTTGAGTTACCCCTGATTTTTTGAGACTTCTTTTCTTCCTTACCCTTTTTTATTCCTGCCTTCTGCATTTTTCTTTTCCAATTTTGATGAGGACTGAGCAAAAGGAGGGAAGGAGCAGGGGCTGGTGGGGGTCTAGAGGTGAATTTTCTGATGGATTTGGCTTGGAGGATCCCTCAATGGCAATTTAATGGCAATTACAAAAGTCAATTAAAGCATTTTCCAGTCTTTCACCCATGACTCTTTGAAATGCTTTTCTGAACTCAGGGTGCTCCAGTTTGGCTTTCATGGCAGGAAAATACCTAAATCCAGGGAGAGCCTCTGGATATTCAGGCTGTGCTCACTGATGTCCACTTTGGGATCAGTTCTTCCAGCACTCAGCCTCATCTGGGGCCTTGTCAAAACAACCAAATCAATAAAATTCACAGAAAGTAACAATAAAGAACAAAGGAGAAACTCTCTTTTGCCACAGTCCTTTCCCTGGTGAGACCTAAAGGATGGGATTAATTTCAGCAGGACTGGAGGTGTTGGATTTCCTTGGGGATGCCCAAGGAGGGGAAGGAGAAGGCAACTGGCTCGTGGCTCTCCAGCTTCTCCAATCTGCCACCAAATGAACTCCCAACGAGACTTTGGGGTTTCTCAGAGCTTGTGGAGGGATGCTGGGAAAAGGCTTTGGGATCAGGAGCTGAGCCTTCGGCAGTTTCACCTTCCCAAGGGAAGTTGTGACTCCCCCAGTGTGTGCAAAGCTCCAGCTGCTCCATGGCCTGGTTGGCAAAGTTATGGAACTCTAAAAGTTATGGGCTTGGGATAAGTCAAATCCCCAAAATACCTGCTAGATTTGGGGTTTTGAGGGATTAGGGTTTCCTCTTTGGGCTGGGAAATGAACCATGAACACCCCCACGTGTGAGCACACCAGGAATTCATTAATATACACAGATATGTGTGTATTTATATATCTATATCACATCTGTGTGTGTAATTCCTCATTCTGGAACTGCACCTGAAGAGGGATCCTACTCATCACCATCCTCAAAATAGCTCCGCTCTCCCCAGGCAAGGAAAAGGAGGTGGGGATGCAGGAGCCATCTGAGATGGTGCAGCAGGAAAGCAAGGGTGGATCCCAATGAGCTTGGGGATCAAAGCTGCCTCCTGGACTCTAGAAGGGTCCTCTGGTGTGGAAAATCCACCTGTGCAGGGCAATTCCTGCCTTGCTCCACTGAGCAGCCCCACGGAGCACCCTGAGCACGGCTCTCCCTGTCCCGGTGTTCTCCAGGTGCTCTGGATTTCAAAGGGAGGTTATGACTTTACAAGCATCACTTTAATCCACATCTGACCTCCAGATAGGAATCAGCAGGCTCTGGAATACAAAGAATTACAGCTCTCCTGAGATTTTAGCTCTTTTTCTATGAAAAGCCCTTGCCAAAATGATTCTCTGGCAGAGAGCGAACTCCTGTGCAAAACACATGTTTGGTGTGAAAGGATTTTTGGCAACTCAGGGTGGATTTGGAAGCCTGTGCTCTCCTTCATTCTTTCCTCGTGGAAAGGGGAACAGGTCCAAGGCTGAGCTCTTGAGCAGCTGCCTTTGGAGTTACAGCAGCGAATGGTTCTGACAGGGAGAAGCCATCTGGGTTAAGGGATCCAGAGCGCTGCAGACAGGAATGAAGGGAAAGGGTCCAGAGCAGGGACCTGGGGTAAAAAAACACCTGAGGTCAGTGTTAAATCCTGCAGCTCCCAGGAGACCTCACAGTTATCCATGAAGAGCAGATGATAATCAACAGGTTGGAGAAAGCTGTGAAGTGAGGGAGCATCCCACCAGGAATAAAGCAAAAAGCAAGAGTTCATTTGAGGATACTCCTAAAGCAATATGTTGTACTTTGGATTCTCAAACCTGTAGAATTTTGCAAGATGGGATTGGGTAACACCACATTTTTTGAGGATTTTGTGTTTTCTTGTACTGGAGCTCAAGGCCTGAGCTCAGGAGCCCTCTCTGGCCATGGTTTGCTGGGATCAGGGGTCCTGGGATCTGTGGGATCTGTGGGATCTCTGGGATCTCAGCTGTGCAGCTCCAAGCATCCCCCTGAATATAGCAAAAATAAAAATGGAATTAATTGGAAGGTAACTGACTGAGCTGCCTGGAACCAGCTGCAGACACAGCCCTGGCTTCCAAAGTCAGCACTTTCCTCCAGCCTTTACTTCAGGCTATTTTTATTTTGTGATGGCACAAATCAACCCTTTTGTTTTTTCCTGCTCGCGAAGACAACATGAATGGATGGGGTGAGGTCCAAAAAAGTGAGAGAAAGGAATTGTGGAAGGGAAAAAACCCTTGAAGAGCAGAGGGGCTGCAGGAGCTTAACTCAGCACTGACCTGGAGCACGTAGCTCCCCCTTCCTTTGCCTAATTTAGACCCAGCGTAGGTGGATTTGGGGGAATATTTGGATCCCTAATTAAGAGTAATGATGTGAAAGGAAGTGCAGGCATAGTGAAAATGGATCAGAAAAGAATTAATTCATTAATAGGGGTGTTCACAGTACAGGCTCAATGCTATTTTAGTTCCTCCTTGGGCTGGAGAGAAGCCAGGATAACTCAATGGGATGTGCTGGGCCAGGAGCAGACGGTCCCAGTGCACCTCCAGTGCTGATGTCACTGCACTGGTCACATTCCCAGGTCATTTTTCCATGTGGATTCAGTTCAACCTCCTGTCCTCAGACCCTCCAGTGAGTACTGGTAGCACAAAAGTCACCTTCCTACAGAAAATCCTGTTTAAAAAGGAAAGCCCAGTCTTGGGATGATTCATCAGCCCCAGGTTGGGGTGCATTGGGAGTGCTGGGGGATCCATGCAGGAATAAATCCCAGAGAATCTCTGCTCCTAAAGCCATTCTTGATTTGCTGGCTGCTCCTCCTGAGCTGACCTCAGAGCACAGATAATCCTGCAGGACTCTGGATGTTTCCAGCCCGTGCATTCCCGTGTAATCGGCTTTGGCATCTCCAATGGGTTTTTTCCCTCTTGGCTTCTCCTCTGGGCTCAGCCAGAACAGTGTCAGAGCAGTCTTGGAGCAGAGGGCTGCAGACAGCCCTGACTTCAGTGCACAGAATTATATCTGGCTGGCCAGAGGTCACATCCTGCTGTCTCCTGCAGGATGACTGCGTTTCCCTGGATCTGCTCAAGCCTGGCTCGCCCCGTTCCCCGCAGCAGCGAGGCCGCACGGAGCAACATCTTGGATTAGTTACGAGCTCTTCAGATGAGCTCCAACTCATATTTCATCTGCTTCCCCCCAGCCCAGAGATCCCAGCCTGTCACACTCACTGGAGGCTGCAGCCCCCACATGTTTTATTCATTATCTGTCCTCTGCTCCTCTCCCAGCACCTGCAACACATTTCAGCTGGGCCGGGATCAGCGGGGCTTCATTAGGCCTGACACTTTCTCCCTGCCTCATGTGATGGAGCTGCACTTTATCCCTGCATTTTATCCCTGCTCTTCCAGCCTGGAGCCCTGCCTGCAGATCAGCTCCTTGGAAGAAGGCAGGAACTCAAAAGCTCAGGAGTGAGGTGGGGAGAGAGGGATGGAGGAGATTGCACAGCCCAGATCCCCACGAGCTGAGGGACTCAGAGTTATCGTAGCCTTGGAGGATCCAGGGGAAAGCAGAGTCCTGCTTTATCCACATGGGAATGGAGCTTTTCCTCAGCCTCCAGCAGGGATTCTCCAAGCTACAGGCAGCAGACAGCCTCTCTGGTATCTTGAATAACCAGGAGTTGATAATGGAGCAGAGGTTCAAAGCTCTTTGCCCGCTGCAGCCCTAGCCTTTCCCTCTCCCTGACTGTCCTCTGTCCAATGAATATTTATTGCATGCAGAAAAGCTTCACCAGGAGAGGCAGGGAAGTTGTTTTCCCTGCAAAGCTCAGCAACTCAGCCTTGGAAATATGGGAGGAATAAGTCCCTCCTTGCTCTGAATCAGTCATAGCTGAGGTTGAAGAGTTATTTGCCAAGTTTAAATAACTGAGAAAATTATTTGGGAATGATGTCCAGTGAGGGGATGTCTTGGGAAGACTGGGATCCTTGGACCACCAGTGCCTAGAGTGGTCCATGATCATCACATTGGTTTTTTGGCCATTTTTGCCCCCTCAGCACTTACACCCCACACCTGTCCCACCAGCCTTCCTGCTGCCAGCAGTTCCCAAATCCTCCCAAGTCCCAGGGTTTTATTCCTCTCCATGATCACATTTAATGCTGTGCTACTCCTTCCTTGCTGCCCCTGCTCCCCAGGAGCCTTCCTGACGTTGTTTTCCTTTTCATTATCCACAAACACCTTTTTCCCTTAGTCTTTCATTACTTGTCTTCCATTTCTTCCCGAGATTTCCGACACGTGCCATAAAAATGCTGGTTAAATATTCATGAGGAAAGGCTGATCTGGGACCATGGGGATGAGATGTCTTGCAATGCAATTAAAAGGTATCAGCAAGAATGTTGTGAGGAGCTCTTTAAAAGGGGCCTGGGAGATGCAAAATCCGATTTCCAAAGCTCTTCGTATTTAAGGTGACAGCAGTTCCTTGTTAAACAGTAGGAAAAGGTGGCCCCAGGAGAGAGGAGGCAGTGGCAAAGCAGAGCTGAGGATTTATTCAGTGCTAACACAGAAGTGAGCTTGGAAATATTAAAATGTCACTTTCTTTTGGAGGTAAAAGCTGAATTAATCCTGAGAATTACAATATTCCACAGGATAAGGGCTTTATCTTTGCAATAGGACTGAGGGGGTTCTGTCCCCAGTCCAGGAGCTTCCATGGGCTTTTCATGAAGGGCAAATTCCTTCACCATTTTCAGCCCTCTGTGGTGACTTTTACAGGTGGTTCCTGTTCCTTGCTGAGGGAAGTTAAGAATGAAAGGGGAGAAAACTCTGGAATAATCTCTTTGGATCTCAATCCCACCAATTATTCAGCATCTGAGCACAACCAGATCTGGAGAGAAGATGCTGCTGACACAAAATCCCATTTCTACTCCCTTTCCAGGCAGGAAAGGGACATTCCAGGGAAAAAAAGCTCCACCTTGACACAGTCCAACAGTATCTTAACATCTTTCCTAAGGCTGCCAGGAAAAATCGATGGTGATCTGTTGGCTGAGAGAAGCAGGGCACAGATTTATCTGTGGCAGGGATTTTTCCATGGCAAGAATTTATCCATGGCAAGGATTTGTCCATGGCAGGGATTTGTCCATGTAAAGGATTTACCAATGGGAAGAATTTATCCATATCAGGGATTTATCCACATCAAGGATTTTCCTGGGCAGGGCACAGAGGAACGATGAAAACCGAAAGTTTTTCCTCCCCACTTTGGTCAGCCACCATTCCAAATTCCAAATTTAGGGGAAGAGAAGTGCAGGGGAGGAGCTGATCCCATCCCTTTTCCAGCTGGGATGGCACAGTGCAGGGTTTGGTGGGAATAGGAGGATTTTCAAGGTGGAGAGGAGCGGGAAGACCCTTCCTTCCATCCCTTCCCTGCCTCCCTCAGTGAAGTGACTGCTGGAGCCTCGGCTGGCTCCTAGAATTCCAGTGGCACACCAGGAGTGGGGAACTGCCTCAGTATGGGGATTTACCAGAGGCAGAACCTTTAGAGCCAGACACAAGCCACAACAGGGACCAGGCAAGGGAGAAAGGAGAAGGCTGCGCTCCAGCTCAAGGTTCCACAAGGAAAGGTGTCCTAGGGTGATCGTGTGTTCTGTTTATGCTCAATATTATGTTCCATGCCTTCAAGACTGGCTCTGAAGAGCAAAAATTTGTTTTGTTTTGTTATCAGCCTGCTCACTCCCCTAACGGTCAGTGGAACACAGAGACAGGGCAGTATATGGGTGCTGCTTTTGCTCTTTGCTCTGGCTTTCACTTTGCTCTTGCTTTTGTTTTTGCTTCTTAGTTAGTTTAGCTAAGCAGTCCAAATTTTCCCCAGACTATTTTTCCTTTTCCTTTTTTGGACCTACTTGAACCTGCTCTGGTCTGGGACCTGGGGAGCACTGAGAGTTTGCACCTTGTGGCCTAGCGGGGCCTGCTCTGGGCCGCAGCCTTTCCCAGTGCCGGAGGGACTGATAACAGAGTGAGCATCCACAGGAGAGACTTTCTGAATTTGTCATCTTTTTCAGAGCAGTGACAGAGTGGTGTCATCTGGTATTGTTCATTCTGTGTGCTGGGGGTGCTGTGCCTGTTAAATAAACAGGTTCTTTCCACTTCTCTCCAAGGAATCCTTCCTGAACTGGTTGGGCACAAGGGCCATGTGGGTTTGCTTTCTGGAGGGGCCCCGTTTTGGATGTTTTCTCCCAAATTTACCCTAAACCAGGACAAAAGGCTTATTCCAAGCAAAGGGATCAGACCCAAAGAGTCCCAGGCACTCCTGTGCAGGGGATTTTGTACAGATACAATTCAGGGGGTGGATACAAACAGCAAACCAATAGAGAATCCTCCGGGGAGCACTGAGGGGATTCCATGGAGTGTCTGGGGCCAGCTGGGGTAGGAGGGTGGAGAGGATGGGCAGCATGGGCCAATGGAGCCTTCAGGAGTAGGGGAATTCCAAAGGGGTTTTGCAAACAGGGATTTGCCCAAGGTTTAAGTGGCAGGGAAGGTTCAGGAATCAAGAAATGGATTGCCTTGACAGGTAGGGAATGGCATGAGGGACAGCTTCAGGGAGGGTAAAACCCAGAGGTAAACCAGCTTGGGGAGAACATGGGGGTACCACAGAATGAATCACTTAACAAGGAATCAATAAAATAAATTCGAACCTCAACACCTCAGGAATGTGCCCATGCACACATGGCATTCCCACTGTGCAGCTCCAGAGGGGTTTTCCAGGCTCAGTGGGATCCTGGTTAGGCAATTGTGGGAAATAGATTTATAGAAAATTCTCCAAGTTTGACAGAAGGCTCACATAGTGTGTATCTATATGTAAACTTTGAGATAAGAAACATTGACTTAGAAACATTGTGGAAGAAGATAAACATTGTTGAGAGAGAAATGGAACCACAAACAGGTTTTAAAAAATAGTTTTGTAAATAAGATTGGATATTTTAGAGATATAGAGCTATGAAAGAAGGAGAAGATTCAGTAGACTCAGAGTAGTAAGACTCAGGAGAAGTGAAGAAAGAAGCTTAATCCTACAAAGGCTCCCTGAGGGAACGGCTCTGCTGGCTCTGAACCCGTCACTGCTCCAGCCCTTCCCTCCCCATCCCTGGCGCTGCCTCCCTGCCCTTTCCTGCCATTGTCCCGCTGGCCCTGAGCCATGAAATCCCCAAAAAGGCCTTTCCGGGCCCGGCCCTGCATTGTTCTCCAGAGCCATGGGCAAGAGGGGCCTGGGAGCAGCCCCTAGGCTGGGGCTGGATGGAGAATTCCTGCTGGTCCCTGCGGCACACTGCAGGATCTGCTGTTCCAATTCAACACCAGGGCTGGCAGCGACCTTTTTTCTTTAAGTTTTTTGTTTGTTTGTTTGTTTGTTTGTTTTTTGTGGTTTTTCCCCCTTTTTTTTCTTTTTTTTTCCAGAGAAAAATCCTAATTGATGTAAAAAAATTTCCTTCACATTTTTCCCAGTCTTCATTGTATTTTTTTCTATTTTTCCTTTCTAGTTTTTCTAATATTTTCTTTCTATTTTTCTTTCAATTCTTTCTTTTCTTCTCTGTTTTCTTACTTTTTGTCTATTTTGATCTATTTTTCTCTTCTGATAATTTTTTTCTTTCCACTTTTCCATTTATCTTTTTCTATTTTTTCCATTTTTTCCTGTTCATTTTGATTCCTATTTCCTTTCTATTTTTCCTTTTTACTTTTCCCTTTCTTCTTACTTTTTCTCCCTTTTTCTCCCTTTCCTTTTTCTTTAATGTTTTTCTTCTTTTCTATTTCTATTTTTTATTTCTGCTCTTCCCTTCCAATATTTTAATTACCTTCTATTTTTTTTCTATTTGTTTTCTTTTTCCTTTCTTTTTTTCCCCTTTTTTTTTCCTTTCCTTTTTTTTTTTAATCCCCCTGGATTGTTTTTTTCCTCTCCTACTCTTCCCCTATAAAAAGTGATCCCACCTTTCACAGGCCCCCTGGGAACCCTTTGATGGGGGTGGTGCTGCAGGTTTATGGCGACTTGGAGAGGGGATTTTCCATCCATTAGGATTTTCCTCTGGAAAACACCTCCCTAAAGGGCTGAGAACTCACTGTGGGTTAATATCAGTGAGATGGGGAAACAGAGTTTTGTTTTCCAAGACTTTGGGATCACACAGACAGAGGGATGAAGAGTTTAAGAGATTGTTTCCCATTGACGTTGGATAGGATGATGGAATGGCATTTCCAGAGATACATAAATTTGAAAAAATCACTTTTCACCCCCAAAGCAGGAGGCAGGTGAAAGTTTAGGTCTGGTGAGTGTTGTTCTCCCTGTTCCTCCTGAGATGGATCTCACCACAATTCAGGGAGGAGGAATTTCCCTCCAGAGATGATGGAAAACAAACACCAAATTCAAAACTGCCCCACCCCAGCACCCCCAGAACTCATTTCAGAACCATTTCTTCCCTCCTCTGTACAGTGCTGGAAAGTTTTCATTCCCAGAGCCTGGAGCTGGGATGTGGAACAGAAAAATGTCCCAATGCCAAGGGTCTGTCCCCGGTGTCACCCAGCCCCCTGACCAGGCAGGGATGAGCCCTTGGGTGCCCTCGAGCAAAGGGATCAGGGCTGGCCCTGCCATCCCTCCCCGGATCACTCTCCAAAACCCCTGCATCTCCCCACAGATGGCACTGGGAGGGGTTTTAACTTGGATAATTTAAATTAGGATGGAAAAATGGATCCCTGTAATGTTCTCATTGAGCTGATGAGCCAAAACCTCCTTCTCTTCCCTGTCCCCTGCCTCACCTTCCTCTTGTCCTTTGGAGGGACACCAAAGCCTCTCCAGCCTCATCTTGTGTTGGAGTCCTGCATGCTGAGAATTTCAGACTTTCTGTGCTGACAGACTCTGACCCCCAGGAGAACACTGCATTGACCTGAGGCTGTGGAGAAGCTTCCAAAATGGAATGGTAGCACTGGGATTGTGGTGTGGAGTTTGGATAGAAGTGTGTGATATCACAGGGTGGAAAACTTAGAGTTTAAGGGTTTAGAATATAGTCATATATATAGAGCAAGATGGAGGTTTTAGGGCTGAGGCTGGTCCTTCTCCTTCTCCTTCTCCTTCTCCTTCTCCTTCTCCTTCTCCTTCTCCTTCTCCTTCTCCTTCTCCTTCTCCTTCTCCTTCTCCTTCTCCTTCTCCATGGGTTTGGGTGGTTCTGTGTAATTGGATAAAAAAGTCCACATTGAGGGCCATGGGTGGTTGGTGATTGGGTTAAAAGTAAAAATAATTTAGGTGTCTTTTCTTAATTGGATAATTTAACCTTAAAAGGCCTTGTAGAGAAAGATAGTGAGCAATTTTGTGCCTTGTTAGTGAAGAACTGCAGAGCTCACACCTTGTAAGACTGTGATATAGATAAGGAATAACAAACACCTGATTCTGAACACAAAATTCCATCCTGAGAGCTTCAACCGCAACCTCGACAGTGAAAGAAAAAAGACGCCAAAACCCAAATCTTGGCCCTCCATTTGGGCAGCATCCCAAGTTCAGCTGAGCCCTGAGAGTTCTCTATGGGTCCTGCTGATCCCCACAGGGGATTGGAGCATCCCCACCTCATGAAATAATTTATCCCCCAAAAAGCCTCTCATAACAACCTGGATGCATCACTTTTTCAAGGGGCTCTGTGGTATAAACCCAACTGGGATTTTCAATTCCAGCCCCATGGGAAAAAACAGCATTTGTTGCAGCCTTGCACTGGGGATAGGGAAAAAGATCCAAACCAAAGGTGCTTTTAGTGGAGCAAAGGGTCATTTATTCCTTTGGGATCACCAAATTGCTTCTGGTGGAGGTGATCTTCAGGGCTGTTTTGGAGTTCTGGATGCTGAGAATTTTAGACTTTCTGTACTAACAGACTCTGACCGCCAAGAGAGCACTGCATTTGATCTGAGGCCATGAAGAAAGCTTCCAAAATTATTGATAACATTAAGATTGTTATAACTGTATAGTTGATTAAAAATGTGCAATATCACAAAGTAGAAAACTTGGGAGTTTAGAGGTTTAGAATAAAATTATATATATAAAGCTAAGATAGAAGTTTTAGAGCAGTAGCTGGTCCTTCTTCACCTTCTTTGTCATAAGTTTAGGTAGTATTTTATAATTAGACAGAAAAGTCTGCATGGAGGACTCTGAGTTCTTAAGTTAAAAGTAAAAATAATTTAGGTGTCATTTCTTAATTAGATAATTTAACCTTAAAAGACCTTGAATAAAAAAATTGTTAACCATTGTATTACTCAGTAAAATACTATAAAACTCACAACTTATAAAACAATGAGGATCTAAACCTGAACTCTTCCTGTGTGCAGTGATGAGCAGGGCATGGAGACCATCTTCTCAAGAAACTCCAAATTCTCCTTGCCCTCCTTCCCAAAAATAGAAAAGTTTTGCATTCTCCAGTACCTGTAAAAACCCCTGGGAATTCTACAAGCAGGGAAATTTCCTTTCTCACAAGACAAAGCATCCAACATCCCCCTCTGGCTACCACATTAACCCAAATTCCCCATGAGCCCTCTTTCCCCCAGCCCGTGGGTAAATCCCAACACCCAACACTCCTTCCCCAGGTGGATATTTCCAAGGGTAAGCTGATATTCCTGCATAACCCCACATCTGCAGGGAAAATGCCAGGAGTGTGGGTGAGTTATGGTCCCACAGCACCGATCACTTGAGCCCTAATGCTACAAGCACCGTCAGGTTTTCCTGACTGAAGTTCCTGCTAATTGCTTCCATATGATTCCTTTCCCTTTATTTCTTTATTTCTCCCTGTCCCTCCATTGTTCGTCCTGCCACGTTCCATGCTTCAAAAAAAACTGAGCAGGGAAATGGGTTTATTTCCTAAAAATTCCTGATATTGTTTAATAATTGTTTTATTGAGCCAGGGTTGATGTCCATTCAGGGGTGGGTTTTTGCATGGAGTTGTTCTCACATGGGAAGGGGCTGCTCTCAACCCTGAGCCAAGGAAAATGCAGAAAATTCCATAGAAGCTGTGAATGGTTTGGGTTGGAATGAACCTCATAAACCATCGAACTTCAGGGACACCTCCCACTGTCCCAGGCTGCTCTCAGCTCTGTCCAGCCTGGCCTCGGGCACTGCCAGGGATCCAGGGGCAGCCCCAGCTGCTCTGGGCACCCTGTGCCAGGGCCTGCCCACCCTCACAGGGAACAATTCCCAATTCCCAATATCCCATCCAGCCCTGCCCTCTGGCAGTGGGAGCCATTCCCTGTGTCCTGTCCCTCCATCCCTTGTCCCCAGTCCCTCTCCAGCTCTCCTGGAGCCCCTTCAGGCCCTGCCAGGGGCTCTGAGCTCTCCCTGGAGCTTCTCCTCTCCAGATGAGCACCCCCAGCTCTCCCAGCCTGGCTCCAGAGCAGAGGGGCTCCAGCCCTTGAGCATCTTCATGATCTCCTCTGACCTCACTCCAGCAGCTCCAGCTCCTTCTGATGTTGGGTTCCCCTGAGCTGGAGGCAGCTCTGCAGGTGGGGTCTCACCTGAGCAGAGTTGAGGTGGATAAATTCAGGAGTTTTCCCCCACAAATCCATGGGGTGAAGTCCCACCCTCCTGTCCAGCCCCATCCCTTTGGCAGAACTTCTCTTTAGCCCCTTTTGGTGTCTTCCAGCTCAGTTTTCCCTCCAAGGGTAAACTTTTTCCTGTCTTTTTTTTCCCCAAGGTAATTCCATGCTCTTCATCTGCCTCTGCAGCTCCAGCTGGGCTGTTCCTGACTCGAGGAGCCTTGCATGTACCCAGGCAGCTGGAAACAGGGAAAAATGCCCCAGTGGGAAGGAAAAGAAGGACTTTGGGGTAGAAAAGCTTGTGGGTCATGTGAAGGAAGATGAATACAGATCCCTGAAGGATTTGCAGATGTTTCTAATCGACAAGAGAATCTCCAAACCCACAATGATTCCCGTGTGTATGGGCATGAACAGGGTACCAGGCACTGCTATTTCCCCTCTCAACATCCAAATCTGATTCACTGGGGCATCAGATCTGAGTAAAATCCCTGCCAAATCAAATTTGGACATCTCGGCCTGACCTTGGCACCCTCAAACCATCTGAGCATCCACACAAACCCCACCCAAGAGACAATTTTGCACCCAGGGTTTCCCAATCGAGTCATGTGTGTCCCAGCACAGCCTTCATTCCACCTTTTTAAACAGCAGGATATGAATGAAAATTCCCCCAAAACCCCCTTTTTGAAGGGTATTTCTTTGCTGGGAATGCAGGAGTGGAGCTGTGCTGCTCCTTGCAGCTTTCCCCCACAGAGCTGGAGGTAACTCTGAGCTGGGGGTCACTCCTGCGAAATCCATGCACTGCCCAGCTGTAAAATGGGGATATCACGTTGCAAATAAAGAAAAAAAGAGAAGGTTTTTTAAGGCAAACAGGGTCTTGTTAAGGTTTCTGGAGAGGTCTGAGTTCAACCCCCCTTGTGGGGGAGACAGGAGGGCAGAGCAGAGCCTTGAAATAAAGCAGGAGGTGCTGGGTGAGGGATCTTGGATTTACAGCCAGGGCTCAGGGCTTTCCACCAGAGCCCCAAAGCAGCCAAATTAATCAGGCTAATGAAGAACTCCAGGCTGCTGAAGGCTTTGGCTGTGCACCACCCCTTAATTAGGGCTAAATCCCTGATTCTGGGCATGCAGAGGTGCAGCTCCTCCGTCTGGAACATGATTAACCTCAGTGCTGGTGTGGAAAGAACAAAACCCAGCCCAGAGGATGGGATGAGGGGGTTTGGCTCTGCCTGGGGTTCAGCTCAGGTCAGGCTGGGTCTGACATTCACCCCCTCCAAGCAGAGCCAGGACAGGTTTGGCTGCTGGAGGAGATGCTCAGGGATGCCGGAATCACCAACATCTGCATTTGAGGACTTAAAAGGTTTTTTGGGGGAATTTTCATTCATATCCTGCTGTTTGAAAAGGCAGAAAGGTGCAATGAAGGTTCTGCTGGGACATACATGGCTCGATTGAGAAACCCTGGGTGCAAAATTATCTCTTGGGTGGGGTTTGTGTTGATGCTCAGATGGTTTGAGGGTGCCAAGGTCAGGCTGAGATGTCCAAGTTTGATTTGGCAGGGATTTTACTCAGATCTGATGCCCCAGTGAATCAGATTTGGATGTTGAGAGGGGAAATAGCAGTGCCTGGTACCCTGTTCCTGCCCATGCACATGGGAATCATTGTGGGTTTGGAGATAACCTCGTGGATTAAAAACATCTACAAATCCTTCAGGGATCTGTGTTCCTCTTTCTTCACATGATCCACAAGCTTTCCTCCACCAAGGTCCTTCTTTTCCCTCCCACTGGGGCCTTTTTTACCATTTCCAGTTGCCTGGGTACCCTGGTTGCAAAATCCTCTCTTAGGTGGGGTTTGCATTGAGTTTCAGATGGTTTGAGGGTGCCAAGGTCAGGCTGAGATGTCCAAGTTTGGTTTGCCAGGGATTTTTCTTAGATCTGAAATGAACTCACTGTTAACAACAAAACAGAATTGATTGATCCCAAACCACAAAAAATCTAAATGAATGAATTAATTCCAAGCCTTTGTTGTGTCAAAGAGCTTTCTCCTGGGTGAGAGGGTGACCGTGTATAAATGCTGATTTTTAGAGGGCAGAGTTAAGGTGGGAACTGCAAAAGGCATTTGGGAATTGGGGCAGGGAATTTATCATGGTTTAGTATAAACCAAACTGTTCCATCATGGAATGCATTTGGCCACCAGGGCTGGTTTTCCATCCACCTGTGCCTGTGTCACCTTGAGCTGCAGTTCTGTCCCCAGGGGCGTTCTTTATTTATTTATAATATTTTTATATATTATATAATATTATTTATAATAAATATATCTTTATATGTTATACTTATATAAATCTATATTTATTTATATGTTCATTATATATAAATTATATATTTGTGTGACTGCATTTGCACGTATTTGTGTCCCCATCACTGTGCAAAATGCTCCCATTTTAAAGGAGGAAAACACACAGGAGTGAATTCTTTTCTCTAGAGGGAACTTCATTTGACACAAGGGGAGGAGTTACCTGAAGCCAGAACTGCCCTTCCCAATGTTCCCTGTCTGATCCAAGAGTGGATTGGGACCAGCTGCATCACTGAGCTCCTCCTCTCCCTCAGTGGAAGCTCAGGAGAGCTGTTCTTGGCTTAGACCAGGCTTATCTGCTGGCCTAACCATTCAAGGCTGCCTTGCAGGAATTAGCTGGACTCCATAATTAGCCAGGAGGAAGTTTACCGCAACCAGTCAACCTCAGCAGAGAGGGAATTCATTAAATATCTCTGGTTTGCCAAGCTCAAGGCTGATTTTGCAAGTCAAAGAAGCTTTTTGTTTTTAATTGCATTTTCTTTAATGGTTTTGCCAGGAAAAAATCCATGCGTGTCCTCTCCAGCAGAGACAGGCACTCGGCCTTCCCAGATTTTGCTTCTTGGCTCCAAATCCAAGAGATTTTCTGATTCCCATGTGACACAGTGACATGCAGAGCAGGGAATGGGGATCTGGGGCTGATTCTGAGCAGTGCTGCCCAGGGGGATGCAGGGCAAGGCAGAGCCCCCTGTCCATGGAGCACACAGCAGAAAGGGGGGTTCTGTGGGCTCTCTCTGGTCGCTCACTTGAGTTCCAGATCCCTTTCCAAGGAAGGCTTGGCACAGGTGATTGGGGCCAGGGGCTGCAGGGCCTGAGCTTCCAATTCCCAGACAAGTCAGGGGTGTCCTGTTCTGGGTGCTGCTCACCTGCCCCATCCCAAAGCCTCTCCCAGGAGTTTCTTCATCTCAAATCCTCTCCCAGGAGCTACCCCTCATCCCAAATTGTCTCCCAGGAGCTCCCCCATTCCAAAGCCTCTCCCAGGATCTTCTTCATCTCAAAGCCTCTCCCAAGAGCTAGTTTATGGTGTCAAGGAACACTTCAGGTTGTGAGGGACGTTAAAGCCCTTCCCATTCCAGCCCCTGCTCCAAATCCCACCCAGCCTGGCCTTGGGCACTTTCATGGAGCTTCATTCCTTGTCCAAGTGCTGGAGCTGGGTCTGTGCCCTCTTCTGCTGCTTCTGAATCATGGTTATTCCCAGCCAGCTCTGCCTAAATTTCCATTGCAGCAGAATAAAGCAAACCCCACTGTGATTGTGTTCACAGAGGTCTGAAGATGAGGGAAGAGACAAGGATCTGACTCCCTGTTTCAGAAGGCTTGATTTATTATTTTATGATATATATTATATTAAAACTATACTAAAAGAATAGAAGAAAGGATTTCATCAGAAGGCTGGCTAAGAATAGAAAAAGAAAGAATGATAACAAAGGTTTGTGACTGACCAAGACAATCTGAGCCAGCTGACTGTGATTGGCCATTAATTAGAAACAATCAACATGGGCCAATCACAGATGCACCTGTTGCATTCCACAGCAGCAGATAATCATTGTTTACATTTTGTTCCTGAGGCCTCCCAGCTTCTCAGGAGGAAAAATCCTAAGGAAAGGCTTTTTCAGGAAATGTGTCTGTGACACCCCACTATCATCATCCTCACAGAGCTGAGGGGCTGCAGAAGTTCTCTGACCCTGAAGCCCCACCAGGAAACTCCTTTGTCCCCAGGGATGGCCTTGAGTGCCAGGAGCTGCAGGGCTGCAGCCCAGGGCTGCTTCCTGCTCTGATGGGATCTTCATCCAAGAGCCTCTAGAAATCCAGGTCCTTGGAGAGGCAGAGGGCAACCAGCTGGTCCAAAAGCCACACCTCCTTCCTGACTGGTGGCTTGGCCCTACCTGACACTGTGAGGTCACCAGGTGGGTTTGTAATACAGTTCTGGGCCCTCAGTTTGGGAAGGACATTGAGGGGCTCGAGTGCATCCAGGGGAGGCAACAAGGCTGGAGAGGGGCTGGGAACACAAACCCTGTGAGGAACCCCTGAGGGAGCTGGGGGTGCTCAGCCTGGAGAAAAGGAGACTCAGGGCTGCCCCCATCACTCTCAGCAGCTCCTGAAAGGTGCCTGTGCTCAGCTGGGGCTGGGCTCTTTCTGCAGCAGCACTGACACAACCAGAGCACACAGCCTTTAGCTGCACCAAGGGAAATACAGGTTGGATATCAGGAAAAAGTTTTTTACAGAAAGGGTGATAAAGTTCTGGAATGACTGCCCAGAGAGGTGGTGGAGTCACCATCCCTGGGTGTGTTTAACAAAGCCTGGATGTGGCACTGGGTGCCAGGGTTTAGTTGAGGTGTTTGGGCTGGGTTGGACTCGATGATCTTGAAGGTCTCTTCCAACGCAATGATTCTGTGAATTGAATTATGTGAATTCTGTGAATCTGTAGGGCTTTCAGAGCCAGCAGGATCCCCCTTTTTTCCTCCTGTATGCTCCACTTGCTGCTGCTTTGTGCTTCCAGTTCCAGCTCTAGGAACAAACCCAACCAGAGACTGGGGAAAATTAATTTAATGTTCCTTCACTTCACTCTGCTGCATTTCTTCTCCAGATCAACTTTCTTGGTAGCATCTAAGGCGGGTGGTGGCTCCCTCAGGGGTGTTTCTTCAACAGGGAGCAAAGTTACCTTGAAAATTCCAAACATCTCAGGGTGTCATGGACTTGCTGGGGCAGAGGAGGCAGAAATTGAGGGGATCTGGAGGCTTGGCCTCAGGACTTGCATTAAATTTTGTCCTTGGGGGGCTGACCTCAGTGCAGGGGAGGTTTTCCAGCCCCTCCATCCCTTTTGGGAAGGACCATGGGGGATAAATAACGCCCTGCTGGGACAGGAGGTCGGGCCAGGGCACCCTGCAGGACCTTTAGGGATGGATTTCCCTGGGCAGCTCTGGCTGGAGCTGAGCCAAAGGCAACAAGAGGAGCCCATCCCACCCTCAGAGTGGGATTTGCTCAGGCACAGGAGACTTTGGAGCACTCCCAGGGACTCTGGGAGCTTGACCTCAGTGTCCAGGGGCCAAAATGAGCCAAGGGGACAACTTTGGGTCTCCTTTGGGTGATCTTTTGAGTCTCACCTTTGGGGTCATCACTCCTTCAGTCAGAAGTTAAGAGAGTTCTCTTGCAAACACCTCAGAATCCCTTTTTTTTTCCTCCATTCCTGGAGAAAAACTCATCTGAATATTCTCATTTTGTTGCATTTTCACATAGAGAAGGAGAAGTGTGAGAGCTGCAGACAGGCCCAGGCTGGGAGCACCAGGATGGAAACAACCCCAAACCTCTCTGCTGAGCCCAGGGGAAAAAACTCAGAGAAAAAACTCCACTTTTTTTCCCAGGGAAAAAAAACCCACTTCTTATGTTTCCTTAACCCTCTTCCCTTTTGCTTTTTTCCCTTGGAAAAATGAAAGGGATGCATCAGTGCCCAGGGCAAACCTGGAGCCCTCCAGCCCTGGAGAAGTGAGAGCTCAGCCCTGCCCAAAGCAGCCCCAAATGGGAATTATTTCCTACTGGATTTCCAGTTCCAGCTGTTATCTGTGCAGGCTGAGGAGCCAGTGTGCCTCTGCATGCCTTCATCCCATCACCTGCAATCCCCAAACCTCATTTTCCAGATGGAGAAACTGAGGCACCAACTTGAGCCATTTCCAGGTCAACACAGAGGTCTGGCCTCTGATGGGGCTGGTTTGGTTTTCCTGATGAGGATGTGAATTAATTTAGGAATTTAATATTAGGGCTGGATGGCAAGAGGGTTGTGCCTTCCCTCATCCCAGCACTGATCTCAGCATCAGCATCCCACAGGCTGCACGATCCTGGGGCTTTGGGAATGCTTTTCTGGGAGAAAACAGCTCCCAGCTGCTCACAGGATTGCTGGAAAGTCTTCATTTTCAATGCAAATAAAGGAAATAAAACCAGAAAATTATGGCCTGAAAAACAGCCATGCTGACCCATCTTGCTGTGGGACAAGGGCAAGATGGAACACCTGCTTTGAAATACCTGCCTTGGAATATTTGCTTTGGAATACCTGCCCTGGAATACCTTTATTTGATGAGATTGAAATGAGTCTGTTCAGACAGGGATGCTCAAACATGACGCGGGAATGAGGGAAAGTCTTGGATGGTTTGAGTCCCTGCACTTGAGGATTTGTCCAAGGGGGAACCCAGAAAATCCCCTGTGCCACAGGGCAATGAAAAAGAGCTGGAATCCGTTAAAAATCTCCAAATAAACAAGCAAAAACTTTGCCAAATCAGTGCCCAGGATAAAAAAAATTATTATTAGAAATAATTTGCTGAGTGTGGCTGTGTTACACCAGATCCCAAATGTGAGGTTTGCTGTAAATGGTTTTCCCACAGGCATTTGAATGGATATTTGTTTCCCTCTGGAGTGTAACTGGGATGGCTTCATTTCCCTTATCAGGAGTGCTGCTGGCAAAAGGTTTCAGGATCTTGGAACAGCTCATTCCCCTGGATCCAGCTCATCCCCAAATCCCACACATTAAAACCCCACAAGCCAATTTCCATTTTCAGAATGGAAATTTTTAGAATTTTTCACAGGGGATGTAAAAAAGAGGAGGAAAACAAGGGTTTGGCTCTTGGGGCTCGCTCCTGGCATTTCCAAGGTGAGGGATTTGGGGTGGAGGAAGGGATGGGGCTGAGGTTCTCCATCGGAAGGGCTGCACTGCCATCTCCAGGTCTGCCTGCACAGCCCCGGCTGCAGCTCCATCCCCATCCCCATCACTCTGGAATTATCCAGCTGCGCTGGCTGGATTTTAATGCTATGAAAAGCAGTCAAATATTTTTGTTGAACAGTATTTTAACAATAATTTAATTTAAATTCTCAATCACCTTCTTTTCCCCCTAAGGATTTATCCCTGGGAAAATTTCCAGCCTGGGCATTTTGTTCCAGCACAGGTGTGGGTGCTTACAGTGATGCAGGGCTGCTTCGTCAAGCTGCTCCTAGCCCCTTCTGCATCCCCCAAATCTTAGGGAATAGCATCTATTTCTAGTAAAATCGCAAGTTTTTATGTCTTTTTTTTTTTTTCTTGGAAAAATAAAAGAGATGCATCAGTGCCCAGGGCAAGCCTGGAGCCCTCCAGCCCTGGAGCAGTCAGAGCTCAGCTCTGTCTGAAGCAACCCCAAATGGGATTTATCTTAGGGAAAAGTATGCATTTCTAGTAAAATTGCAAGTTTTTCTGATTTTCCTTTTTTTTTTTATTTATTTTCTGCAGGCAGAGTCCTGGGTGCCACTCTGTGTTCTTCCTTTAAATCCAGGTGTCCCCCAGTATCACCTTCCCTGGTCTGCTCCAGATGGCCGCCTTTGCTCCAAAGGGGTCTGGATGTGGCCCCAAAAAGCTCTGGATCAGCCAGGCACGGCCAGGCTGCAGCACCCCGGGATACCCATGAGATGGCACTGGAGCTGCAGCCTTGGTGCTGGGAAAAATCCACTCCAGGGATTTGGTCCCAAAAATATCCTATGCTCCGATATCTGACACAGGGCTGGGCTTTCTCTTCTGCCTGGGAACCAAGTGAGGTGTGGAGCAGCTCCTGAAGGCAGAGGGTGCTGGAAATCTCAGGAACTGTGGGGAGTGCAGCAGGTCAGAGCTGCTGGGGAGCTCTTTGGTTTATTCCTGGCCACTGCAGAAACTGCCAGAAAACCCCAAGCTGCCCCAAAAAGGGGCTGGGTGTGCAAGGCAGGGGCTGGTGGGGAGGCTAGGCTGGACTTTAGTGTCAATTAATGCCCATATTGGTGCCTCTCATCCCTTTCCAGGGCTTCTCTCTTCCTGGCAGGTGTCCAAGCATTTTTTCCTGCCTGATTCCACTCCCCAACATCCTGCAGTGCTCTCCCTGCTGTGGGCACAGCTGGCACCCCATGGATGCCCCAAAATGATGCCCAGCCCTTCTGGCACCTTGGAATCTCCTGAGCTTTCTGGCTTGGTCCCTGGGGCAGGAGCTGAGATGGTGCCGTGACCCTACAGGGGGTGGTGGGAACATCCCGACCCTCAGAGCAGCTTTGGGGTTCACCTGTGCTCTGGTTTGGAAGCAAAACCAGTGAGAGACTCCAAGTCAGAAATACAATTTATCAGGAAAAGGAAAACCAAAATACATGCAATAATACTAAAGAAAAACCAGTGGCAGAGTGAGAATACAACCTGACACCCTGTTGGTAGCAGACTGTGGGAGCCCAGAACATCCCTCTGGCTGTCCAGGATGGCCAAGACCCCTGCCAGGGGGCTCAGAGACCCTGGCACAGAGCCCAAAACACCTGTGGGTTTGATTATGACCCATGGAGCAAATTACCAACCTTAGATGAAGATCAGCAAGCCACGACAGTTTAGGTAGAATGATAGTGAAGTTATCATGGGGTGGAAAAGTAGATTTTGGGGTTTCTAGAATGGGGGTTCAGGGGGCAAGATGGAGGGATCTGTGCGTGTCCAGCCTTTCTCCTTCTTCTTCTTCTTGGCCTCCATCTTCTGTGATGGTGGCACTTTTAGATCGGTTTAGAGCAGAAGCTCACTGTCTAACGCAGGTGATAGGTATTGGGAAGTAATTGTAAACATTGTACGCATAGTTTTTAGTATAAAGACATAACACCACCCTGGGGGCAGGCAGAGTGCCTGGAACTGTCCTGCTGGATGGACCTTGGCAGGGCAGGAGAAAACTTTTTATAGATAAGGAACAATAAACAACCTTGAGACCGAGAAATGAAGAGCCCTGACTCCTTCAAGCGCTGGGATGGGAAAAGAGACTTTCTAACTTTTCTTGGGGTCACTCTGACCAGCTAAAGATACCACCCTCCTGGAGTGGCAAATATGGCTCTTTTGAGCAGGGATCCTGTAGCCTTCCTCTGAAGATCCAGTGGAAAAGACAGTCATTCCTCTGGGGATGCAGTGAAGAGACTGACTGTACTGTCCCAAACCCCAGAGTATATCCAGGTGGGGAGGCTTAGCTCCTTCCCTCTGGCTGAAGCATCTCACAATGGGCTGATATCATTCTATTAGTCATGTGGTGAGTCCATTAAACAGAAATGGCTCCTGGAGGGAGTTGTGTCCCAAAACCCAGATTATATCCAGCTGGGGATGCTTAGCTCCTCCCCCTGGGCAAAGCATCTGGCAATGCGTCGGTATCATTCTGAGTCATGCCGTGGGTCCTTGATTACCCATTAAACAGAAATGGCTCCTGGAGGGAGTTATCTGTGAGTCATGTGGCAAGACGTTGATGGGCCCATTAAAAAGAGATAAGGAAAAAAATGATGCCCCTCCTGGTTTCAGCAGCTCTTGAGGGTGGGAAGAGAATATATCTTAATATTGTAACCTAGGAAAACCTGCAACACTCAGACCCTGCTCTGAGGCAAATCCTTGGAGAGGGAGAGGATGGATCCTCTTACCAGATGTCAGGTGAGCACAAATTTTGGAGGGATGGGCAGGTCAGCACAAACACCTGGGAATGGCTCTGTAAATTCAGGACTTGCAAATTCTTAAAAATACCCCATAACCTTCCCCAAAGTTCATTTAAGGCCCTCAGGTCCTTGCAAAGGGGCTGGGGCCAGGGCCAAGGAGGGGTGACATGGGTGTCCCACTGCCATGCCATGGTCCCCTTTGCTGTGCTCCACAGGTGCATTTGTGTTTCCCACCGCATCAAATCCCAGAATTGAGTTGGAAGGGACCTCTAAGCTCTTCCAGCTCCACCCCATAACAGGGACAACACCCCCCACCACCCCAGGAGGCTCCAAGCCCTATCCACCCTGGCCTTGGACACTTGCCAGGACGGGGCAGCCAGAGCTGCTCTGGATAACCGCTACCAGAGCCTCCCCACCCTACATCCACGGGGTTATTTCCCTCAAAATACACCACAGAGACTTTTGGAAGAGATTTGGCACCCTGGGGTATTAAATTATTAAGTGTACCAAGCCCTGAGTGCCACCCCAGCTGACATTTCCAAGTTCCATCACCTCCCCACCTCTAACCTGAAGGTTGTTGCTCATGGATGCTGGGAGTCTGGAGGGGCTTTCCAGGTGTTCAGGAACACCTGGCACATGGACCACTGTGGAGAAACCTCTCCCCAAACCCTGGGATCTCTGTATCCTCACATTCCCTGCTCTGCAGACACTCAGACATGGGAGCAGTAATGGGATTAACGGATGTTTTCCCACTGGAACTAAACAAACAATGGATAAAACCCCCAATATTGGCACCAAAACACACACAATGACATCAGATCCCCTGGAAATCCTCAGCAGGGAATGCCCCCAGTGGGAACCCCCTGGGACAGACCCCATGAGATGCTGCTCTCACAGGTCCAACGGGTCCCACTCACTGCCACATTCCCAAGGGAAAACAAATGGGATTCTGTCCATGCCCCTCCTCTGTGCCCTGCCTGCATCTCAGTGCAAGGAAACTGAAATAAAGACATGGAATGCAAACAGTAGTGAGGGATTTTTTCCTTCCCCAAATCCTCCTTTCCTCCCTGTGTTTGATTCCTGGAATTTTTCCAGGCTGCCTGCTCCATCTGGGGCATAAATACATGGAATAAATATATTAAACAAATGCATATAATAAATACATGTAATAAATATCTAAGAACACATACAATAAATACACATAATAAATTAATAAAATAAATACATTATAACACCTATAATAAATACATGTAATAAATATGTATGACAAATAATAACATCATGTTAATCTATATAACAATAACATAATAATAACAACATAATGGTACATATAATACATAGATATAGTAGATAAAATACAGATAATAAATACATCTATTTATTTATTATATTAGTATATAATAAATGTATTTATTTATTTTATTAGTATATAATAAATGTATATACTAAATACATAATAATATACAATAAATGCATATAATACCTATATAGTAAATCTAATACATGCATAATAATAGATAATAAATTCATATAATGAATTCTATAATGAATATAATAAATATAAAGTATAATACATATAATAAACATATAATAGTAAATAATATAATATAATGTAATAATAACATCAGTAAATGAATGTAATAAATACATAATAATATGTGTAATGAATATATCAAGGAGATATTTGGAGCATAAATGCACCACAGTTTTCACTATACGTACACACACTTTTTATTTTTTATAAATATATATGTCGTAGAGAGAAAGATGCATCAAGGCTGTTCCACAAATGGAAACTCATCAAGTTCTATCTTGCAGATAATGATTTCTATTCTTATTTTTCTTTATCAAGCTCCAGGAAAACAATTAAAACTTCCTCCAAATAATAATGATAAAAACAAAAAACCCAAACAACAAACCCTGCAAGAAATCTGAGCCCACATTTAATCTGCAGTCTTCAAAAGTTTCTTGGAAAGCTTAATTAAATGGGAATTCATCTGTGCATTGGCTCTGCCTTGTAAAGCCTGATAATGCCGGAGTCTTAATTAAAAAAACGAATGCAGCTTTTGGTTTTTATTCTGCCACTTCAAGGGGAAAAAGCGCCAGGCAGGGCTGTCAATAGAGCTGAGAGATGCATCAGCCCCACATTGATTTTGTCGTGTTTAAACTCCCAGTTCCGGGTTCATATGAAAATGATTCCCAATTTATTAATTTTGTGGCTCTAAAGGGCGAGAGGAAGCAGGGCCGGAGGAGTTTTAGTGCCTGGAAAGGTTTCATCCCAAAAGTTGAATCCCAAAGCTGCGACCTTGGGATCAGGATCTCCCCTGGTGAGGGATATTGGATCCTGCAGCTCCTGACTCCATCTGGAGATTTTCCAATAACCTTCAAAACCCACTCCAGGACAGGGATGGGCCTCTTCTCCTTCAAATCCAGATTATTTTTATGGAAAATTGGAGATTAATGTTCTCCTGACCACTGGAGATGTCCGTGTTGGGTTGGGAGGGGCTTTTCCCTCTCCTTCCAACAGCAGCATTTCCCAGCACTTGTCCCCAAATGTCACCAGTGCTGACGGAACAGGGAAACTGCTCCAGGACTTCCTGCCCTGCTCTCTCTAAACCCCCTCCTTTCCATTTTCCCAACCCACGCTGGGGACAACCTGTCAGAAATATGGGAGTAAAAACCCACCCCAGGCTCGAGAATCTCCTTCCAGAGCACCTCCTGGGAAAGAAGTCCTTGGGACAATGTTCTGCTGCTCAAAATGCCAGGAAAATGCTGGTTTTCCTAAAGATCCTACTGTGCTCCAGCCCCCGAGGAAGTTCGGGAGAGTCTTAAGTGGATTTGGTGGGTTTAGATAACATCGAGATAACAACATCAGGGCTTTAAAGCTTCCAGGGAAGAAAAATGTTGACAGGGAGAAAATCAACCTTCTCCTGGAGATATTTTCCCATCTCAATATCCGCTGGGATGCTGCATTGCTGCATTGCTGCTGGGAGATGGGGTTTTTTTTGGGGAAAAGCCTCATCCGGATGTTTTTCTTCCGCCTTCGTGCCGCATTCCGATGGGGAATATGGAAAAGTTGTGCTGACTTTGCTGCTGGAGTCAGTCTCCTTCCAGCTTCAGACAGTGATATAAGGATCTCTTTAATGCTAATTAATGCGACGACACAAGGAATTAATTCTGTATTAGGCAAAGCTGTTAATTATCCCCAAATAAAACAAAGGAAAAAAGGGAATCAATGCAGGAGAAATGACAACCGATCCTTGGCTTCCCTCTCCACATCCTTTCCAACACCCTGTTCTGGAAAAAGCAGCCTCAGGAACATCTTCTGGGCAGCCCTGAGGGCTTCAGGTTTAGCTTGGAAACAGAAGGAATTCTTCCCTGCCCTTGGAGGGAGTTCCAGGTGCTTGGCCAAGGATGAATGGCATCATGTTCCTTTTATCCACAGGGAAAATGGCAGCAGGCTTTTCCCAGGGACATTTTTCTTCTCCCAAGGAGGAGGTGAGATTCAGGCATGGATCAACAAATAACACTGATAAATATAACCACAAAGCCATGATGGGGAGCTCAGGGTTTGAGATTCCCATTGCTGTGAGATTCCCATTGTTCTGAAATTCCCATTGCTGTGCGATTCCCATTGCTTTGAGTTTCCCATTGCTTTGGAATTCCCATTGCTGTGAGATTCTCATTTCTTTGAGACTTCCATTGCTGTGAGATTCCCATTGCTGTGAGATTCCCATTCTTCTCAAATTCCCACTGTTCTGAAATTCCCATTGCTTTGGATTTTCCATTCCTTTGATAGTCCCATTGTAAAAAGAGCCCATCCAAAGGAGTTACAAAAGCAGAGTCTCTCTTTCCTGTGCCTCAGTTTCCCATGGGATGAAGTGCCATTACATTCCTGGGATGCCTCTTCAGCTTCCCAAAATATTGATTAAATAACATCAAAGGAATTGTCATGTCTGGAATGCCCCTGACAGGAGTGTGGTCCATAGGACACCGAATTTGCTTCAGAAAGAAGAAACAATTCCTGTTCTTTTAAACTCTGTTCCCCCTTTATCTCCTATTATTGATTCAGGAATAATGAGACAATGGAGATTTAAGGGTGGATTTCCTCCCTTTTTGTTGCTAAACTGAACAGAGATAAAAGATATCAAATTTTCAAGTTGTTTGGGACTCAGTGACTGCTGGGATCAGTGGATGTGCACACCCTCATGGCTTGTCCAGCCACATTATCCCAAAATTTGGCACAGGTTGGGGGGATCAGTAACAAAGCCCTTGATGCTCCACCCAGGGTTTCTCTCCAATGGAGAAATTTACACTTTGCAGCTCTCCCTCTTTATGGATTGACCTCCTCTGGGTTTTTTCACCTGCCTCATGTCCAGAGAAAAGAGCAAAGTGAGCACTTGCCTCCTGGAACACAGGCTTGGATGGATGGCTGTGCTCCAGAAACCTTGGAATGGGAGAGGAGAGGAGAGGAGAGGAGAGGAGAGGAGAGGAGAGGAGAGGAGAGGAGAGGAGAGGAGAGGAGAGGAGAGGAGAGGAGAGGAGAGGAGAGGAGAGGAGAGGAGAGGAGAGGAGAGGAGAGGAGAGGAGAGGAGAGGAGAGGAGAGGAGAGGAGAGGAGAGGAGAGGAGAGGAGAGGAGAGGAGAGGAGAGGAGAGGAGAGGAGAGGAGAGGAGAGGAGAGGAGAGGAGAGGAGAGGAGAGGCAGCATTCCTCTGGTCAGCCTGAATGGGCCTGGCACATCCCTTTTTCCTGCCTGGAGCTGTCTTCAAACACTTGAAGATCAAAGTCCTCATGAACATTCAGGTTCATAAACAACAGCAAAATTTGCAGCTGTGGCTCCCCCTTGGACATTTTTCTTTCTTTGCCTGTTGCCAAAGGTTAGGAAAGGATGTTCTGCACCTTCAGCTGGGGTGTGTTTTAACTAAACTCACCCCTGGGTTCTAACCCTACCTGGATCTACTTAGAAGGTGCAGAGCACCTCTGGGCTCATTCTGCTGCCCAAATCAGTGTCCAGAAGGAGATTTTAGGGTTTCAAGGATGGACAAGGAGAAGATGGATGCCCTTCCAATCCCCATCCATTGCAGGAATGGTCCTGGCAGAGCAGGTGTGCTCTGAGGGGTGGTTGGAGACACTCATCAGGGTGAACTGGACTTGTTCATAACCTTCCTGCACATTTCTTCCTTTACCTGGAGAAAGATAACACACTTATTTTATTTAATAAATAACATACATTATATATCAATAAATGTCTATATCAAATAAATACATTTAATTTAGTTTGATTTATTTAATATTGTTTCAGTTAGGCCAATGAATTGCTACTGAAAAGATACCTGAACATGTTTGATTTTCTTATTTTTTCTTGATTTTCCTAATTTGTCTTGATTTTCTCAGTTCTGTTTGCCATTTTCATGGATCCCTGCCAGGATCCTAGCAGGGGACAGGGAGCATCACCAGCCAAAAGCAGTGAAAGCAATGGGAATGGGCTCGTTAATGCTGTCCTTAACTGCTCATCCCAGCCAAAAAACCAGTAAAAACAAGGATGGAACTGGCTTGTAGGAGCTCAGCTCAACTCCTGAGCTTCTCCAGACTGCTTTTCTCTCCTCTTCCCTTTTCCCAGAGTCTCTCAAGACTGTGGACAGTATGTGCCTTGGCTTGTCTGGCCCTGCTGCTGAACCAAACAGCGGCACTGTGGTGTTTCACCCCACAGACACTTTGGGCCGGCTGGGTGTGTGGTGTTTCACCCCACAGACACTTTGGGCCGGCGGGGTGTGTGGTGTTTCACCCCACAGACACTTTGGGCTGGCTGGGTGCTGCACTGGGCCCGTGGGGACAAGGCCAGGCCTGCAGGAGCTCTGGTGGTGCTGGGATGGAGCTTCCCCCCATAACAGGGGCTGCTCCTCAGGTTTCCCTTTAGCAGAGAAGCTTTAAGGGGATGGTGAAGGAAAGGAGTCGGTTCTGATGGAGGGTTTGGATCCAGAGCTTTATTCTGGCCCACAGGCCTCTGAATGCAGCACCAGCTCCAACAGAACTCCCTGAGCCCGTGGTTGCTGCTCCTTTGAACCCCAGGGAGAGGGGCAGGGAAGGGGCAGGGAGCCACCAAGCAGGGACAGGAGGGGAGGGACAAAGGGACAAAGGACACCTGGATGGCCCAATGCCCCCCAGGGGTAGAGGGCATCCTTTGGATCTGCCAATTCCCTTCTGGAATGCCAGGACTGACAGACAGTGCTGGGAGGGGTCAGGGAGGGGAAAGGAGAGGTGACTGACACACCTGGGAGTGAATCTGCAGGGGAGGGACCCAGGGTTCTGAGGTAAACCCTGAAAACACAATGGAACATCTCCAGAGATCACAGCCCTTCAATAATGCCCTTCCCTGGCTGTTCCTGCAGGAGCAGGATGAGCATTGCTCTCCCTTCTCCCCTTTCAATGCCATTAAGAGCAGCCCTTGCCGGCTTTTCTCCCACAAAAGGGGATTTGGAAAAACCATCCCACGGCTTATTTAACTTAGTTTTGCTTCCCCTCTCTCTGTGAGAGTGGCTGGGGAATGAATTCCTGTTCTGCTTCCAGGGAGGAAAATCTGGGTGTTTTGGGTACTTCAAGCTGAGGTCAGGAGGATTTGGGGGTGGAGCAGGAGGGGCTCTGGGCTCTCAGTTTGGATAAGCAGCTTTGGGGAGTCTTAGAGCAGGCAAAATGAAACAGACCCAAACTCCTGAGCTTGGAATTAAAGAGGGGATAGCAAAGGATGGAGGCAAGGGGGGAATAATGCTCCTAATTCTAGCTAGGTGGGGATAAGAGCATTAATAATGCTCCTTTTGGTCAAAATATGCAGTGAAATTATGGATAATCCATGAGCAAGGAGCTGGGCAGGACAAGCATCCCCCTCTTGTCCTCACAGCTCTTTAACCCCCCTAAAACCCCACAGCCTGGAAAGGGTTAAAGAGCACCATTGCCAAATTGGCATTAAACTGTGCTAATGTGGGCTAAGTGACTGCTCAGGGGAGCAGAGAGGAGAAAAATGATGTGCCATGTATTTCTAAATAATAAAGGGTTATTTATTAATAATCTGGAATTGAACAAAGAGTCTATGAAGCTCAATTAATTATTACTTGTAAAGTGCTTCAGAGATTGCTGGATAAAAGCTGCTGCAGAAGGGAAAGGTGTTGCAAGGGAAATGGATCAACCTTCAGCAGGAAAAACCCCTGGCACCTCATCCCAGGGACCTGGTGGGATGTGCTGACAGCCCAGGGGATGTTTAGATCCCCAGGGATGGAGGGTTTGGAAACTGGAATTGTTTCTTCCCTGTAAGGAAAAAAGGTTTTTTGGAGTACAGTGATGGGTTTGGGTTTTTTTGGAAAGTTTTTGTGCTTTTTTTTAAGGGTTGTTTGAGCTTCAAGTGTTACAGTTTTAGGAGATTTGATGTTGTAGTCTCTTCTTAATTGGTTAAAAAGTGGGGTAAGTTCATTGTTGGTAATTCTCAAAATAGGTTCGACTTAGTTACCTTCTCTCAGAAGCTGCTGTAGATCTTGTAAGGTGCTGATCCTGGTCTGGAATTTTCTGTGTTGTAATTGTTTGTTTGGTCATCCTCTACCTCAGATCATCATGGGGACAGGGGAGGTGTGTCAGCCATCCCTTGGGGAGGGATGAGCCCTGTGGCACAGGAATGTGTGGGATCCAGCTCCTGACTGGGAACAGGCAGGGATGAGGGCTGGATTCAAGCTTCAGCCCTGGAGCTGAGATGAAATTGAAATCATTGCTAAAATTAATCATTTTTTTAGTGAAATGAGACAAAATTGGAAAATGAGCAGTTCCCAGCCTCCCGTTCCCCCTTTTTTGCTCCTAAAAAGAAGAACAGGAAGAGAAAACCTTCTTGAATATTCAAAGCCTGCAGAGGGGAGGGAACAAATAATTCCCACCTTTTTGTCCTGACAGCACACTCAGCCCTGGTCTCTGTCTGGAGATGATTTCTGGGGAAAACCATCTCTGACAGCCCAGAAATATTGCCCTGCTGCAATTAGTTCCCTCTTAAGGTTCTAATTTTATTTCTACCCAGAAGAAAACCCAACACCATACAATTAGCAAAACATCAAATCCATTTCATCCAGAAGACCCTCATGGGTGAGACTGAGCCAGCCTTCCCCTCCCCTGGGAGCCTTTGGGGTCCTTCACCACCCCCCAAGACCTTCTGGATAGAGAGGGGCTGCCAAGGTGTCCCAGGGACCCCTCACCCCCTGTGCCTCTAACTCCCATCGCTGCAGCTTGCAGCCAGCTTGGAAAACGCACCTTGAGTTTTATTTAAGCCCGTCCACTTTAAGCCTGGCCTGGTTTTTGGCTGGGACTCAGTTCATTAGTCCCTGCCAGAAAATTTGTGGGAAAACTGAGCGAGTGAAAAGCTCCAGGATTATCCCAAAGTGACCCTGTGGATCATCCCTAGATGGGAGAGGGGGAAGCAGAAATGAGGTGACCCAGCAGTTTAGGGGCTGAATGCGGTCTCTGTCCCAAACAGGGACAGCCCTGAGCTGTCCATTCCTCCCCAAAAAATCTCTAAGATTCCAACCTCTGGCTCTGTGCTGATTCTCCATCTTCCCTGTGCTCTACAGGACCCTTATTTTGCACCTTCTTATTTCTGTTTTTATTAAAACTTTAAAGCATTGCCTATTTCCCTCTCTCCAGCAGCCTCCTCTGGGAATATCCCCTGGAGAAATGAACAGAGCCATTGTTGGATAGAGCACAAACAACAATTGTTATCTGGGTTAGGACCCTGGAATTGTCCAGAGTTTAACAGGGAAGGTTTGGTGGACCTGGAAGGAGCAGAAAGGTCTCTGCTCCCTGAAAGAAGCTTTGATTTATGCCAGGGAAGGTTTCTCCAAGCTCTGAGGAGCAGGACAGAGGTGATGCTCTGAAAACTCTCAAAACTCCAAGTCCTTTGCCTACAGAAACTCCCTGTTCATAATAATTGACCAAAAGCTTGGGGTTTTACACCAAAAAACCTCCACTGGAAGCTGCATCAGGCAACGAATTCTTGGTTGGCCATCACATCTCTGATTTCTGTTACTTTTGCTCTTTTCTGGAGAAGAAGCTGTGGATGGGATCTGTCTTCTCCCTAACCTTGATTTCTGCAGGAAAACAAATCTGGGCTTTGCAATAATCAGAGTTTGAAATGCAGGAAAATCTGTGAAGTTAATGAGGGCCTCGCAATCAGCTGCTGGCAGAAATCCCATCATTGCACGGGGACGGTGACAAACGGTACCAAAAAGTGTTGAAGGGAGGAAAACAAACACAATGAGCCCCCTCCCCACATTCCTGGGAGAAAAGCCTGATTTGGCAAAGGCATCACGTTTCTATCTCCTACCATTCCCGTTATCCCATATTCAAACAGAAAAGCAACTGCTGGAAAAGAGGGGTTTGCAAGTGATTTAATGCCAGCATCCATTTGAATGTGAAATACCCAGGTTGGAATTTGTCTGTTGTTTGAACTCCTGGATTTTCTCCATGTTTGCCCATTTCCCCCATGCTCATCAACGGCTCTGTGACTTCTCCTTTGAGCCTGAACCATCCTGGAGTGCTGAGAAACACCCTGGTCTTTGGATCCTTTGATTATTTTTTTCCCCTTTTAAATGCTTTTTAAAGTGCCACTGTGTTCTTTTGGAGTCAGATTAACCACGCAATAAATTTGCATAATGTGGATCCATAATGTTTAATCAAAGCCTCTCTGGAAAGCTGTTATTGTCCAGGAGCTCCCATAAATCCTCACCATCACCTCCATGTTAAAGACTAAAGCTGCCCGGGGTACATTGGGCACTAATCATTTGCAACATTGAGTTGAAAGGAAATTATCCCTTCCCTTCCCTTCCCTTCCCTTCCCTTCCCTTCCCTTCCCTTCCCTTCCCTTCCTTCCCTTCCCTTCCCTTCCCTTCCCTTCCCTTCCCTTCCCTTCCCTTCCCTTCCCTTCCCTTCCCTTCCTTCCCTTCCTCTTCCCTTCCCTTCCCTTCCCTTCCCTTCCCTTCCCTTCCCTTCCCTTCCCTTCCCTTCCCTTCCCTTCCCTTCCCTTCCTTCCCTTCCCTTCCCTTCCCTTCCTTCCTTCCCTTCCCTTCCCTTCCCTTCCCTTCCCTTCCCTTCCCTTCCCTTCCCTTCCCTTCCCTTCCCTTCCCTTCCCTTCCCTTCCCCATTCTTGTGTGGAAACCTGAACCTCTTCAAGCCCCATGTGAGGCATTTTTAGCACTGGATGGGAGCGGGTCACCCCCAGCTTTCTAAACCTTTCTGGGGGTGTCAGGATTATTGGAATATTTACCAAAATTGTGGACGGGACAAGCCTTGGCTTGTCTGGCCCTGCTGCTGAACCAAACAGCAGCACTGTGGTGTTTCACCCCACAGACACTTTGGGCTGGCTGGGTGTGTGGTGTTTCACCCCACAGACACTTTGGGCTGGCTGGGTGCTGCACTGGGCCCGTGGGGACAAGGCCAGGCCTGCAGGAGCTCTGGTGGTGCTGGGATGGAGCTTCCCCCCATAACAGGGGCTGCTCCTCAGGTTTCCCTCTGTGGAGAAGCTTTAAGGGGATGGTGAAGGAAAGGAGTCGGTTCTGATGGAGGGTTTGGATCCAGAGCTTTATTCTGGCCCTCAGGCCTCTGAATGCAGCACCAGCTCCAACAGAACTCCCTGAGCCCGTGGTTGCTGCTCCTTTGAACCCCGGGAGAGGGGAGGGAAGGGGCAGGGAGCCACCAAGCAGGGACAGGAGGGGAGGGACAAAGGGACAAAGGACACCTGGATGGCCCAGTGCCCCCCAGGGGTAGAGGGCATCCTTTGGATCTGCCAATTCCCTTCTGGAATGCCAGGACTGACAGACAGTGCTGGGAGGGGTCAGGGAGGGGAAAGGAGAGGTGACTGACACACCTGGGAGGGAATCTGCAGGGGAGGGACCCGAGGTTCTGGGGTAACACTGAAATCACACTGCAACACAGGATTAAGTTTGGACTGCCCCAAATTTCTTTTCCAGCATCCCAAGGTTGGGTTATTTGTTCCCATCAGGATGAGCGAGCAGAGGAGGAGCATTCCAGCGTGCCAGGAAGAGATGGAGAGCCATGTGTCAAAACCGTTTGCACTTGGAAAATTATAAGACTCAATTAAGTCTTGAGTTTCTCTTTTTTTCTAGCTTTTAATTTCCTTTAAATGAGTCAGGCAATAAGGCATGACGGGGAGGCTGGAGAGGCAGGGTGAGCCTGGAGAGCTGACCCAAATCCTTCCCAGAGAGATTGGCCAGGAAAATCCCTCCCTGGGGCTGCTGGAGTGGGGAAATACAGGGAAACAGGGATGAGCAGAGAGGGGAACTGCCCCACTGATCTCATCTGTGTGGTGTCCCTGTCCTGACAGTCCCAATGGTCATGGAAGGTCTTTCCCAACTGGAATTCCATGTCACCACTCTTTATCTGCAGGTGCTGTTATCAGCCATTGAGGCTGTCAATGCTCCACTCTGGGGTCTCCCTGGAGATCCCATGGTGAACATCCTCAATCTGGAATAAAATCCACAGCATCCCTTGGCTGCCACCATGGTGGGGAAGGACTCCAAAAGGATGGAGAGGAAAGCAGATTCCATTGGGAAATTGCCTTTGGATGCCTCCAAGAGTGGCATGGGAGTAAAATGGAGATGAAAGGCTCAGGTGGTTCTGGAGCAGAAGAGTTTTCCTACCTTTCCAAGATCCGAATAAGAAGAGTTCAAGAAAACCCAACCCATGGGGTTTCCTAATTCCTGTAGGATACCCAGTGATGGGATGAGCTGAGCTGGTCCTTGTGAGCACATTCACCATTCCAGAAGGGCTACAAATAATGGCAACTTCCAGGAGGTGACATCTCCAAGCCTCTTAGGAGCCTAATTCTATAACAACATTAATTCAACATAAAGCCTTCATGAATAGGGATCGGGCTAATGCTGGGTTTGGATGTTAGGCAGCTTAGTCTTGCCCATCTTCATTTAACTGAGTGCCTGGTTCTGAAAGGCAGCACAGCTCCAGCTTATTTCAGGAATTCCCATGGAAAAAAAAAAAACCTTTTTCGGGATTCCTCCCCTGCTGCTGCTGGAGTTAGTTGTCCATCCTAGACCAGCCTAAGTTTTTATCTTATTTAGCTTTAGGCTCAAGCACAGATTGATCATTCAATAAAATGTGGACAAGAAAATATTCCTTGTTGCCCCCAGCTGTAATCCAAGAAGGATTTGAGCTGGAAGAGCAGTAGATCAACAGTAAATTCAGGGGATTTGGGGTTGCTGCTGCTCCAGAGATCAAATACAGCTCATTTAGGATCATGGCAAAACCAGCTCTCTGCCCCTTTATTTGAGGGGTTGGGTATTCTCCTGTCCTTCTCCTCCTGTGCCAACAAGACTTGGAAGCAGCCCTGGAGCACATGAACATCTTTCTATATCAGGAGCTCATCAGGCACCAGGATCCCTCTGGGGCAGTCCCAGACCTCACTGACCACCCCTGCTCTCCACAGGAGCACACTTCCATTCCCATTCCCAGCAAACAGCCAGATGGATCCCTGCCCTTTGGAACCCCCTCAGGAAACCATCTCAGCTCAAGAGTCACCACCAGGCACAGAAGGGCCAAAAGACCTCAAAAATGGAACTTAACAACAACCTAATCTAAGAGTGTTGTCCCACATTATTCCCTTCAGTATTTAGGATGATTTTGAAAACAATTCTATTGTTTTATACCTGGGAGAGCAAAGAAAGGAATGAAAAGCTCCTGCCTACACTGGAACCACCTTTCCTGCCTCACCCCAGTCCAAAGGTTTTGTTTTGGTTGGTCCCTTCCCTTTCTTTCACTTTTCAATTAATGAATTCCCTTTGGTTTGTGGGGTCTCAATCCCTGCCTTGGAAACCACAAGTGCAACACTCAGGGATGTTCACACTTCTTTTCTCTTCCTTATCAAGGCTTTGCCCCCTCCAGCCCAGGTGGGGAATAATTCCAGGCAACCTGAGGTCCAGATCAATATCCATCAACTGCAAGATGCTGCTCATCCCACCTGGGAAATCCTTAAAGGTGCTTTTCCCCACCAAAGGAAAGAGTTTCTCATCTTTGCTTTTCTCCCCTTTTCCTCAAAATTTGCATAATACTGAAAATTGGAGTTTTTATCATGAAATAAACTTCGAGATAGTCTCCTTAAGCATAGAATTCCAGAAGAACTTAAAAGCCCAGGAACCTTTGAGTTGGAAGGGACCTTAAAGCCCATCCAGTCCCACCCCCTGCCATGGGTGGGGCATTCCCCTGTCCCAGGCTGCTCCCAGCCCTGTCCAGCCTGGCCTTGGGCACTGCCAGGGATCCAGGGGCAGCCCCAGCTGCTCTGGGCACCCTGTGCCAGGGCCTGCCCACCCTCACAGGGAACAATTCTTAATTCCCAATATCCCATCCAGCCCTGCCCTGTGGCAGTGGGAGCCATTCCCTGTGTCCTGTCCCTCCATCCCTTGTCCCCAGTCGCTCTCCTGGAGCCCCTTCAGGCCCTGGCAGGGGCTCTGAGCTCTCCCTGGAGCTTCTCCTCTCCAGGTGAGCACCCCCAGCTCTCCCAGCCTGGCTCCATAGGATCATTTATACCCCAAATTCAGTTCAGCCTCCTGGTCCCTGCATGAAGGCTGGGGTGGACCAACCCCTTGCATCAGATTCTGGTGACTCTGGTGCCGTGGGCAGCAGCTGGAGGCATTTCAAGGTTGCCTCAATGTAAGCAGGAGCATTATTTTAGCACACAGTTTCCAAGAGACCTCAGATGCTGCCTTAATTACAGAAGCAGGGAAATAATTCCGAGTCAGAGGCAGGAGCGGGAGAAGATGAACAAGCAGAGATAAGGCTCTACCTCAAACACAGATAACTGCAAAGATTATCCAGGCAGCCCAGCCAGGTCTCAGCACTGAAGTCAAATAGATGGCTTAATGCTGGCCCTGAACTGAAAAAATGGTATTTAAGGATTTAAATCTTGAAAGACCTCATTTCCCAGCTGGTCTCTAATGGAATTCTGTTAGTTTGGGGAGCGGATCCTGCCCACTGCACAGGGCATCCATCACTCCAGCATTAATGTAAAGCTCTGTAATGCATCCAGAGCCTTTGGATAATGGGCCTGCAATCAGGAGTGGGGCCAATTTCTCTTTGTAAACAGAAGCTTTTTAGAAGATGGAAGGCAAAGGTCTTCCCTGTCACCCTCTTGACCTTTAGGGCTTTTCAGCTTGTCCATCTCCTGCCAGGATTGCTGCTCCAGATCCCGTGTCCATCCCTTTGGAACGCACTCTGTTTCCTTTTCTCTGAAACACCATTTTTGGGTAGTTTTTGGTGACTCTTCTCCTTTAAGCCTTGGGGTGTGTCTTCCCTCCTCCCACGTGGTTATTCCAGGTGAGACTCAGGAGGGTTTGGGGCACCAGGGAACCCTTGGAAAACTTAATCTTGTGAAAGAAAAATGCCTTTTCTTTCTAGACTGCCTTAAAAATGAAGAGCTCCTGGAAGCCTGATTTGCAAACCCATCCAAACTTCACCATCTGACCATCCACGGTGCCTCTGGCCTCTGTCTGATTAGGAGGCAATGATTCAATTTAACGATATCTAATTCCCAGTGCAATATCAATGAGGGAATCTGCCAGTCATGGGAGCAATGCCGAGCGCGTTCCGCGTTCCGCGCTCACAGCGGGAGCAGCCGCGATTCCCAGCTCTGACATTGTGTGAGAGCAGAGCCCTCCTCAGGGCTGGGGGGCTCAGCTGGGAACACCCAAAAGGTTTCTGGGGTGTAATTTAGGGGTATTTAAGCAAATTAGCTCCAAAATGCCCCAACCTGAGGGTGAATCTCAACCTGTGCTCCGCAGCTGCTGCCAAAAATGGGTAGATTTACTAAATCCAGCCTTTTTCCAATAAACACCTGAGTTCTTGTCATGTTTTTTCCTTGATCCTCCTTGGCATCTCCCTCTAAACCTGAGCCAGAGAGCTTGGCTAAGGTCAGGGAAGAGGATTTGGGGCACATTTTTGGGAGGCACCACCTTTCTCTTATTGACATTTCATTTATTCCTCATGACTTGCAACAAGGGAGGAATGGAGCCCCATGGGCTTGAACTCAATAAGGTTTCCTCCACACCTTATCCAGCATCCCAAGAGATTTAAAGGATTTAAAGGTACCTGAGTTATGACAGATGAATGGACTTGGATAAAGAGACCCTCTTCATCTCAAGCAGAAGAAATCCAATATTCCCAGAGGCAAAGGGCTTGCTGAGTTTGATGGATCTAGTTGGATCTGGTGGAGCAAATCCCAGGAGCCTAAAGGTTTAAATGCCTTACAAGTTTAAATATTAAAAAGCACAGATTTATTACACAGAGTGACCTTTAAAACTTGTCTCATTAAAGTACATCTCCTGGCCCTTCTGGGCCTTGGTGCCTGTGAAGACAAGGCTGGGAAGTTCAAAGCAATGAGCAAAAATGGTTAAAAATGTCACCACTTTATGGACTATTCTGTAAAACTTAACTTGAAAAGGGGAAAAAAATCCCCAGAGTGTCTTAATGTCCCCATGGGCTTCTCCACTGCCTGGAATATTTTCTGTATCTGTTACTGTTTTTTTACTTTGTGGAACACCCACAATAAAACCATGCAAAAACCAGGGACAGTTTCTTACTGCCCTCATTCCTGGAGAATCCCACCCTGGGGATATTTTGGGGCACGCAGCATCCCTCCAATGCCAGTCTAAATCTCAGGCTGCCATTGTGTCCATCAGAAAAAAAAAAAAAGCCTAAACGCATTAAAATGCTTCAATTGCTTCTGTCTGACCGTGGAGAGGAGCAGGGACACGAGGGAGGCCGGGTCCCTCTCGGGGCGCTCCGTGCGCATCCCTAACGCGAAGCGAAGGCGCCATCCAATTAGGGACACGCCGGGAGACGGGATGGAATCAGCCACACGGAGGGACAGCATCCCTCCTGCCCCTGCCCAGCCCTCCCTCCCCAAATCCAGCTGAATTATGCATGCTGTCTGCTCGGATTAGCCCGACATCCCGGACCCTCTGCGCGGGAGGAGAACGGCCGAGTGATGCGGGATGGCAGCGACGAGCCTTGGGAGAACCCCTGGGACACCAAAACCTTCCCAAGAGGTTTTTAGGAGGAGTTTTGTCACAGACATCTTTTATGAAAAATCCTGTCCTTAGGATTTTTTCCTCCTGAGAAGCCGAGAAGCCTCAGGAACAAAATGTAAACATTGATTATCTGCTGCTGTGGAATGCAACAGGTAGATCTTTGATTGGCCCATGTTGGTTGTTTCTAATTAATGGCCAATCACAGTCAGCTGGCTCAGGCACAAGCCTTTATTATCATTCTTTCTTTTTCTATTCTTAGCTAGCTTTCTGATGAAATCCTTTCTTCTATTCTTTTAGCATAGTTTTAATATAATGTATATAATAAAATAATAAATCAAGCCTTCTGAAACATGGAGTCAGACCCTTGTCTCTTCCCTCACCTTAAGACCCCTGTGAACACGGTCACAGAGTTTCATGGCACGTTTTGCTTCCCCTGCTGACCTCCCAAACTTCTCAGCCTGGCAAAAGGCTTTCAGAATGCAGAGGGTTTATCCAAAATCCCAGCCCAAAGGTGTTCCAATACAACTGCCAGAATGGGCTGCTCCAACTTATTTCAAATTCTTTCCCCACCTTTCTATGGGATGTTTTCTCTAGGACCAAGGTCTCTGTCCTGACCACAGGACAGGAATCCACACTTGCACTGGGATTGTGTCAAGTGCACTCAAGCTCTCAAAAAGGAGAAATTTGCTTCTTTAAGAGGAGTTTGACACAAATTTGCAGTGATGAAGCCATTTGGGCACTTTACGAGTGAAAAATCACTTCCAATGTCGTCTTCTGCTCTGATAACATCAAAAAAACCCAGGGAATTTTATCACCCTTCAGATATTCCATTAAGTGCAGAACTGAGTTATGCCATTTGATATTAACACACATTTTTAACACTCAGTGTCATGTAAGTGCCTGTTTCTAAATTGGTGCTTTTTGGAGTTTCACAAATCTCCGATTTCCCTGTTTCTCACTCTGATTTAGAACAAAAACACAGATTTGAGAGGTTGGAATTTCAGACACTCTTGTTTACAGCTGATTTTAAGGAATAGTTTGCAATGCAGATGGAGCAGGGGTTGGGAGGGGGAGGATGTTTACTTGCTCTTCTCCTCAGGCCCAGGTAAGTCTGTCACTCTCACTAATTAATCTACAATTAAAAAAAGAGTTTGCACCAAATTTGCCGAGTGCATCTTCATTTTTATTTCCTCACCTGCACCCAAAAAAAAATAATAATCAGGAGTGTAATAAAATAATGTGATAGCTTCCTCCAATGCAATTTGCTGCTCTTCCCTGGAAAATCAATCTAATTATAGAACCAGGATTAAATGAATGTCACAATCACTGCTAAGGCACCTGAGACTCGATGATTTTGAGCACAGGGGGATCATTTTTGCAGCAGGAAAGGGACAAGTCCCAGGCTGCTTTTGTGACTTGTAATTTGTGCTCCTAAATTGTGGAAAAATGGGATTTAAGCCCTGAGTGAGGGGGTTGTATCCAGAGCACATCAAGAGGAATTTGCATTGGGCATTTTGAGGAAAACCTGGATGGTTTGGAAGTTTTGGTCTTTTTCATGGCTGGGTTTGCAACTGAAAAGCAGAATTTGATGAGTCCATACAATCATGGAATGTCCTGAGTGGGAAAGAACCCACCAGGATCATCCAGCCCAGCTCCTGGACACCTCAACAATCCCACCTGTGCCTGAGAGCATTGTCCAAACCCTCCTGGAGCTCTGGCAGCCTCGGGGCTGTGCCCATTCCCTGGGGGCCTGGGCAGTGCCAGCACCCTCTGGGGGAAGAACCTTTCTCTAAATCCACCTAATCCTCCCCAGCACAGCTCCAGCCGTTCCTTCAGGTCAAATTCCCTCAAGTTTGAAGAAAAGATGGAGAAGGGAGATAAAACCCAAGCCCAAACCCCAGCCAAGGAGGCTGAAGTTGTCAAATTATTAATGAAAGGAAATCCCGTTCCCCAAGCCCTATTTATCCACATAACTCCCTTTGGCATCACTCCAGGTGGCTCCAGGGGTGATTAAGTATTGGAAAACCTCCATGAGGATCCCACCACATGAAAACCTGGTGCTCCAAATTGTGGGATCTCAGCACCTCAGGACTGAGGTGCCGAGTCACCGAGACCACCCTTGGGGGGCTCAGGAGTCCTGGAATGTTGCCAGAAGTGTCTGGTGGCTGGACTTTGATCCTACACAGGAGACGACACCTGTATGAGGATAGGAGGGTTTCACCGGGGTGAATGGTGAAGGGATTGGTTAATTAGAGGGTGAGACACAGGGTTTAGGATTTCTGTACAGGGGGGTTTAGAGAAGTAAGATGGAGGAATTGGGGCGTGTCCTGTCCTTCTTCTTCTTCTTTTTCTCCTCCATCTTCTGTGGTGATGGTGGCACTTTGGGATTGGTTATTACTAAAAGTGCACTAGTTAATAAGGGCGAAAGGTATTGGGGAAAAATGATAAATATTGTACACATAACTTTGGGTATAAAGATAGGTGACCGCCCCAGAGGGCAGGGAGTGTGCTCATGGCTGGCTGCTGAGCAGAGCTCTGTCGGGCCGAGAGAAAATCTTTTAGATAAGCAATTAATAAACACCGAGACCAAGAAAAGATTTGAAGCCTCTTCTCATCCTTTGAAGCGCGGGCTGCCCAAGGCCACCCCGGGCCTTTCCAGGCCCTCCAAACAGCTGAAAATCGGACACCAAATGACTTCCATTAAGATCATGGATCACATGGACAGCAATATCCCATTTCCCCAGGCCCATGGCATCCCCATCAATCAGAGCTGAGCACCAACCTCGGGATGTTCCCAGAAAAGTGGTGCCCACAGGGATGCTTGGCAGGTACCAGTGACAAATTCTAGGTGATTCCCAGCCCTGGAGAAAAGACACAGCACAAACAGCTCCATGTCCACCTTTCCCTGCCCCTGGGTTTCCCTGAGGACACAAGAGGGAAAGTTATGTTTTATTATTTATGTTTTATTTCCCCCTGGAATCTGTCTGTGAATGTTTTTGGGGTGTTATTCCTGCAAAGGGAGGTTTGCAGGACAGGGGAGGGGGCAGAGGACAGGGTAGGGTGGGTGGGGGGATGTTACCAGGTATGGGGGGAAAAAGCCATAAATCTCCTTCCAGCCTAACACTGACATTTTTAGGCATATGGAGAATTTCAACTCCAGGATGATGTTGGAGAGTGGAGGGGGGAGTTGGGATTGACGCACTGTCCCCAAAATCATTACCAGACTGCAAAATCGTCACCAGACCCCAAAATCTGAATTATCCTCAAGGTGTCCCTTGTATTGGGATCTTGTGGTGTCACAGGTGAGTGTGGATTCTCCAGTGTCTGATAAGGGTTGAGCTCGTTAAACACAGATTACATCATATTTTTCCCTGAAATAAGTAGGAGCTTTTGGCCAAACCTGGGGAGAAGTGTGTTCAGCAGTGAGGCTGCACAAAAAAATACCTCTGGAAATGTATTCTTCAGGAAACATCCACTCTCCACACATCAGCAGTTGCTGAAAACCTCTGGCTTTCACTGGAACTGCAGCAGGTGTTTTGCTCAAATTGGAATTCTTTCATATTTCCTTGAGATCAGGGACGTGGATTTGGGGGGGCCTGCAGGGACATGTGCAGCCTGGTGCTGATTTTTGGGAGGGATTCGTTCCACCACCTACGCTGAATATTTCACCAGGTTTCTCCAGAGGGAGCAGCGAGAGCCTCCAGACACCTGTAGGAATTATTTCAGGTCTCAGCCAGGGAGGCAAGAGCAGCCTGGCTGAATGCCACACCAACATTCTGGGCTGGAGTTTTTGAGTTTTTCTCACTCCACACTGATTTGTCAAATCCTTTTTAAAGCCATTTAACCTTTGTGTGGACATTTCCTGCAGAACATCTCACTCTGCTGCAGGCACAGCCTGTGGGGTTTAAGCTCTTAAATGAATTCAGCTTCTTTTTGTGGCCCTGCTTGTGGGAAGGGCTGCCCAGCCTGGGTTTCATCTGAGCTCCCTCTCAGACTCTACCAAGCAATGAATTGCAGCAGCACGGAGAGAGGAGAGGGAAGTTAATCGGGCAGCAAGGACACAAGGCCCTGCTCTGAGGAGAACCTTGACACCTGAAACAGGTGATTTATGACCCCTCCAAAACTCTCCCTGTGTGTAATAAACCCCACATGGCCCCAGCTTGGCTGATTTGTATTTCAGCCACTTGAGCAATGTAGAGCATCCAATTCCCTGGGTAGGAATTGCAGGAGCTGCTCCTTCAAGTTTCCCCTTTTTCTAGGTAAAGGTGTCAGCCTGGACTTGTTTTTCCAGGTTGCTCCTAAAAAGTTGCTTTGTGGAGGTTGTGTACCAAGAGCTGCAGCCTAAATTCTATCCGTTCCCCTTAGAGCACCTCACACTCAACTGCTGGGGGCTTCCTGGGGGCTGACAAAATGTTCCAGTCCTGCTGGAGACACCCCATACGTTAAAAAGATCAGGAATAAGGCAAAAAACCTGCCTGGATGTTCTGAATCCATCCCTCTTCCTTTTTGTACCCATCTCCTCTCCCACCTCTGTGTTCTTGGCCATGTCTGGGCACGGGTGTAAGAGCTGAAATGAGAGATGCAGGACTCCAGGCAGCTCTCTAAGATGCAGTTTATTATATCCAAAATGCAGTTTATTGTATCCAAAATGCAGTTTATTCCATCCAAGAGGTTACAGCAGTCCAGGGTGGTGGGTGACAGAGCTGTGCCCACAGCTGTGAGCTCCAGCTGCAGGCAGGCCTGGAGACCCTTTGGTTTTGGTTACAATGCATTCTATACTTTGCTGAGCATCTTCATACAGTAGAACCAATCTATACCTTAACTATTATCTATAGCCCATCATAACTACTGTAATTACCATATTCATGTCACTGTTCTCCAATCACTAACAGTCAGTACATTACAGTTTAAGCCAGAAGTTGTTTTTCAGTTTTCCTGCAGTGGAAAATTCTGAGACCTTTTTTCTCCTTGCCACATTTGCTGCCTTGTTTGCCTGTGCTCTCTTCCTGCTTGGTAAAAACATCTTCTTGTTTGGGGTGGGTTTATCCTTTGCTCTAAGCCATAAAAACCCCTTCTAACTAACACACCCTTTGCCTCCTTGGTTATCCAGCAATTCCTTTCTTCTATATCAAGACTTGCTTCCGTCTCTATTCCTTCTTCAGACTCCACATTTAAAAATCTTTCTGCCAAGCACACATATCTATGAGACTTTCTTGTCAAACTTTCATCCTTCCCAACACACGGGTGATGATTTTCCCCTTTTTGTCCCCACACCACCATGTGATGGATTCCCTGCTCTCCATCTGTAGCTATGGAAACCATTGATTGCTGCTAATGAAGCCTCCCCACCCTGCCAGGCTGGTTTGCAGTGGGAGGGCTCCGTGTTGGGTGCCCTGGGACATTTTCCAGCAGGATCCCCCCTGGGCTCCTGTGCAGGCTCAGCCCCTCTGGTCCATACACATCCCCCAGTTCTGGATGCCCAGGGCTCTCCAGCATCTCTGCAGGTCCCAAGGTGTTTGCTGAGATGATGGAAATTGGGATGGTTTCCACCAAACTCTTCCAGCTTTTGGCAGCAGGTTGCTTCCTGCAAGGATTGGGGCAAATCCTGCCTGGTTTGGGGACTCTCCCAGCCTGAAAAATGGATGGACCTCAAAAAACACCCACTTAGGGACCACTTAACCCCAGGAAAATTCCTCTCTGCTTGGATAGGAGTTCTGGGAATGGATTTTGGGCACCTCCATCTCAGCTCCTTCAGGATATTTCCACCTTTGTGGTTTTCCACAAAAGCTTCTTTCAAGCCTCAGCTCCCATCTCCCTTCTCTCCCCAGCCTTGCTTCTACCAGCCACTCCAATCTGCAGCTGCTCGCTGGATTTTTAGTGATTCTTCTTTATATTTAAAGCAATTCTGAAAAAAAATTAAAAATAAAAAAAGAAGAAGCAAAAAGTTTATGGCAATTTACTCTGCTTTGTAATTAGAGCCAGTGATTAGAAAATCTTTCGCTTCGTGATGGAGTTTTCCTTTAAAGAGAAAAAAAAAAAAAGGAAAAAAACCAAAAAGGGAATAGAAAAAGGCCGCCAAAAGAGCTCAAAGACTGGAATTAACCAGATTATATCTCATTACTTCCAAATGGAAAGGAAAGTTACAGCCTATTAGAGCAGTTGCATCTGCAGCTGGGCAGGAAGGGAAGCAAATTCCCTCCATGGAACCAGGCTCGGGCATGGCACTGCCTTGTAATTGGCTTTGGGGGCTGATATTTTTCCAGCTTTTCCACTCTTGGAAGGGAATCAGCAACTTTTTATCCATTTATCTCTCTTTTATTCTCCTGAGGAAAGGCCACCCTGGTTGCAGCCCCTCTAAAGGGCACAGCTAATTAAACAGCACATCCTCAGCCTGAGCATCTCCCCTCCCCAGCCTCGTTCCTGGGTGCTATTCCTGCATGCTCAGGAGGAAAAGGAAGGATTTGGGCATTTATAAAGGGGGGGTTTAACTGCCCTAAGGTGTGGTTGGTGCCAGAGGGATTCAGGTAAGGGGGGCCCTTGCACCTCTGTGGATGCAGGCTGGATCCTGCCCTCGCTGTCATCCCTCCTGTGCCACCAGGAGTTCATCCCAGCCTTACCAGCAGCTCATCCCAATGCCAGGGGAGGGCTCCAGAGTTTATTTTTTCCTGGAGGAAGTTGTGAAAGCACAAAAAAATGGGCTCAGCAACACAGGGAGGGTTTTGTTCCCCCCTCTGATGCTGCTAGAGCAGCACTTAGGCTCATGTAGGATTTGGGGGCTTTCATTTCCCAACTGCATCTCAGGGAAGGCTTTTCATTACATGGGAGGGCTCCCAGGAGATTAATCCTGATGGAAAAGGGTTTTGGTTGAGGGAAGGAGCAGCAGAGCTCCTTGGAGGAGGCTGTGCAGCAGAGACCCAGCACAGCCATTACACTGGGGGAGGCTGGAGGTTGGATGGGGCTTGGAACAAGGTTGGAAGGTGTCCCTGGTGGTGGAATGGGATGAGATTTAAGTCCCTTCCAATCCCAGCTAATCTGGGGTTCTGGATTTCTATGGACTGAGATTGTGGCATTCCAGCTGTGAAATCACACAAGGTGTGCCAGGACTTCCTTATCTCCAGGTTTTGGGGAGTTTTCAGCAGGAATTTTCCTTTTGGGGTGAAACCTGAACTCTTCCATTTGCTTTTATCCCAAAAGCACCAGGAGGGAGCTGGGCTGGAGGGGGAGGTCTCCTCCCCAAACCAAGGCTTGGCACCTCAGCATCCTCTGGGTCTGTGCAGTCCTTGGAGAGAGGACAGCGCTGAACTCCTGGGATGATGCACAACTCCCACCCTGCTCTGACCTTGCTGGAGCAATTCAGAGCTGGAGACAAATCCAGGCAGACAGGGAAACTCATTTAATTGGAGCTCAGTGTCTTTATTGGCGCCGTCTTCTCCTCCTTTTTTCTCCTCCTAAGGAATTCTTTCATTAGCAAGCAACAAAAATTATTTGGGTGCCTGACATCTCTGGAGTGGTGCTGGATTTGCAGCCAGCATTAGCTGGGAGGTTTATCCCAGCCCTTAATAGGCTGCAAGAGGGATGGATGCATTTTACCTAAACCAGGGGAGCTGATTGGGACCTAAAAATCTGATTCATCTTCAGAGCAGACACCCATCAGGGACTGGCAAAGAGGAGCTGCAGCCAAGGTCGTGCCAATGAGCTGTGCTGGAGAGGCTGCGGGCTGGGAAACGGGGAGAAAACAGCTCGGGATGCACAGGGATGCCTGGAGCTGGGGAGATGGGCTTGGAGGGGGTTTCTGCTCCTCCACTGAGGCAGAGTGGAAATTTTCCAGGGTAGAAATCCATTTTGATTTAGGTGAAATGTACATTTTTGAGTTGAGTCTCTGGTTAGAAAACATAGCTATTTAGCCTGACTGCAGAACCCAGGCTCAGAGAAGTTGCTTCAGTGAAGGACAGAGATAAGGGGAGGGAGACAGAGGGTGATAGAGAGAGACAGAGAGACTGCTGTGAGAGCAGCTCAACCTGACCTAGGGATTCTTTCTGATAAAGAAGAATGAGCAGCAAATGTCACACGAAATTCATAAAAATGAATATGTATGAACTTATTGTGAAATTGTATGCATATGTATTTGAGAGGGGGATAAAAAGAGACCTGAACTTCCCAGAGGTACACATGTCATTTTAGGGAACGATCCCCACATGTGTGCAGCACTGTAATAAACATATCTGTAAAAAATACACTATAATAAACATCTCGGCTTTACAACTTTCACAAAAGTTGTGGAGTTTTGTTTATCTCCGCAAAACACCATATAGGAGGATCTCCTGTCAGGGGTGCTGCAGGTCAGTCCATGACTCTGTTATATTCAGCTATTTTTAGTGCTGGGGAGGAGAGGCTGGAAGCCTGGAATGCTGTTTGGGAAGTGAAGGAGTTACTTGGGAACGCTGGAATAAGAGATGTAAAAACTCTGCTTTTAAAGGAGTGACAGATGGGATAGGAAATGGAACTGCTGAGGAGCTCAATGGGTCATGGCAGAAGGGCTTTTCCATGGTTTTTAGTGTCATAGGGGATCCATGGAGCCTCCCATCCCCTCTTGGGATAACTCAGCCCATTGAACTCCACTGGAGTGAGGGGAAACTTTGGCTGCTCCCAAAGCTCTGCCATAAAGGGAGAAAACAGCCCCAGTCAGGATTCAAAGGTCCCAGCCCTGAATTTGCCATTGAATTCTCTCCTTCCCTGGGGATGTTGCAATGAGGCAGGTGAGGAAAACCCCAGAGCTAAACCAGTGCCAAACCTCCACCCCGGGCATGCCCAGCCCATCCCACTGTCCCCAGTCCTGCTCTCCAAAGGACAATTCTGCCAGCTCAGGCACAAGCTGTCACAGTGACAGCCTCCCGTGGCTCCTGCTGCCTCATGATTGAAGCTTCCATTAACTTACACATCCATTTGATTTTATTTTCCAGGTTTTCTTTCCCTTTTTTTTACTTGAAACTTTGCTCGCCTTAATTTGATGATTGTTTTTTTCCTTAAGCTCTGTCACCATTTCTCTGGTCTCAAAGTAGTTCTGGGGAGTTGCTGCAGGCCCCTCTGCTCCCAGCCAGGCTACAATGGGATGTCCTAAATAATTCCCCCCACTCTTTGTTTTCTGGGAATTCTCTCCAATAACTCTCCCCCTGGTGTGGATTCCCAAGATGTTTTTCCTCATGGCTGGTGGTCAGCTCTGGAGATGATTCAAAGCACAGAGGTCTCTCTAAGCTCTCTTACCTGCAAGAGTTTTTGGGGAAAAACAACAACAACAACAACAACAATCAAAGGAAATGAAACCTTTTCCTGCCTTTTAAGAGGATTTTTTGGTCAAGCTCTTGAGTTTTCCCAAATGGAGACAAGTGGCCTTCAATCTTTGCCTGCTCATTTTTCTGTGCTTATTTTCCCTTTGATTTCTTGCTGGGGTCAGTCCACCCTGCACAGGGCTCTTCTGATCACACTGTGGTGGGAATGTTGGTCAGGAATTGCAATGGCCAGAGACAATGGTAAAAGAGTGGAAAAAACCTTGGGAAAACCCAAATTGGGATTGCTGCTGGATCCTGGATGGGAAAATCGTGGCTGTAATCCAATAGATCCCATGGTGCACATCCCTCAAAGCATGAAGAAACTTCAGATTTGGAAAAGGGGGCAAATCCATCCTGTTTTCATATAGGAAAATATGGAATTGATCAATTGATATGTTCTAATTTGGTTTTGACAATAACTTTGAAGCTTTGCAAAGCTTTGAGGGAGGCATTAGATCCTGCATAGCCCTGGAGCAGTTAATTTTCCACAAACCCCGTGGAAGTCTGTCCCAGAGATGTAAAACTCCCTCAGTTACCTGGTTTCCATTTAATCCACTCTGGAAGAGCACTGACACTTCCTCCTGCTTGTGCAGACCCTGCTCAGACAGCAGATAATGGACCTGAGAGTTGTAACTGGGGACAAAACAATGCCCAGATCATGGAATAATTGTCAAGTCCTTCCCCTGGGAATGCAAACTGAGCTTTTCCTGGAGTTCTGGTTTCCCCCATCCAGGATTTTCCAGCCAGGCTTTGGAACAAGCAGAGACGGGGGATGGGAATGGAGAAAAGTGGTGAATGGGATTGGATAAGGCGAAACAATTTTGGAGAAATTAGGAAGTGGAGGCAGCCACTGGCAGGTCTGGGCTCTCCTCTGCCTGTGGGACTTTTCTGAGGAGACAGAACTATTTTTTTTTTTTTTTTGGTTGAACAGAAGGAATTAACCATTCATGGGGGTCTACTTCATTTATCCATGTGCCAAGAGCAAAACTCAACACCCCCACTGGGCTCTGTCATCCAGCCCAATCTCCTCAATCATCACCATTCCAGGTTTTCTCCATTCCATAAAATCCCTCAGAACATCAGCAAAGATCCAAACCCTTCATGGGGGACTGGAAGCTCAGCTGAAGCTGCAGAGTGGGATGGAAGAACTCTGCTCTTCCGTCTTAAACACCTTCTTCTTCCCACTGCCAAAGGAAATGGAGAGATTTTCCAGAGTGCAGGGATCAGCAGGGCATTCCTAAACATTTGTTATTGGTGTTTTCTTTTGGGAGTGATTTCGAGCTGTTTGAGTCTCCCTGGAGATGAATCTGTGTGTTTTATAGGGTAAAGCTCTCAACAGAAAGAGTGGGATTTGGGGTTATGGTGCTCTGGCCAGATGAGGGTCATTACAGTCATTTTTAATAAAGATTTATTCTAACAGAAATAGCACTTATAAAACTTAAATGAATCCACAGAGCTGCTGGGGAAAGGGACAGGTTCTTTGCCAATTATATTTCTTCAAAAACACTTCAAAGATTAAAAAGAAAAAAAAAGAAGTAGAAGAATCAACCCTCTCCATTCATTTATTTATGAATTAATAAAAGCAAGAGAAAAAGAAGCAGTTAACATGCATAGATTTGGAAATCCAGGGGGATTTGGGGATAATGGAACCTGACCTTCTGCCTCCCAGTGCTGGGTTCCATTTCTCCACCAGAGCTGAGGAGCTCTGGGGCTGCAGCCCAACATTCTCCAAAGGGACACAGGCCTGGAAACCCCCATGTGGACACTTCTCAGCCCAAAAAACTCTCTTTTGGGTTTTTCACCCCTGTATTTCTATTTTTAAAATTTTTTAACCCAAATCAAAACTGAAGAGAATGGCAAACTTTTGTTTTTCTCTACAAAACTCTTCTGCAATTTGGTCTAGAAAAGCTTTTGTGCTTTAAATTCTCTAACGTTCATTAAACCTCCGTGTTCAGATTACAAAAATGCTCTCTAGCATTTTTGAGTTTTTTGAGCATTTTGAGTTCCAAAGCAGCAGAGGAAGGTTTTCCCTGTGCCTACAGCATCTCCTGCAGCAGGTGCCTCCTTTTCTTAGCAGGAATTTGGTCTTATCCATGTTGGGAGCAGGACAGGAGGGCTTTGCCCTGCACTAAGGTCTTGTTCCCAGGTTTGTTACATACAGCTGGGCTTTGCAGCTCAAAGATAATCTATAACCCTCTTTTAAGATTATTTTATGGTGTTGGAGATCTCCCTGAAATGTGAGAAAATGCCACGAATAAGCAGTTTGCACTTAGTTTATCTCATAAATTAAATCAGATCTGGACTTTGCTGAGACAAATCAGTCTGTGGAACTCACAAGAAAATAATCAGGAGTATTCAATTTATTTTAAACAATATTTTTTTTTTTTAATCAGGGAGTTTTAAGGGATAAAATCCATATTCTGCAGGTTTTAATGCTGGAGACTCTGGGTTTTTGCCATATCATATTTCCACCCCATCAGCTGAGGGAGCTGTTTGTGTTTGAGATGGGGCACGGGTGGATGCTCTTTGCATGGAATGCTTTCCTGATCCTTTATGTGCATCCTGACCTCCACAGAGGTGCTGAGGAGACCTGGTGCCTCACCAAATCAGGGCCAGAAAATCTCATTGCAGGTTCTTAGAATGCAGCCAGCTTGGAACCCACACCTGCAAACCCTTTCCATGGTCACCCAGACCCAGTGTTAATTCAGGACAAATCCCACTGGGATGTGAGGCCCCACAAGCCTTGAAGGGAAGATCAGTAACGTGGGCCACTAATTTGCTTTTAATTTTAAGATAAAAAAAAGAATTTTTAATGAAAAGGAAAGAGAGGAGGCAGTAATTGAAAACTTGGCCTGAACCTCGTGTGTTTCCAACAGGAGATTTCAATCCCAGTTAATTCCCACTCCTTCTCCTCCATGGCTTTCTCCTCTTCCACACCACCATGGATAACTGGTTCCCACCAAATACCCCTCTATTCTCCAAGCAGAACTCATTTCCCACTGCCTTTTTTAGACCAGAAGGGCAAGAGAAAGTAATAAGCACTCAGTGCCCTGTGTTCAGGTTAAGGATGGTGATTATCCTTTTGGAGCGCCGGAGTCGATATTTTTACAACACCCGAGGTTTATTTTAAGTGCATCTCTTCTGAGGGCAGAAATAGGTGTTTGTGCTTGGAGGAGGTGGAGAAAAGCAGCCAGGGCTGCTTAATCTCTCTGGAAAAATGCTGGGCTGTGGCTTTGTGTGGGCATTCAACCTAAAGCCATCAAGTCCTTGCCATGGGAGCATCACTCTTACAACTGAGATTAAACAACAGCTCAGGATTAGTCAAATAATAGTCAAAATTATTCAAGCTGGTTTCATAATACCTGATTATTTCATAAGTTCTGATTAACTTTGTTAAAATTGAGCTGGGCAGATCTACTCTGGCTTCAGCAGCAGCTTGTGGCTGCAAAATCGTGTGAAAAAAAGCACCAGTAAGAAAGATATTTCTGAATAAATAACTTGGCTTCTCAAAGTGACTTTGGGAAGATGGACAGAGATCACAGGATTCTTGCTCTAAATCAGATTTGGGTCTGGCCACCAAGCAGGGCACCAGAAATGGGTGCTGAGGGGCAGATTCAGCTCGTTCAGGGCTCAAAAACAAGTAGTTCATGTTCAAAGGTCTCTTATGGATCTCACCTCCTCAAGGACCTTTTCCTGCATCTTCCTTCTCTGCCTCTCTCGGGGGCAGAGAGCACAACCACTTGAACTGCGCCATCTCAGCTCGTTCCCTCCTGCTTGCCATTAAAATGTCAATATTTGCAGCCCTGCTTGGTGACACTGCGAGGTCCTGGTGCCACCCAGGCTGGACCAACACCTGCCAATCCCTCCCTGCCAGGGCGGCAACCTGGCCGGGCTGCACAAAGGCAGCAATGAGAATAAATTGCCTTGTCAAAGAGGAGGGCAGCTCTGCTCTTAATGGAAATAATGGTAGATTACACGGGCTTTTGTCACACAATATAATCAAAGACAGGATCAAAGGGAGGGAATACAGCAAATGGTTAGCAGGCAAGACATGCTAATGAGATAAAAATGCTCGCCTTGCCACCTCTCCAAGCTTCAATCGAAGGATAATTGATACTAAATAATGTAATTTTGAGCTGTGGTGAAATGCACTTAAAACCAGCAGACAAGGCTGTGAAAATGTTTTAGTTTTTCTGTTACTCTGCTGTCATTTCTAGCACTTTTTTTTCCAACGGCCGTGTGGCTGCTGATTGTGTGTGTGGGAGCTGTTAAAAAGAGAACAAGTGGAGAAAAAGCCAATTTTGGTGAAATGTTGGTGCATTTACACCACTTTAACCCTGGGCCTGGGGCAGGAACAGGTCACCCCTGCTGGGCTGGGTTTGGGTGTGGGCAGTGGGGACAGCTCTGTGGTGGCAGTGCCACCTCTCCCTGCAGAGAGCCCTGGGATGGCAGTGCCACCTCTGCTGCTACCAGCGGCAAATTTCAGCTGCTGTTCCCACCTGCCACTGGAAATGCAATTGGAAACAGCCGTGATTAAATGGGAACCAGTGCAGTTTACAGGATTTGCCAGCAGTAAGGCAGTGAAGTGCAAAGGCTGGCGTGGGGTGGTGTCCAAGGGATGGGATTTTATCCCCCAGAGCCACGTTGGCTGATGCTCCACTGCATCTCAGGCAGCTCTGGGTAGCCCCAGGGATTCCTGATCATCTTTCTTCCCCTGGAAAACTTCTGCACTGCCTGCTTTGTGGGAAAATTAGAATGCCAGATTAGACAGAGCTTAAATATTTCTAAATGCTTTCCCATAGCCTTTCCTGTGTGTTTTAGGGCAGACCTAACCCCTGGCACTGGTGGATTTCAGACTTTGCCATCCATGCTGGATTTAGCAGCTGAGTGGAGACACACAATTCCCTTCCTCCTCTGCAGGTCTCCTCCATGCTTTGTTTCCCAGCTCACTGTGAGCATGAAAGATTCACAGAGATCATGGAAGTACCAGCTCTGAGGGCCCTTCAATCACCACCCAGCACACCCAGCTGGCAGCACCGGCTCTCCTGAGAGCATCCCCAGGCTGGAGCAGATGGGAAGGTTTTGTAAAGTAATTCCCAGAGATCCAAAGGCAGCAAGAAGTGCAGGAAGCTGGACACTGCCTGGGGACAGCACAAGAAGCCCTGCCTGGGGCAGAGCTGATCCAAGGAGGAGCCGTTTATATCCAGCCCGGAAGATCCCACGTGTGGAAAAAACTCACTCAGCAATCTCAGGCTTCAAGCAATGACTTCATGTCCCAAAATATCAGCATTACAAGAGGGAAAAGCTGTAAATTAAAAAATAGGGAGCTGTAATCCTGTGAGGAACATCTCTGGAACTGGAGGGGAAATCTTAACAACCACCAGTCACCATCCGGCTTTCCTGGGTGCATCCATATTTTTAACATGTTCCAATTGCCGCAAGGATCTGGGAGGAGGAAGATCCACGAGTTCTTTGCTGAGTGTGGGTGGAGGAGAGATTTTCTGGGGTCCAATAACAGCTGATCCATTCAAGAGCATTCCTTGCTCTTCCCAAGGTAGGAAGAGCTGTAGAGCTGTGTGAAAAATGCAAAGAATGACAACTTACAAATGAAAATTACTTTGGTGGTTGCAGATTTTTTTTCCTACTTAGAAGTTCCTTGTGGCAAAATTAATCAAATCAGGACATTCCCCAGAAACTTTTGGTGTTGTTTATTTATTGCACGAGTTCGGCTGAGCAGCTTCCCTGCAGAAGGAAAACTGTTCTGTGTCAAGGAAAATAAATAATGAAAAATAAAGGATCTCTCCTCCTGCATTTCCAACCCCCTCTTTGCTGACGGATGCCGCAGGCAATTACTGAGGATAAATTAAGACTAATTATGCCAGTTCTCTTCTGAAGGTTCTGAAGAACCTTGGAAGCACTTCTTCACATCAGGATGCCCTGCAGGGCTCAGCAGCACAGGAGAGCACAGGAGATCCAGGTTCATGAAAGGCGTGGTCATGGATTGAGGAGATGAGGGAGGAATAATCCACAGATCAGCTCAGCTGGACTCAGAAACCCCAGCAAAGCCTCAATCTGAGTGCACTCTCACATACAGCCACCATCCCTTTTTATTTGAAGCTTTCTGACCCCAAAGTACTGAATTCCTCTCCCGATAAGCATTAAAATTCTCATTTTTCCTTCTTCCCACCTACTTGGTGACCATTGCCACACCCTCCTCTCCTTGCCTTCCTCTGCCCTGATTCTACAAACCAGTCACTGCCTTTCATGGCTTCTTTTCCCCCTGGTACCAGACTTTGGCTACAGCTTGTGTTCCATGAGCTGGAAAACCTTCAGCTCATCCACCTGGGTGCAGCCATGGCAGACTGGCACAGAGAAGCCCCAGAATGGGGCAGAGCTGATCCAAGGGGCTGTTCAAATCCAGCCCAGGAGATCCCACATGTGGGAAACTCACCCAGGAGTCTCAGATGGCCCTAAACAACCTGTCTTCTGCAGGTTCAGGATGTTCTCCTCAGTGTTGTCCTCAGGAGTTTTGGGGGAAAGAGAGAATGGAATGGAATGGAATGGAATGGAATGGAATGGAATGGAATGGAATGGAATGGAATGGAATGGAATGGAATTAATTGAGTACCTTTTTAGAAACTGGTCTGGTTTTAAGCATTCAAGAGTCAGGTGAGAATGTTTTCATACTGGAGTCATATTTTATAAAATCATGGAATTGAAGAAGGGCTTGGATTGGAAGGGACCTTAAAGCCCACCCTCCATCATCTTCCACTGTCCCAGGTTGCTCCAAGCCCCATCCAACCTGGCCTTGGGCACTTCCAGGGATCCAGGGGCAGCCACAGCTGCTCTGGGCATCCTGTGCCAGGGCCTGCCCACCCCTGGAGGGGAGAATTTTTTCCTTACATCCAACAGCATTCCAAAGGTTCATGTGCCCCCAGAGCCTACTGGGATGTAAAGGAAGCTGAGAAAAGTGGGATTTGAGATGGGATGAGCTCTTGCTCTTGACCTGAGCATTGTCACCTTGAGGCAAGTCAGTGTTAGAATTCATCTTTTCTGGATAACACCTTCTATAGCTGCCTTCATCCTCTCCAGAAAAAACAAACAAACAAGGAAGACAAGACACACACAGGCAAATCCAGTGAGGTTCTTACACCCTGCTTGGACAATCAGTTTGAAGTGCTGGTGCAAATGTGCTCAGGGAGAGGATGAACATCCTGTCCCTTGAGATGCTTTAGCCAAGGCTTAGCAGCCCCTGACTTGTCCATACTTCCCAGAACAGAAGGATTCATTCCCTGGACATCTGATTGTATGGTGTGGTTGTTATGGGGATGATGAAGTGATTTCTGACAATATCAGAGTGGTTTATTCCATTAATAGCCTCATGCATGTGGATGGTGAGAGCAGCTCAGAATGCTCAAACGAGATCCAGCACCAGCCATGTGCTGTCTCAGCTGTTCTGACCACTTCCAACAGCCTCTTCCCACTGATGAGGGTGAGAGGGGCTCAGAATCTGGGATTCTTCTTCTGGAGGGAAAATAAACCCATGGAAAAATGGTTTAACTCAGGCCAGAACAAGAGAAGTAGTCTCTTCCTGAATTCCCAGTAAATCAGGGGTGAAAGGGTTTTAACCTTTATAAAATTTTTTTACTCTGCTCCCATTTCCATCTATTCTGAAGCGAGGTGATAAAGCTGCAAACCAAACAGGCAGAAGCCACATTTTAATGGTGTAAAAATGTGTCCCTTTGAGGTGGTTGATGTCTTCCTTGCACTGTTTTTGCCATAAGGCTGAGGTGGAATTCAGCATGAGTCAGGGTTTGGGATACCCAAGAGGGCATTTCCAAGTAAATCTACTCCTCTCTGGAAGGTAAAATGCCCAGGCCTCATTCTCAATGTTTTTATTGGCTTTTATGAGTTGAGATGGGAGCTGGAGGACAGCACAGGCTGCCTGGGCTCTGCTGAGCTGAGCTGAGGGAGAGAAGCCAAGGTGACAATTTTATATAACTCGCCTGTGGTCAGGAGCGGAGCCGCTGCCAGACGCTGGCTGGGCAAGGTATATTTAGAAATGAGTTAAATAGAGCGTTCAGCCACCTGGGACGGGAGCAGCAGCTCCAAGTGCTGCTGGAATCACACACGTGGGCTTCCCACAGCCATCATTCCCTGTGGCTCCCTGCGTGGAAAAGGGATGGAGCACCCAGGGTGTCCTTGCTCCCTGTCTGCTCTCCACACTCTTCCCAACTCGTCCGACTTTATCCTCTCATGAAGCAACACCTGAACCTCCTCCAGTTTTGACATTGAGGAACTTTCTTTGCAGCATGAAGAGTCCTGCAGGAAATGTTTTCAACCCATGGGAGTGGAAAAAGGAGATTAAACATAAAAGAAAGATAAAGTGCTGCATCTCAGAGCGGCAATACCTGCTCTCTAATGAGGGGATTTGTGTGGAGCCTCCCTGGAGAGGGGCTGAACATTGCTGCTCTTCCAGCCCAACCCTGGAGCCAGCAGCTTTGAACAGCAGCTTTATTCCCTGGAAAAAAGGAATCAAGAGGTTGATGCTGTGAAGTAGGGATGGTTGGGAAAGATCCTGGAGTCAGGGATGACTCAATGCTGATGAACAGTTCCCCTTTCTTTCCCTTGGTTGCAAAGGGATGGGCAATAAGCTACACTGTGTGTTGTTCTCCAGGGTTTTTTTTCTCTTTTTGCCCTTTTTTGCATACATTTGGAGGTTTCTGGATGAGCCTCTGTTTATTGATCCAGCTGCTCCCAGCTCCTTTCTCCAGCCTTCCATTAAATCTGGGCTCACACATTCTGAAGGTCTCCCTCAAGGTTTCTTGCCTGTGGAAACCAAATTATCACAACTGAGGCCGTTGGACTTGAGACCACACTTGATATTCCATATTTTATTTAGTGCAGAGCAGCTCTATTTACCAGAGACTGTTTTTTCACACTTGTTTTCCTCTGGCCTGTGGAGTGGGGAGGAAAAAGAAGGCTCCTGAATGTCCTTTGATGCCTTCAGTGATCAGTGTATTTTAGGTTTTATTTAATTTCTTTACAAACAAATGTAAGAGAGATGGAATTTTCTGGGTTTTCCCTTTAAAGCAAAAAAGGTCATGTTAATTAACCATCCTCGTTCTGACAAGCAGTGCTAAGGACTGAGTGAAGAATTTCTCCTGTTCCTGCCTGCGTGTGGGAGTTTGGATGATAAGGCTACTCCAAAGCACATAATCCCATCATTGTAATGTCTCTGGACTGTCATGTAAACTCAATAACGTGTCACTCTCGTCCTTTTTCTGCTATTAAATTAAATGAACTGGAGTTTGAAAAGGGAAGGTGACTAAGGGAGGGGAACTAACTCCTTAAATCCTGAATTCCAATAAGAGACATTCAGAAAAAGGTCCATGGAAATTTTCCCTGCCCTCAAAAACAAAGTGCTGAGTGATACCTAAAACAAACCTCTATCAGCTGGAAAAGCCACAGCTTCCTTTGTGTTTTTAATCCCTTTTTGTTCTGCTCATTTGGGGAAAGTGTTTCATTTGAAAAACACCTGCCCTCATTCAGAAAGGAATGAACCAGCATAATAAATCCCACTCCCTTGTCATTCATTGAACTGGCAGCTCTTGGAGTTTTTTTTTTCTCCTTCCAACTGTTATAAAATAGACCAAAAGAGGGCTATTTTAGATCAATAATCTTTTTTTCCCCCTCTCCCTTGATACTCCAGGTCAGCTGGCAAATGGAGAATTGTTCTTTGCACAGTTCTAAAGCGCTCCCGTTATCGCCCATCGGAGACGGCCACTTGCCCCAGATAAGGGAGCCATGTCTGAGCCAATGGGCAATAAAGGGAATTGCCTTTGGAACGAGCAGCTGTCAGGTCTGCCCTTGACAGTACCTTCTTCCCTGCTGCATCCCAGTCCTGCCTTTGGATGCCTTGGCATGGGGATGAGCAGCCCTCTGTCCCTCCCGGTTCCGTTCATTCCTGCTTCCCCTGCTCGCTTCCAGCCCGAGCTGTTCCTGCCGTGCTGCTCTGTGTCAGAAATCCATTAAGGAACTTTGCATTTTGATGGGAGATGTGGAAGTGCCATCTGCTACCCGACGGCTCCGCTTCCTGTGCTGCACAAATCCTGCTGAACCCCGCCAGTGCCACCGCGAGCGCTCCATTCGCCGCTCGCGTTCCCGTTATTAGCAAATTAACAGACACTTCCTGCTGTTGATTTCCTCATCTAAAGGCTGTGCTGGGACAAAAATCCCCCTGTTCCTGGGCCAGGATGCAATTTAGCCATAGCACTGATCTCTGCTGGGCTGAGACGGGTGTTATTCCACAGCTGGTGTTGTTCTGCACGTCCGTATTCCTAATGCTGGGGAAGGCATTACCTTATCAAACAGCTTCATTTAAGTCTAATTAAAGAGAGGCCCACAGGTGACTCCAGAATATCCTCCCCTCCAGCGGCGCTCCCTGGAGCACCCTGGGACATGTGCTTGAGGAAATCTGACTGCAGGAAAAGCGCTGAGCTCCAGCAGGGAAAGAGCCACTTTATTTGGGCATTAAATGCAGCCAGGCAGCGATTTCCATGCTGATGGAGAGCCTGGATACCATAAGGAATAGCACTGGAGTCATGATGGGCTTCCTGTGGAGTGGGATGCGGCTCAGGGTGATGGCACCAGCATCTGCCTCCCTGGGAAGATCCAAGATCCTGATTTGTGACCGTGTTCACAGGGGTCACAAATGAGGGAAGAGACGAGGATCTGACACCGTGTTTCAGAAGGCTTGATTTATTATTTTATTATATATATTATATTAAAACTATACTAAAAGAATAGAAGAAAGGATTTCATCAGAAGGCTAGCTAAGAATAGAAAAAAAAGGAATGATAACAAAGGTTTGTGACTTAGCTCTCTGTCCGAGCCAGCTGACTTTGACTGGCCATTAATTAGAAACAACCAACATGGACCAATCAAAGATGTACCTGTTGCATTTCACAGCAGCAGATAATCATTGTTTGCATCTTGTTCCTGAGGCCTCTCAGCTTCTCAGGAGGAAAAATCCTAAGGAAAGGATTTTTCATAAAAGATGTCTGTGACATAGATCAGTGCCAGAATGTGGGGAGGGGAGGAGGGCAGCAATTCAGAGCAGCAGTTTGATGGTGTGGGCAGGGGTTTGAAGGCCTTCTGCTGCTTTCTCAAGGTGCAAGAAGTTGGTCCGGTGCAAAGGGGGAATTTTCTGAAGATTGGGATTTCCAAGACTCCAAGCAGTGGCAGAGGTTTCCCAGGGAAGTGTTGGAGTCCCCCTCCCTGGAAGGATCTAAAAGATCTGCAGATGTGGCAGCTGGGGACATGGTTTAGTGTGGCCTTGCCAGTGCTGGGTCAACAGTTGGACTCAATGATCTCTGAGGGCTTTTCCAACCTAAACAATTCCATGATTCCATGATCCTTTTTTGTTTGCCTTGCTGATGTTCATTAGAGAAAAAGTGACTTTTAGGTAGGGAGAACAGCAGCCCCAAATGCTCCAGTTTGGCTCTGTAAAAAAAGTTAAATGAGTACATTAAAATCAAGGCATCACAGAATATCCTGAGTTGAAAAGGAACCACAAGGATCATCTAAATCCAGCTCCTGTCTCTGCCCAGGATAATCCCAAAAGCCCCACCCTCTGCCTGAGAATACTGTCCCAACATTAGGCTTAGACAACCTTCTTTTGGACCTCCAAGGATAGCAAAGGTAGAGGAAGGGCTCAAAGGAATTGGGCACCAACTCCCACCCCAGTCTCCCTTCCCTGCTTCTCTCAAGCAGCTTGATCTCTGTCCATCACTCCTGGGCTCTCCTGCACCAGGGCACTGCTGCAGACAGGCTGCAGAGGGTTTGAGACGTAAGAGGAGTTGCAGTTACTTATTTGTATCCTTTTCTGCCCCAAAATGGACTGAATAATGACTTCTGTAAGTGCCATGACCAGTGGGAACAAAGGTCCATCATGCCAGCTGGAAATGTCACTCACTTTGGTGGCTTTAGATCAAGAGAAGGGTTTATGCCCCTCAAATCTCATCCAAAATACCCAGGGTTTCAATCATGTGGCCCCTTGGGGGCTCTGATTTCATATGGTGGAGGTTTCTGGGATGTGTCCCTGACAGATTCCAGCCCATCCTGGGGACCAGTGGGATGTGATGCTCCATCCCCGTGCAGATCTTGGCAGGGACTGTCATTGTCCTATCAATGTGATTGGAAAAGGCAGGAAAAAAGAAGGGTTTGTTATGAGAAATGACCAGGAATGAGAGTCAGGTTTCCCGAAAACCTATGGCTCCTGTTTCCAATCCTGTCACAAAGCCAGGACTTGAAGGCTCTGCACAAACCTTTCACAGCTTCATTTGAGTGTCTCATTTTCTTGTATTGACCCAGAAGGGTTTGGGAGCTCAGTGAAATCAGTGCTTTTCTGTCAATTGATTCAGCCTCAAAGAAGCTGCCACTTCCAGCATTCCCCAGCACACACAGAAATCCTGAATATTGCTGCTTCAAGGGTTTGGGGTTTTGAAATCCATTTGGATTATTTAGCAGAAGCAAAAGGCTGCCCTGAGATCACAGAGCTCAGCCCAGACAGACATAGGATTTGTCCCTGGAGTCACAGCTGAGGTCAAGACAACCTTGTCTCCATCCAAAACTCGATTAGCAGAACCAAGAGTGAAATAAGAGGCAGGAGAATAAACTCTGACCCTACTCCCAGCACCAGGCTGGGGGTTATCAGAGGCACAGCTGGGCACAGGGCCACCCCAGTACATCACAGTGTGTGTCTGTCAGAATCCAGACTGCTCTGCCTCTGAGGACTCCAGCCCACTTCGTTATTACCAGGTTTTTATCCCAGGCAATGCTCACAAAACCTCCCTCAGGGGCCTCACTGTGCCATGAACCCATTGGACACCCACAGCTGTTCCCAGGGCTGGTGCCCTGAAGCAGCGAGAAGGGAATTCAGCTCCAAAACAGCCTGGGCAAGGACCCAGGGAGTTCAACCCAAATTCTCGCCATCCCTGGCACCCATCTGCCCAGCAAATGCCATGGGGCAAGCACAGCTGGAGGAGCCCAACCTCTGCTGAACCCTCCCATGAGATGCTGGATGCTGATTGCTCACATGTATGGAACACAGGGCAACCCTGATGTGGCATTCACATTATCTGAAAAAATTCTTTCACCCAGGATTTTCCTCCTGGAAAGCTGAGAAGCCTCAGAGAAAAGGAAAACAATTCTTATCTCATTTGCTTCTCCTGTGTTGTGCTCATGTGGAATGTGTTTGGAGATTATTTACCCACAGGTGATTGTTCCATTGGATTCTGCTGTGAGTTGTTTTCACTCATTGGCCAACCAGGGCCCAGCTGTGTCAGGACTCTGGAAAAAGTGACAAGTTTTCATTATTATCTTCTTAGCATTCTGTAAGTATCTTTTCTGTATTCTTTAGTATAGGTAGTATAGTATTGTTCCAGATTGCGAGGAAAGATGTATTCTATTACAATCTGTATGGCAGATGTCTTCTGTTAAGTGGGCAGTTTTTCCTTATCTCTTCCACAATCATTTCTCCCTCCAGGGGGGACATCTGCTGATAACAGCTATTGAATGTCACTGCATGGCTGATAAGAACTACAGCATCCCATTGGACGATGTAAGCCCAGAGGGAGGAGCCAAGCATTCCTACCTGGATATAATCTGGAGATTCTGGAACACCAGCACAGCTTCTCCACTGCATTTCCCAGAGGAACAGAATCTGCCTGTTCTTCCACTGGATCTTCAGTGGAAGAGACTGCACCTTTCTACAGGATCCCTGCTCCAGCAGAACCAGCCCTGACACTGCAGGAGGGCTGAGCCACAACTCCAGTGGGGCTGCTGCCAACACCCTGACCCACAGGGTGTCAGGTTGGGTTCTGACTCTGTCAGTGTTGTTTTAGTTACTGCATTGTTTATTTTATCCTTTTATTTTCTTCTGTATTAAAGAAGTGTTATTTCCTGCTCCCATATTTTTTGCCTGAGAGCCCCTTAATTTCAAATTTATAGCAATTGGGAGGTGTGGGGAGGGTTTACATTCTCCATTTCAGGAGAGGCTCCAGCCTTCCTTACCAGACACCTGTCTTTCCAAACCAAGTATTCTTTAATATAATATAGTATCACAAAGTAATAAATTAACCTTCTGAGAACAGGGAGTCAGATGCATCATTCTTGCCTTCATAGGACATGCCCTGCAAATACAATATCCCAACACAGGGAATGATTGGTATTTCACTCTATGATTCAGAATGTTGAGCAATTGTTTTATTAAAACTATGCTATATTACATTTATACTATATTATAGCTATACTAAAGGGATACTATACTATACTAAAGAAAACCTTGTGACTGTCTGAGACAGCCAGGACACAGCTTTTGCCCAATTGGCCAAGGAAACAAAACAACCTCAGCAAAATTGACAAATCACTTCAGGTAAATAAACAATTTTCTTAACACATTCTACATGTGTAAAAACAACAGGAGCAGAGAATAGAGATAAGAATTGTTTTGTCTTTCTCTGAGGTTCCTTGCTGGGGTTTTCAGGAAATATCCTTGGGAAGTTGTGCCTGCCTGCTCTCTGTGAAGAGATCTGTGGCTACACACATGGGTTTCAAATTCCTGAGCTTCTCCAGAGGAAAACATCTCTCCAAGGCTCTTTAAAATCCCAAACATTGCTCTACCTGTGATTTCATGGTTCACCTCAGAGTCCCAGGTCCCTCCCCTGCAGATTCCCTCCCAGGTGTGTCAGTCACCTCTCCTTTCCCCTCCCTGACCCCTCCCAGCACTGTCTGTCAGTCCTGGCATTCCAGAAGGGAATTGGCAGATCCAAAGGATGCCCTCTACCCCTGGGGGGCATTGGGCCATCCAGGTGTCCTTTGTCCCTTTGTCCCTCCCCTCCTGTCCCTGCTTGGTGGCTCCCTGCCCCTTCCCTCCCCTCTCCCCGGGGTTCAAAGGAGCAGCAACCACGGGCTCAGGGAGTTCTGTTGGAGCTGGTGCTGCATTCAGAGGCCTGTGGGCCAGAATAAAGCTCTGGATCCAAACCCTCCATCAGAACCGACTCCTTTCCTTCACCATCGCCTTAAAGCTTCTCCACAGAGGGAAACCCGAGGAGCAGCCCCTGTTATGGGGGGAAGCTCCATCCCAGCACCACCAGAGCTCCTGCAGGCCTGGCCTTGTCCCCATGGGCCCAGTGCAGCACCCAGCCGGCCCAAAGTGTCTGTGGGGTGAAACACCACACACCCAGCCGGCCCAAAGTGTCTGTGGGGTGAAACACCACAGTGCTGCTGTTTGGTTCAGCAGCAGGGCCAGACAAGCTCAGGCACGTCCCATCTGGCTGTACTGGTAATATTCCAATTCCACCCTTTGCAGGCAGAGCCCCCTTTGGCAGAGGTGTCTCCCATCCGTGCTCCTGATTACCAATCCCCACCTCCTCCAGAGATAATTTCCCGGGGTCGTCGGATCAAGCAAAGCAATTTGGGATAAATTGTGGTCACTTCAGAGTTTTGCATTAAACTCTGAACTTTGGGAGCTTCTCTGCACTGGAGCTGTCAGTGATTGGCATCCCGAGGGGGTTGGTATTTATTTATATCCAAAACCCTTCCTTGCAGAGCAACCTGCAGGGGATGAGGAGATGAGTGGGAAGGAGGGAGAGGAGGAAGAGCAAGGAATGTGTCTTTGGCCTTTCTTTCCTCTCTTAAAACCCAAAGGCATCTCCCAGCTTAATGACCTCAGTTCATGCAGGAGGCCAGGAGAACATCAGTGCAGGGTCAAATTCAGCAAAAATCACCCTTAAAGGGGATTTTCTGCCTCTGAAACTCCTAACTGAGGTTTGAGCTGTGTGTTACAGCAGGAGGGCAGGGCCTTTGCTCTCCTTGCAGTGTAGGGAATATGGGAGAACTTCCAAGGACCCCCCAAACCAGGAGATAAAGGAGAAAACCCAATAAGGCTCCAAACATGATCTGCTTTCAGCAGCTTTTGTTATTGGGAGTGGAGGGGAGGAGGCTGAAAGTTGTTATTTAGAGATATTTCATTTTAGCATCTTCTTAAATACATTTTTAACTCTGTAAAAAATCACATTTTTTGGTTAAAAAAGCTGAAAAATCATGGAATCATGGGAAGGTTGGGCTGGAAGGGATCTTAGAGATCTTCTAGCTCCAACCCCCTGCCATGGGCAGGGATAGGATAAATGTCACACTGTAGTCCCTGGTTTTTTTCCTGATTTGCAATACCTTGGATCACCCCTCAGTGAATCTCCCTCGAAGTTCTGGGACACTTTAAATATTAAAGGAAGAAGGAGTTTATTTTTGACACCTCTTGCCCCAGCAGCTGCTGGAGCCGCAGCATCCCCGTCCTCCCAGGGTGTGTCTGGAGTGAAGGGATGATGGAATTAGAGTCCAGCTCCATGACAAGCCCATCTGCTGGCGCTGGGCTGACCTACATGAGGTGAAATGAGATGTGCTGGGCTCCATCCAGCTCCTGCAGCAGGCACAGTGCCCCACTGCCAGCAGAAGGGAGCACTGTCCAGATGGAGGGATGGGAAATCTCACTGGGACAGGCACGACAGACACCTTTTGGTTCCCTATATCCAAATTCAACCCCATTTTGCACATGTGCTTGAAAACTCACAGAAAATGGACATAAAACATAGACAGGAGATTTATCCCCATTCACCTGAGTCCAGGTGCTGTTTATTTTAGGAAAGCTCCAAATAGAGTGAATTTGGTGGTGCCTGATCCATGGCTTACACCCTACTAAAATTTGAAGACCTACAGATGCACTTTTCCTTCCTCATATTCCCAACCCATGCCTATTAGAGCAGATGGAAAGTTTACCCTTCCCAATCTCCTGCTATCTCTGCATGTAAATGAAGAAATTTGAGCTTAAAACCTGTCAAGCCAACACCTTCCCCCAGGATTCAATTGACTTTGAAATTGTTCGCTTCAAAAAACACCCAAACAAACAGGGAAAGATCCCAAAAGGAAGAGAATTAATAAGGGCAGTGTTTTCTAATATGCACACTAAACAAATCCTTCAATCTAAATGAAATCTATATTGCAGGCATTTGCTGGTTGTGAGCTGAGGCTGGGCTGCTCTGGCTCCACATCCATCCGAATTTCATGCTTCCCTTTGAACCTGGCTTATCAGAAACGGTGCCTTTCTTTTCTCCTTGCCTTCCAGAGGGTTTTCAGAATTCAAGTCAAATCAAGAGCCTACATGGAAAGAAAGAAATTAATTGTTCTGTGTCCTTGTCCCTCCCACATGTGTTTTGGTCAGCATGGCCAGGATTTGGGTATCACCCTGCCAAAATCCCAATCTTTCCCATCATCCAGGGGAAGAAATCCTGGGTTTGGGTGTTTTGAAGATCACTATCAGGCAAATCTAATCTTGCACTCCCATGGCTGTCAGGGATTTATTCCTGTACCTGTGAAATTTGCATCTATGACAACAGGTTTCTGTCAATTTGGGGTGTTTCATCTCTCTCCACAAGGAACCTGAGCACTCATTCCACAGAGATAAGGTGCCCACAGCACTCTTTTTTTAATGGATTTGTACTTTTACCTCTTCCAGTGCACAAAATCAAGGTTGTTCCTACTCAAAACAGCTTTTGTTACCTGTGTAGGCAATGCAGGACATCCCCACCACCCTGCACATCATCCCCAGTTTGCCAGAGAGGGAATTAGGAATAAAATTCCTGACTTGTTCAGTTCTTTCTGGGACACCTTTTCCACCAACCACTGCTTTGCTGCATTGAGCAAACCAAACCTGAGATATTTTCCTGATGGATTTGGTTCTCTTCAGTTTTCTGCCATGAAATGCAGCATTTTGGATCAGATATTTGGAGATGTGGCTCCAGTGAGCACCAAACTTCCACTGTTTTCTGATTCCCGGTGGTGTTTGGGACAGGCTGCTCAGAGGGGGTGTGGATGCCCCATCCCTGCAAGAGTCCAAGGCCAGGCTGGATGCAGTTTGGAGCCATCTGGGACAGCAGAAGGTTCCCATGGCAAGGAGTGGAACAGGGTGAGCTTTAAGGTCCATTCCCAGCCAGGCCATTCCATGACTCTGTGATTGATGTGTGTGGGATGGCCATGGTGGCATCACAGGCAGGGAGACTGCCACAATCCATGAAGGACCTTCCACAATCCATGAAGGACCTTCCAGCCCATCCCAGATTTTGAAATTGCCCAAATCTGCTTCCAAATCCAGCAGCGATGGACACCCTGCAAACCACCATGGGCAGGAACGAGGGGTAAACCCCTGCAAAATCCCTGCTGGAGCAGAGCAGGAAACCACAGAGTGGACAGTTTTTATTTCCATTCTCCATGGCTGGTGGGTCCTGGCACCTAGCACTTCCCATGTCTGTGGAATTTGCAGGCAACCCCAACAAGGGAAGAGATAAGAATCTTGACTCCATGTTTCAGAAGGTTGATTTACTATTTTATTATATATATTATATTAAAAGAAAATGATATATTAAAACTATACTAAAGAAAGAGAAAGGAGACATCAGAAGGGTAGCAAAGAAAGAAATTAATATAAAATCTTGTGACTGCTCACAACCTCAACACAGCTGGCTGTCATTGGTCATCAAGTAAAAACAATTCACATGCTGGGTAAACAATTCTCCAAATCACATTCTAAAGTAGCAAAACATGGAGAAGCTGAAGCTTCCCAGCTTCTCAGGAGGAAAGATCCTAGCGAAAGGATTTTTCAGAAACTATGTTTGTGACACATGTCCCATAGCCACACCCAGGAATTCCAGCAGGGGCAGAGGAGCAGATGGCAGAAGTTGTTCCACTGGCTGCCTGCACCTGCCAGGTGAGCTCCTTTCCTTTCCCGAGCTGCAGGAGCTTCTAAGTGCTCCTGAAAGCAGAAGGAGTTGGAAGTTTGTGGAAATTAGTAAAGGTAAGAAGATTTTCAGAAAGCTGGGAAAGCAGGCCTTAGAAACAGAAAGAATAGAAAATTTAGAGTTAGCTGCAGCTGCAGAGTCTGAAAGTAGAAGAAGTTCCAATAGTACAGCAAGTAAGGACATGGAACAGTAGCTTGAGTTTTAGGCTTGGTTAAGACAGATATTAAGACTGCAGAAAAATATGTTTAGTAAGATAGCAGAAGGTTTTAAGCATACTAATGGTGTATTGTGTATTGTTAATGGAAAGCAGACAAGCCAGCATTGTGTGCAGCAGGGGTGCCTGTAGTAATTGGTTAGAACAACTCTCTGTAAGCTTTAGCAATGTGCTATTGGCTGGGAAGTTTTTAAAATGTTCTGTAACAAAGCAACCTCAGGCTGCTGCTGCTGTACATGAGCTGTGCCATCCCTCTGCTGTCTCAGCCATGTAGTGAGGCTGATGCTGCAGTAAAGCTCAAGGGATGGACCCCAGCACTCCTGTCCTGTTTTGGTGAAAAGGAAAAACGACAACAGAGAAGTTGGCAGCTCCCTCCCCATGCCATGATGGACATGGATTTAGGCAGTGGTCTTGGGGAAGATCCACATTTGAGGGGTTGGATGCTGTGGGGGGAAGGATTGGAGGGCAGGAAAAAGAGGTGCCTTGGAGACCTGGACATAAACAGGAAATTCCCACAGCAGTTTTTAAGCTTCCTCTCCTTTGCACCAAGGAGAATTTGGTGGGTCTGAGACTCTTTTTCCCCCACAGGCTGGATTTGCTCATCCCAGAGGTCTTGGCTTCCCCATGTAATAAAAAATCAAGATCCCAAACCATCACTGGTTATTCCTGCAGATATTTCCATGCACACCCTGGCCCTGCTGAAGCTGGGTTTGTTATCAGCTTAATAGGGCCAAGACTTCAATTCATCCTGGCAATAAACTGCAGAAATATTGGTGCTCCTGCCTTTTCTAATCTAATAATTTTTTCCTTCCAGAGGAGGCCATTCCCTAGCCCTGAGATAGTCTCCCAGCCCTAGCATGTGGAATTACAGATACTGCCAGTGCCTATTAACTGTACAAATCTTTGCATTGATAAGTGAGGGAGAGATTTATGTCTTGAAATGAGAAATTCTATCCCCAACAACAAAATTGAGCCAGTGGATCAATCCAGATCAGAGTCTGTCGAGGAAGTGACTGCAGCAATTGACATTAATTGTTGTCTCTGTCATTTCAGCAGCCTGCCAGGAATGCTGGGCCAGAGGGATGGAGCTTCTCCCTGGCCCTTGGGGGACTTCTGGCCACGGCCAAGCCACTCTGGCAAATTATTGGGGAATATTTACGGAGCTTCCTTGGTGGCGCATTCTGGCACCTTGAAGGAGATGAATCAAAAATCTCTTCCCAGGGCTAAATGTGCTTTAAGAGCAGCCTGTCCTTGCATACCAATTGCCTAATAAGCCCCAAACTGGATTTGCTCAGATTAATTCCCATACACTTCATTTACTTGCTGCTTCTTATCCAGCAGCCTTCCATCCCCAGGCAGGATTCCTGTAAATGTGGCCACTCCTGGGATCCTGCCACATCCACCCAATACCCCAAAATCAAAACCCTGGGGGCTTGAACCCCAAATAATCCTCGACCTAAATGTCCACTGGGTGTTTTTAGAGGAGCTTTGCTGCTTTTATTTGCATTTTTTATCCCAGAGCCCAGTTCTTGGGATGCCCCTGGGTAACCTGTACAAGCTGGCAGTGGCTGGGGATGTCTTGTAGTCTGGGCTCTTGTCCCCAAGCCATCAAATCCACCTAAACTATTCCTGACAGCTGCTTGTCCAAGCTCTTGGATGGAGCCCACGGCCTCCCCAGGTGACAGTTCCCACATCAAAGCTGAGCTCTGCAGGTCCTCTCTTCCTAATGTGCCCTGGAGGAAATTCTGAGACATCACTAAACCTTTGTAGGTGTTTAATCTTCGTTATGGAGCAGTCCTGAAATGCTGGCAGGGTAAAAGATGGGTCTCCAGATCCAGCTCTGCTGGTCCCAGGAGGTTTGTGATGTTCTGCAAAGCCCTCTCACCCCCAGGCACTGTCTAGGGCAAAAACTCTGTTTTTGTTAAGGAGGAAATCCATTTTTAGGTCTAAAAGTTGCAGAAAAAAAAAATGGCTGGAAAGTTCTACCTCATTCCTTAATGCTCAGAATGAAAATTAACCCAATCCTACAATTCTCTATTGAGTGTTTGTGTCAGCCAGCACCGGGGCTGAAACAAGAGAGAAACAAGGAGCCTGACCAAGCATCCCTTCACCATTCAGGAAGCAAAACCCAAAAAATTAGAAACTCCTTGAATTGTCCTGGGTATTTTCGAGTGACCCAGCAGGACTAAGAGAATCCTCTGGAGCAAACAAGAGGAATTCGCCCTCTCCTTCAGCTCTCACTGCACAGGTTTGCTCCATTTTGCAAAACCAAATCTTCTGTGCCACAAAATGAAAAGGAATTGTTCCTCTGGAGGCTGGAAGGGCTCCAGAGAAGAGCTGTGCCATGAGGGAAGCTTTGTGAGCTGCCTCACGTGGGATGAGGTTAAGGGAAGGGAGCAGGGACAGCCCTGAGCTGGAGATTGCTCATTCCTGCTCCAGGCTCTGGCTATAAATAAAGACCAGGATCTAAGGCAAATGAAGAAAGAACAATGACTGGTTTATTCAGTTTATTCTGCTTCATCAATGACAGGACAGCTTTAAAGAGACACAAGAACAATACAGAAAAAAACAAGGCTGATTTCCTAGAAATGAAGGCTGAGCTAAAGATAAAATAGGGTTTGCCCAAATTTTCTCTTTTCTGGCCATTTCCAAGGAGAGTTGCTGGGCTTCAGTGTGAAATACAAAGGAAGAGGAGGCTTCAGGGAGGGACTGAGAGGTGTCAGAGATGTCAGGGCCTCTCTGGGGCCTCTCCAGTCTGTTCCCAGCTGAGCACTCCAGAGGGCAGAGGGGTTGGGTATGGCCCAGCCAGGATGGGCTCCAGCAGCTGTGACAAACCCAGGGCAGAGACCCAGGCATTAATCACATGGAATGGGCAGATATTGACACAAGTGGGGTTTGTGCCACATTTTGTTCTATCCCAGGAGCTGCCACAGAGCTTCCAGTCCTCCCAGAACAGCCTGGGAAGGGCCTGAAGCCTGTAATAGAGAAGACATCTGTTATTAGACCCCATGTGCTTCAAAGGGATTTCTGAGGAAAGGTCTGAGGGTTTAATTTTAAAGGGATTTCCAAGGAAAGGTCTTGCTGCAGCCTCAGAGATGGAGTGTCCAGTTCTGGCCCCTCAGTTTGGGGAGGACACTGAGCTCAAATGCATCCAGGGGAGGCAATGAGATTGGAGAGGGAACACAAACCCTGTGAAGAACCACTGAGAGAGCTGGGGGTGCTCAGCCTGGAGAAAAGGAGACTCAGGGCTGCCCCCATCACTCTCTGCAGCTCCTGAAAGGTGCCTGTGCTCAGCTGGGTCTGGGCTCTTTCTGCAGCAGCACTGACACAACCAGAGCACACAGCCTTTACCTGCACCAAGGGAAATATAGGTTGGATATCAGGAAAAAGTTTTTTACAGAAAGGGTGATAAAGTTCTGGAATGGCTGCCCAGGGAGGTGGTGGAGTCACCATCCCTGGGTGTGTTTAACAAAGCCTGGATGTGGCACTGGGTGCCAGGGTTCAGTTGAGGGGTTGGGGCTGGGTTGGACTCGATGATCTTGAAGGTCTCTTCCAACCCAGTGATTCTGTGAATCTGTGAATTCTGTGACTGTGGGACTTTGATAAGGGACATTCACCCTTCCTCTCATGCAAGGCCTTTGTCCCCTTGGGCTCTCAGCTTTTCCTGTCCCTTGCATCCGTTGATGGTTCCTATGGTTTCCTCCTGCCCCATATCATGGAATCAGGTTGGAAAAAACCTTTAAGGCCATCCAAACCAACCATTCCCCCACAACTGCCAAGGCCACCACTGACCATGTCCCCAAGTGCCACATCCACACAGCTTTTAAATCCCTCCAGGGACTACACCTCTGCCCTGTGATGCTGCTGCACATTTGGCAGCCTATACATATAAATAAATGTAGTATATATATATATAAATCCTTTGACCACACATATAACCCAACCACTGATAGCTGCTGGAAATTTACTGAGTTCATCACACCAGAGGTTTTTTTTTATTTTATTTCCATAGCATTTTGGATTTGAGACAGAGAGATCTAAAAGAGGTGTGCTAAAAGAAATCTCATGCCATTTGATGGTTCTGGTTTTAATATCATATAACGTGATAAATGACAGAGCACCAAGACAAGGGCTGTCCTTGTCCTTGTGCTGCAGATCCTGCCCAGCCTGGCAGGGATTGCTGCCACCCTTCAGCAACCTTGGAAGCCCTTTGGTGGCTGCAGCATCTGTCACTGCAAGTGCCAGCAGGGATGTTCCAGTGCAGTGCTGAGGATTCATAGGGTGGGATATATAGCTATGATATTTCATGAAAAATCCTTTCCTTGGGATTTTTCCTCCTGAGAAGCTGAAAGGCCTCAGGAACAAAATGTAAACAATGATTATCTGCTGCTGTGGAATGCAACAGGTGGATCTGTGATTGGTCTCATGTGGTTGTTTCTAATTAATGGCCAATCACAGTCCAGCTGGCTCGGACTCTCTGTCCAAGACACAAGCTTTTGTTATCATTCTTTCTTTTTCTATTCTATTCTTAGCCAGCCTTCTGATGAAATCCTTTCTTCTATTCTTTTAGTATAGTTTTAATATAATAGATAAAATAATAAATCAGCCTTCTGAAACATGGAGTCAGATCCTCATCTCTTCCCTCATCCTCAGACCCCTGTGAACACGGTCACTGGGATGAGCATCCAGGGGTGCCCCATCTGCATCCAGGACTGTGCTTGAAGGTCAGACACAGAAAGGGGACCTGGGGGTGTCACCTGGTCACTGGGGAGAGCACAGCAAATCTCACCACTGCTTTCTGAAACAGGAAGGCAAATGGAGCCCAAATTCTCCATTTCTTTATCCAAAGGGGCTGATGTTTGAGCATTTCCACCCACAACAAAAGCCCAGCAACTTATGCTTTCCTCATTCAGGGAGCTGCTGCTGCAGTTTTGGGGATCTTGGAACGTGTTACTTGTAAATTCTTGCACCTTTCTGGGAAAAAGTGCCTCATCCTTTCTTATCACAAGGTGAAGACGTTTTTCTCCCATAACAGAAGCTGAAGGATTTTCGTACTTTGTTGCACTAGCTGGACTATAGTGAAAGAAAGGACATTTAATGTTTCAGGTAGATGTCCAAGAAAATCAAAAGACTCCAATAAAAGAAAATTCAGCCAGCTCAGCTTGTCTCTCCTGCTGTAAAGAGATGAGGTTCAGCAAAGGTGAAGCAACTTATTTTGTTCCTGGTTTTAAAAATAACTGTCTTAACCTAAGCAAATCAGCCATGAGAATCCTTAATTGTTTGGTGCTGTCAGTAATGAACTCAGTCCCTCTTCATCAGCCACTGCCTGTGGGGAGGAAACAAAAATATGGGGGCTCCCCCCCTCACCCCTTTTCTGGCATAGTTTTGCCTGGTTTGGTTAATTTTGGGGGTGAGGAGTTCATTTAGAGGAGCTGCTGAACCTGTGCTGACTTTGCAAGGGTGTGAGCACAAGCAGCTTGTGATGAGCCAAAAACAGGGGCCAAAGTTGGAAATAAAAGAGCTGCAGCTTCAGTGATTGGGCTGTAGGAAGGAGGAAGGATATAGAGAGAGGTGTCAGCCCAGCTTGAGGAGACACCACCCCTCTGGGGCATCCAGAGTGGGACATATGGGCTCTACCCATGTGTGACATTCACATTCTCTGAAAAATCCCTTCTCCCAGGATTTTTCTCCTGGGAAGCTGAGAAGCCTCAGAGAAAAGGAAAACAATTCTTATCTCATTTGCTTCTCCTGTGTTGTGCTCACATGTGGAATGTGTTTGGAGATTGTTTACCCACAGGTGATTGTTCCATTGCATTCTGCTGTGAGTTGTTTTCACTCTTTGGCCAATTGGGGCCAAGCTGTGTTGAGACTCTGGAAATAGTCATGACTTGTCATTATTATCTTTTTAGCATTCTGTAAGTATCCTTTCTGTATTCATAGTATAGTATAGTATAGTATAGTATAGTATAGTATAGTATAGTATAGTATAGTATAGTATAGTATTTTTTAATATAACATAGTATCATAAAGTAATACATGAGCCTTCTGAGAACATGGAGTCAGATTCATCATTCCTGCCTTTGCTGGGGCATCCCTGCAAACACAGAAGCCCCGGGACTGGCTGGCACCTCCTCACCTCCCCTGACAGAGGAGGCTGTCACCCCTGACACTGCCTGGAGGTGACACTGCCTGCTTTGTTTCCAGCAGGGAATCCTCCTCCAGCTTCTTTCTCACCTCTCTGTGTGTGGTTGCAATTTTCCCCCATTCCCCTGGGGATGGCAGAGGTAGCAAGGAGATGTGAGCAGGAAATCAGTGCCTTCCTTCTGGGTGCTCTCAAGGCACTCTAGGCACCTCTCAGAGCTTCCTTCACCCTCAGCATTAAAAAGTCACTTTTCCCACAGCTGTGTCAAAGTCAAGTGTCCCATGACTTGTGGTGTTTGTGGCTCTGATCTACTTCCAGGTCTTTCCACCCCAAACTATTCCCAAATTCTACAACAGCCTTCAAGGCCAATTTCTGCACTGTGGTTTGCTCGTGGCTCCAATTCACAGCTTGTGCTGTGAATTGTGCTAATGGGGGATATTGGAGCCAGAAGATTTCCATCCTGCTGAATTCCTCACTTTGAGGAATTATATAAATAGATAAAAAATTTATAAAATATTTAAAAAAAATCAATAATTCAATAAAATAATTAAATCAATAAAATAAACAAATTTTTTTAAAAATTTGAAAAGTAAAATACTCTGGATGAGATAACTGTCACTCCAGCTGTTGTGGTTGGACAGACACTGTCCTGCCTCCACCAGCATTTCTCCTCATCTTCCCACAGCCCCTCTCACCCCATACACATTTATAAAGTGAGATGAAAACAGTTTTAAGGTATCAGACCCCATGAATAATGTACTGGAAAAGCCTCGGTGCAGCCAAGCGTGTCCATGCCATCAATATGATAAATGCAGGTACAGTTGTTTTAATTGTTGGGATCATGTTGGAGTGCAAACACATCTGTGCTTCGCCTGGGGGGACATTAATGCCGTCCTGATCCTGACAGAGCCTCTCATTCACACACCACCATCCCACTGCCTGCAGCTGGGAGCTGGGAATAACCAGAATGGGGAGGGAAGAGCCAAAATGTGTTTGGAATAGCCAGAATGGGCTGGGAAGAGCCAGGGTGGGTTGGGAACAGACAGGGAGGTTTGGGAACCAGCAGGATGGGTTTGGAACAAGCAGGAATGATTTGGAACAGGCCAGATGGGCTGGGAACAGGCAGGAATGGTTGGGAACAGGAAGGAATGGTTAAGAAACAGTCAGGAATCGTTAAGAAACAGGCAGGAATGGTTGGGAACAGGAAGGAATTGTTTGGAACAGGCAGGAATGGTTAGGAATAGGAAGGGATGGTTGGGAACAGGCACAATAGGTTGGGAGCAGGCAGGGTGGGCTGGGAACAGGCAGGATGGGCTGGGAACAGGCAGGAATGGTTGGGGACAGGCAGGAATGGTTGGGAACAAGCAGGGTGGGTTTAGAGCAGGCACAATGGGTTGGGAACAGGCAGGAATGGTTGGGAACAGCAAAGGGTGAAGGCATGGACAGCTTAGCTCCTTGTTCTTCCAGGGAAACTGGGAGCTGGGCATTGCCTCATGCCCCAACCCTTTTATTGGTGATCCCAAAGCCTAGAGGAGGCTCAGAGCTGGTGTGAGGTATAACACAGAGTGTAGGGTTTGTCCACAACTGTAGTTTGAAGGGTGTCTGTTGTATCCTTCACATGACTTTAAGGATCTTGGCTTGGCCTTCCCATTCCTGCTGGAGAGCACAGGGAAGCTCATCTCCATCTCTGCCCCCATCCTGGCAGACATGGGAAGGGGCTTGGGAAAACCTGGGACAGTAGAAGGTATTCCTGGCCAAAGAGGGGGAAAGAGATTGGTTTTAAGGTCCCTTCCAACCCAAACCAACCTGGGATTCTGGGATATGGTGACATCAGCCCTGCTTGGCAGTTTGGACTGACAACCACCCTGCAGGAGAAAAGGCCACACTGAATATATCAGATCTGCTTCCACTCTGGACATGGCAGCTCCATTGTCATCCTGGAATATGACAACTCTGTTCCCACTCTGGAATGTGACAGTTCCATTCCCACTCTGGAATTCAGCAGTTCCATTCCCACTCTGGAATTCAGCAGTGCCATTCTCACTCTGGAATGGGACAGCTCCATTCCCACTCTGGAATTCAGCAGCTCCATTCCCACTCTGGAATGTGACAGCTCCATTCCCACTCTGGAATTCAGCAGCTCCATTCCCTCCCTGCTCTGTTTTGCCATTCCACAGCCGCCGCGGGCTCGGGCCAGAGGCAGCAGTAAAATATCTCCGTAATAAACGGAACCATTTGGCTCCTGAAGCCGGTGCCAGCTTTTATAACAATTTCCATCTTAAGCTGGCTCAATCCATATTTAATGAAATCTTCTATAAACCCTTTAACAGCCCTCAATTCATTTCGAGTGGTAAATGAGTCAGCACTTCGAAATGATGAGCAGGATTCAGACTCTGCTGCCGTTACTTAAGGAGAAGAACTGATTCTTTTTTAATGCTTTTTCTCCTAAATAATGTTTCCTTTTCATTTTTTTCTCTCTTTTTTATTTTTTTGGTTGCTGCTGTGATGCTGCTCGATAGAGGTGAGGGCAGGCACAGGGGCACGAATGCCCCAGGTCTGGCACCATCCCTCTGTCCCTGCAGACAGACCCGACCAGCCCAGACTGATTTATCTGCCTGTCCCTCATCCAATCTCTTGGCTGGGTCAGCTCCAAACAGGATTCATCTCTCCCTGCCTCAGTTTCCCATTTACTTCATGCTACCACCCTCCTGCCAGACATTTTGGAGAGCTCTGGAGGGCCATCCCGGCTCTCTGTGCAGCCTGATTTCCTCTAGCATGGAATTTGGAAGCATTCCGGGGGGAGATATCACATCCAGCAAGCACAGCCCACCTGAGGAGCAATCATCTGCCCTGCTATTCCCATTTTCCCTCGGAATCAGACAGCAAAATCCCCTGAAGAGCTGGAGTCTCAGGGAAAGGCATATACCAGCTGTGTAATCACCACTCCACGGTACCTGCTCATTTGAATAATGAAATGGCATCTTTGTTAAAGGCAAGGAGACTTCCAAGCTGTCTTGTTCTGCAGCTCACCTATAAAAGCCAAGCAAGCTTTGCAAAACATTTCAATTCTCCTGATCACTGTAATTACTGGCCAGGATCCAGCTCTGCTCTCTGCTCAGCTTTGCCAGCAGGTTACACACGAGGGCTGTGGGCACAGGCTCTGAAATAAAGTGAATCATGGCTCGGTTTATTTTAGAAAGTGCCTTTATTTTGCGTGATATTGATTCTTTTTTCTCTTATTCCACACACGCAAAGCAAGCCCTGCCCGTGTGGGGTTGTGTCAGTGCCTTTCTGGTCGGGGTGAGCTGAGGCTGAAGATGTGTGTCACTGGCTGTAGCATAAAATCGAGTCAGAAATCTCCTCAGGGCATTTAAATATTGCCTTTAAGTGGCAGTGTGTGGGTGATGGTGGCACTAATGCTGCCCTAAGACAGCAGTGACTGTGCCGTGGGGTCGAGTCACCTCAAACACTTCCATGGCAGGATTTCCTGGCTACACCATTGAGTATTTCCAATTAACTCTGCATTTCAATGGCCTGAATCCTGCTGAACTCGGAGCAGATGCGGGGCAGTCCTCTCTCCTTTATTCTAGATCTCTGGGAACCAGAAGCCCCAGGCAGGGGCTGTGCTTGGGATGCTGTAGAAGGAGGTGAAGTGGCCACACTGGGCCTGACTTGGAATGGCGGGACACTTTGGGCCCTGGTATCTGCTCATCCCAAGTGCCAGATGAGGTGTGGAGCTCTCTGCAAGGTCAGCACCCTGTGGGACAGCTGAAATAATGGAATCATTTAATCATTTGGCTGGAAAAGCTCTCTGGCATCATTGAGTCCAAGGGCTGAACAGCTACACCACTAGCCAATGTCCCCAAGTGGCACATTCACATGGGTTTTAAATCCCTCCAGGGATGGGGAATCCACCACTGCAGCTGTGCCAGGGCTGGGCAGCCCTTTCCATAAATAAATTTTCATTAATAAATAAATTTTCCCACTAAACCTCCTCTAGTACAACTTGAGGCTGTTTCCCCTTGTCCCATCCCTGTTCCCTGGGCAGACCCCCCCCCCGCCTGTCCCCTCCTGTCAGGAGCTGTGCAGAGCCACAAGGTACCCCTGAGCCTCCTTTGCTCCAGGCTGAGCCCCTTCCCAGCTCCCTCAGGAATTCTCCAGCCCCTTCCCAGTTCTGTTCCCTTCTCTGGACACACTCCAGCACCTCAGTGTTCTTCCTGCAGTGTTGCAAGGCTGCAAAAGAAAAGAAAACCCACTTTCTGCCCTCACTGTTTGCAGCATTTTCCTCCAGGAACATCTGGAAGGAGCAGTTTCCAGTTGGGATAATGATGGATTCCTGCTGCTGTGCCAGCCCCAGGTGAGATTGTCTCTGACACCCACAGGACACTTTTAATATCCACTGCTGGAAAAGGCTGGAGTGGCCCTGGAACAGCTGCTACAAAGAGCAGCCTGACTGTCCTTGAAAAGGGAGAGCAGTCCCAGGAAAGGGAAGGATCAGAGCTGGGCTCCTCCAGCCTCCCCGGGCAGAGGGGACCCGGCTGCTCTCTATAAATGTGTCAGGGAAGAGAAACAAAGGGAGGAAATCATGGCTGAAGTTAAAGGCCATGATTGAACAGCAGCTAAATTTAGACTGTGAGACAAAGGAAAGGACCTAAAAGACAAAGCAGTTTGGTTCAGAACCAGCTGAACTCCTTGGAAGACTGAGCTTGATCTGTTGGAGAACGGAATGAGGACAAACTCATCCCAGTGGTTCCTCCCACAGCTCTTGGTCAAGGCAAAGCCGTGGGAGATGACCAGGAGCCATTGCAAAGCACCTCAGGAGCAAAACAGGAGCACACCCCAAACCCAGCAGGAAATCTTCCAATCCAAACTGCCATGGTACTCCAAGGGAATTTTCCTGCAGCTGTTCCAGGAGTGCCCCTGCTAATGAGAGAGGGAGATGTTAACACAAGGGCTGGGTTTAAATTGTTAATCCCGCCCCAAACCCATCAGTGAGGAGCACAGCTGCCAAAACCAGTTGCCTCCCAGCTGATCCCATGTATCTTTCATGTGACTGCAGTGGCGGCCACCGTGCTGGGATGGGACCTGTCACTGGTTTGGAGCCCGCAGGAGCACCAGGGAGGGCTTTGTTAAACAAAAGCCATCACAAGCTGTTCCCTTCTACACACATCACCCAGCCTAAATGGCACTTAATGGAATAATGAACCACGGGGAGACACAGACAAGGAAACGTCATTAAATCTGCTTAAAAATGGATCAAATGCTGAATCAATTCCCATTAGCGGATGCACGGATATTTCACATATCCTTAGGAGTTTTATTAGGCATTCATGCAGAATCAGAGGTAATGATGGTGATTTCCCCCCAAACTGTTCTCTTTCTAATAAAAACCAGCAGGACCAAGGAGCCAGGACTTTATTCTCTCACGCCTCTTTTTTTTTAAAGCATTTTATGAAATATTTAAGCCATGTCTTTTGCTTCTCATGGTCATGCCCTTATTGTGTCAAGTCAAATTAGTTAAGTATACAAATGAGAGTAAACAAAGGTGACAGATAAATGAAACACATGGCTCCCAAAGTGTCAGAGGTCCCCTCTGTGTGGTCAATCCAGAGGTTCCTCGATGGGCTCTTCGTGCACAACCCTGTGAGAAGTTGAGAGGAAGAAGCTCCGAGCTTCAAACCAAGTTCCTCAAAGCACCAGATGTGTTCCCTCCCTCCCTCCCTCCCTCCCTCTTCTTTTCCTCTCTCTGTCTCATCCACACTCTCCAATGTCACTTAAACACTGAGTGTGCACTGAGCAGAGCCAAGAAAACAGTAGAAAACAAATTTCCTTGAATACTCATCTTTAATAATATTTGGACAGCAGCAGTATGTAGAAGTTCCTGCAGGATCCAGACCTCCTGGGAAGAGCTGGAGGAGCTCAGTACAGGCAGGATCCGAGCTCAGAGCACGAGCAGTTTCTCCCAGAAAGGTGCAAAGGCTGGGACAGATAAGGTAGCAGGAGCACAGCAGAGTTTGGACTGGAAATCCATGGCTGTAAGAACCAGATATCCCAGTTTGTGCCATGCCCAGCACTTTTCCCCCCTGAGCTTAGCAAATATCTTTAATTCCCTAAACCCAAAGTCTACGTGAAGTTTTAATGCATTTTTCCCCTGATTTGTGACCCCAGCATGGGACATGCCAATCTCCTGTGAGAGACTGCACAAGCTGGTAACAAAAGGTGTCAGAGAGAGAAAAAAACCAAAAGTGGGGATGTGGAGACAGATGGAAGAGCACAGAGTGCACAGAGACAATATTGGCCAGCATGTTCAACAGGAGTCAAGGATGCCAGCCTGGGAGCCTCCAGCTGCTGGGCTGGTGTCAGGAGCTTAATAATAATACCAGGCTTGTTTTGCATAAGCTGGCTGTGTGCATAATTCATGGATGTAATGAGCTGATCATTAGGAGCAGTCTCAGCTCACCTCCAGCAGCAGCGTGTGGTCTGAGCAGATCTGCAGAGCAGAGCCATTAAGGAGGCATCTGAAAGAGGATAATTTATTCTAATTCCAAAGACAGCTGCAGCTTGACCCTTTTGTGCTCACTCACCTTGAACACAGCCAGCCAAGCTCTGCCGGTGAGAATTTCCTAGAAAACAAACTTTTCCTTCAGATCTTCCCTGCCAGGGATGTTTCAAAACCACTCCTTGATCACAAAATTCCCAGTTTGTGGTGGGCCAGTTGGTTTTTAGCAGAGGTGTTCCCTTGCTTTGAATCCAAGCTTGGTTTGATTTGGAGCCCAAATTTGCAAAGGAAGTGTCTGGGCTCTGGAAAATCCAAGTGCAGCACTTGGAATGGAGGAAAAAAACCCAAAGCATCAGCAGCCACACTGGGAGAAGCTCCAGAGAGCCAAAGGATCTTCAGCAAAGCTGTCACAAGAGCTGAGTTGAAATTAGAAAAATTAGACAGGAGGGGAATTAAACCTCAGCTCAGCCAATTGCAGAAGGCAGTGAAGTCTTCACCACTTCAAGGTGCTGAATCCAGGCCCTGACTTTTCCTAAAAGTTGCTTTTTTGGGAAGTTTGAGCAACAATCAACAGAGCTTTTGGAAGTCCAGCTGGATGATTTTGTTCCCTTCCAGCTTTAAAACTGACTTTTGGACTCCTTTCTTGTGTATTTATGGTGCAGAAACATCAAAAGGCCACAGCTCAGTCAGCGGGAACTGTGCAACTGGGAATTGTAGATTCCATAATCACATTTTGGACTCCAATTGATCCTCAGACCGTGAAGAAATTTGCAAAAATTTTCAAACAAGGAATATGGTGGGGACTTCTCCAATCTGTTTGCAGGCAATTTGCAAACAGAAACCCTTGGCAGCACTGGCTGGATATGGAATTCATGCTGGGATTTGTGTGCCAGGCTCTAATCTCTCTCTCAGCTTCCCTACTCCGTGTTCAACAATTTGGGGAAGAACAGCTGGTTTGCCTCATGTTTTACTGGAAGAGGTTCCCCAGAGCAGCTGTGGCTGCCCCATCCCTGCAAGTGTTCAAGGCCAGGTTGGACAAGGTTTAGAGCGCCCTGGGATAGTGGAAGTTGTCCCTGCACACTTACACCCCTAAATCCCCAAATTCCTCTCCTACTTATCTTTTGGATTCATATCAGTGCTTTAGTGATGCTCAGGATGTGTGGGAAGGGGGAAATCAGGACAAACCTGCCCCCATCTCATGATTTGGAGAAAAAATCATGCCTGAAGATCTGATTTGTCTTCCATCAAACCAAAGCTGCTTGCAACATCCCAGGATTATTCTCACACAGGAGGGTATGGAGCCTGGTGCTCGCCATTCTGGCCCATTTCTTCTTCCTTGGGAATGTCCTTGAAAAAATCAGGACTAATCTCAAAGTCTGGCTGGAGCTGCTTGAAGAAAAGTGAATTTTCCTCATTTTTCAGTTGAAAAACACATTCCTGAAGAAAGGGAAGGAGGGAGAGAGGCAAAGAGCCTTTTTTTCACCCAGCCACTTCTTCTCCCTGGCAGAGGCAGAGTATGATTGATATAAAGAGATCCAGAGCTGATTTTAAGACATCAGGTAATGGAGAGCTCCCCCAGCTCCTGGTAAGGCTTTACTCAGCTCCTCATTTGATTCGTGTGTATCTATTTTTCTTCTTCCTGCAAATGGGGACAATTACATTCCCTATTTCTTGCTGAGTTGTTGTGAGCCCACAGTTATTAAGGTCTGTAAAACATCTCTGAGCCATTAGAGGATTCTGCTTTTCTACCACCCTGCTCTTACAGAAAATGGTGTAGACTCTAAAATCTCCTTTGGGTTTGGGGGGAAACAAGGATGTCCAGACACAGAGGAGCAGCCTGGCATGTCAGGATTTTATGTACTGTTCTATAAATCCTTCATTTTGCACAGGCTATTTTGTGAGACAATCCCTAACTTGGGATTTTCAGAGGGAAAAAGGGCTTTTGCAGCTGCAGGTATGGTGAGGTCCTCTTCTAGGAATTCAGAAGTCATGGAATATCCTAAGCTGGAAGTGATCAACAGGGATCTCCTCACCTTGCCCAGACCCCCCAACAATCCCACCCTGTCCATCCCTGGCATTGCTGCCCAAACCCTCCTGGAGCTCTGGCAGCCTCAGGGCTGTGCCCATTCCCTGGGGAGCCTGGGCAGTGCCAGCACCCTCTGGGGGAGGAACCTTTCTCTAAATACAACCTAAGCATGCTCTGGCCCAGCTGCAGCTGTTCCTCAGGTCCTGTCACTGTAACAGAGGGCAGAGATCAGAGCTGCCCCTCCCATTCCCCCAGGAGGGAGTTGTAGATATCGATGGTGTTGGACTTCAAAGCACCATCTGAGGTGAAAAGTCATCCCTGTTTCAGACATCTTTTATGAAAAATCCTTTCCTTAGGATTTTTCCTCCTGAGAAGCTGAAAGGCCTCAGGAACAAAATGTAAACAATGATTATCTGCTGCTGTGGAATGCAATGGGTGGATCTGTGATTGGGCCATGTTGGTTGTTTTAATTAATGGCCAATCACAGCCCAGCTGGCTTGGACAGAGAGTCCAAGCCACAAGCCTTTGTTATCATTCTTTCTTATTCTATTCTTAGCTAGCCTTCTGAGGAAATCCTTTCTTCTATTCTTTTAGTATAGTTTTAATGTAATATGTATCATAAAATAATAAATCAAGCCTTCTGAAACATGGAGTCAAATCCCTCAACCTGAGACCCCTGTGAACATGGTCACACATCCCCACCTTCATTTTCACCTGGAAAACTGTATCCAGGAGACCCCTGCAAGGTCTCCCACCCCAGCTCCATCCCCATCACACTCCCATCTTTGTTGAACATGTAATTAAATCAGTCAATCCAGGGAATGTAAATCCCTGTGATGAATCTCAGCTGTTCACAAAACCCATCAGTCTGACCCAAAATTCCACATCCCCCTCCAAAAGAAGACTGTTTGATAGTGAAATAAATCCCTGGGGGCAAGCTGGCTGCTCCAAAGTTTGCCAGGGAAATCCTGGGATGATGTGATTTGTCTGTCAAACGAGAGCAAAAAGGAATAAATATCCTGGGAGCGGAAACATTTATCCTTTCAACAAGTGACACTGAAGAAGTGATTTATCCATGCGTGGGTGCAGCTGGGATGGAGGTGACATAATCCTGAGAAATACCTTTAAAAGAAAAAAAAAATCCTAATAAAGCATCCCAAATTCCCTTCTGAGCTCCATAATCGTGGCATGCTGGGAATCTTCCATGATAAAATTTGCAGCTCCCTATCAGGAAATATTGATAAACAAAGAGAAAAAAAGGTGAATTATCCCAAAATATCCCCAAGGCTGTCTCTTCTTGGTGCTAGGGATTGTTCTGCTGGAGCTGGTTGTTGACCCAACTTGGGCAACTCCTTGGGAAAGTTTGGAAGCCCCAGAAAATCACAGGAAAATTTTTTTTCATGATGCATTTCAACCCTAAGCACAACAGAGAAGTTTTCCTTCTTCCCTTCAACTCCAGGGATTTCCAGGGCTCTGATGGACATCACGGGTCCCAGAACCCCCTTGACTCAGTTTCCCTCTTGGAAAATGCAGATTTTATGGCTTTTTAAAGAAACCTTTTAAAAATTGCTCATTTTTAGGACAGGTGAACAGGGGCATGGCAGGGGTGGGGTAGGGGCTCAGGCCTGGCCAGGGCAGAGCCCCTCGCTTCCCTTCCCTGGGATTTGGATTCTCCATGTGTTGAATTATACATCATTCCCTGTTCTCATTAGACCTTCAAAGAGCCTCGAAAATCTCCTCATTCAGGGCTTATTTTGTCCTTGTTAAATTTTAATCTCAGCTAAAGGAGGAAGAGAATGGCAGGAAACCCTGCAGAGGAACACAGGGATGGAAGGGTGGGAGAAAGGAAGGATGGAAGGGTGGATGTAAGGATGGAAGGATAGATGGAAGGAAGGGAGGATGGGTTGGAGGAAAGATGGAAAGATGGGAGGATGGAAAGATGGGAGGATGGGAGGGTAGAAGGATGGAAGGGTGCAAGGGTGGAAGGATGGAAAGGTAGAAGAATAAAAGGATGGAAGGGTGGAAAGGTGGAAGGATGGATGGGATGAAGGATGGAAGGAACTCCAGAGCTGCTGTCCATCAACCCCCCTGGCTGTGCAGATCCCCTCCTTTGGCTTTGTGGCAAAACCACAATATTTTAACCCATTTGGGTAGCCAAGATCCATGAAAAGAGCATTTCCAAGCCATAGGCCAGCGCCTCTGGGAATAAAACTCTGGATTTTGAAGGAGAAAGAGATTCTTTGATTTACATTTTTTATTATCACTGTTGCCCTTACAGCCTCATCCCCTTGATGAATGCTCATTTTTCCTTGTGATTTCTGCACTTTGGGGCTTGGCTGAAGCAATCAGAGCTGTTTGGAGACTTTTCGCTCATGAGTTGCTCTTCCCCTCTCTCCCCAAGTGAGAGGCAAGGCAAGGGGAACCACAGCTTGTGATTGATTGCCCTAAAAAGCAAGGGCAAACAGAAAAAAATCCATTTCAGAATGTATTTCAACCCCAAACACATCAAGAATTTTTCCCTCCATCCTTGCCCAGCTCAGTGCCTTCTCCTTGCACTCCTCTTCACCTTTTCTCCTTAAATAGAAGATTGAGGCTCCCTATCACTAAATTCATAACTGTTTGCCTGGAATTTCTCCCCAGGGAATGTTATTAACAGCAACTTAGTGGCTGATGGATGGCGGCATTGCCTGGGCTCTGTTTTGCATCCAGGCAGCTGAAGATCCATCACCCAAATTCACGTGGGCAGGCGTGGATTAAATAAACACCTCGAGAAATATTTATTGCAGAGGGGAAATTGGACTGGAGCCTTGTACAGATGTGTATTTATAGTGATTTAATAATCAATTATCGCCCTGGCACTCAATACCCGCCTGATTAAATCTACGCAGGGAGGCGTCTCGAGAACTTTCGCTTAAAAAGGTGATTTTAATTCTAGTCTGTAATTGTTTTTTAGGCTCTTTGCTGGCTGCCCAGGAGCTGTAGGTACAGGAATGGACTGTGGTGAGGAACTTTGTGGTTGGGTGTTAATGGAGCCATGAATTGATTTTATTTTCTGCTCTTTATTTCCCTCTCTCCCCGCTCCCCCAAACTTACACATTTTTATTCCCTGATAAGGGATAATTCATTCCATGATTGCAAGTAGATCACAGCAAACTCGATGTAATGGAGCAGTAATTACCTAAAAAGTGATGGATTTGGGGAGATTTTGGAGGCTGAGCCATGCGAGAGGTACTGTACAAAGTAGGAGCAACTGTCTGGATGCTGATCAAAGAAATGTGAATTTCCCACTGATTTCTCTTAGACCAGCTGCCAGTTTAACCTTTCAGAGGCACTCGAAGCTCCCCAGGTTCCCTCACAGTGTGTTCTGTGTATTTTATTAACACCTCACCAGCTGTGAGAGTAACTCAGCAAATATTGGGTTGATATTCCAGAGGATCTGCAGGCCCAGCATTCCCAGGACATCCTGTAACCTGTTATTCAGTGGGCAGGCCCCTCTTTCCCCAAGCAAGACAGGGGTCAGGTTTTTGAGAGGATATTTGGGCACCTCTTGGGTTGTAAAGTGGCACAAAAGGGTCTTTTTGGGGAGTAGCTTGCAAATTTAGGGTGTGGGGAAATGGGATTCCTGCTCTGTGCAGCATCCCTGTGCACCCGGGGCAGAGGAAAGCAGGCCGGTGGTGCCACAAATTCCAGGATGAAAAATTCCAGGATGCAAAATTCCAGGGATCCGGCAGGCGAGTGCGCTTGGAAGGAGCCACTAGTGGGAGCCGTGCTCCCACAGAACCCCACAGGCCCCGGCAGGGACGGTCCCAGCCGGCCTGGGCCGCTCCTCCCCTACTGCTCTGGGAATCGGGAATCAGGGAATGCCAGAAAGGTTTGGGTTCTTAAAAACGGGATCTTAAAATCCATTCAGTTCCACCCCTACCATGGCAGGGACACTTTGCACTGTCCCAGGCTGCTCCAGCCCCATCCAGCCTGGCCTTGGGCACTACCAGGGATCCAGGGGCAGCCCCAGCTGCTCTGGGCACCCTGTGCCAGGGCCTGCCCACCCTCACAGGGAACAATTCCCAATTCCCAATATCCCATCCATCCCTGCCCTCTGGCAGTGGGAGCCATTCCCTGTGTCCTGTCCCTCCATCCCTTGTCCCCAGTCCCTCTCCAGCTCTCCTGGAGCCCCTTCAGGCCCTGGGGGCTCTGAGCTCTCCCTGGAGCTTCTCCTCTCCAGGTGAGCACCCCCAGCTCTCCCAGCCTGGCTCCATGGCAGAGGGGCTCCAGCCCTGGAGCAGCTCCATGGCCTCTCTGGACTGGCTCCAGCAGCTCCACTTCTGATGTTGGACTCCCAAGCTGGACACAGCACTCCAGGATGAATTTGCCATTGGCACCGAGGTACATTTGGTGAGCACCCCCAGCTCTCCCAGCCTGGTTCCATGGGAAAGGGACCCCAACCTGTGCAGGATCTTCATCTTTCCCATTGCTCCGTGCTGGCCTCTGCCTGCATCCAAAGTTTGGCCTCCTGGGAGGAGAAAGGGAGGAGTAGGAAGATGCTGGGGAGATGGAGAGGCACCTTCTGCCCTCCCCACCCTGATGGAGACCCTATGGCACCCATGGGAGCACATTCCCTCTGTCCCTGGAGTGAGGACAAAGTTTGCTGCTCCTGCTGGATTGTTTGAGAGACAGAGGAGGATGCAGGACACAGCGAAACTTGGAAATTTTATTCACTTCTGGGATGGAGGGAGCTTTCAGGAGCATCTCTGGAAGGCTTCATCCACTCATCTCCTGTATGGCCTTGCTGAGTTTCCCCATTCTCCTCCCCTCCTCCTCCAGCCTAAATGCCCTTTCCTATTGCTGCTCCTCTTGGGATCCAGCTCCTTGCCTCCCAAGCTGTTCCAAGGTGGATTTTGGGGGTTCCTGGCTCAGTGGCTGCCCAAACACTCACAGCTGTCCCATCCCAAACCTGCAGGAAGATCTGGGATGCCTCCACTTCCAGCCCAGTGCATCCAAAGCACGGCTGAGGAAGCAGCTCCATGTTGTTTGTTCAGACTTTACCAAGTGGCCTTGAGGAGGAAATGAGATCTTATTAGGGACTCTAATAATGCTCCAGATCATCCTCCGTACGGAGCAGATCTGAAGGATTAGCAAAACAAATGAAGTAATGACTTTTCTGTGAAATTAAAATTTTGTAAGATAATCCAAAGAGGAAATAGAAATTTTATTTCAATTATGCATTAAACTTTCTCAGCTCGTTTTGGGTCAGGGCTTGAACACCAGGGAAAACTTACAGCAGCACTGGGCCAGGAGGAGCTGAAATCCTTAAGCCTGCTCTGGGGTTGACCCGTCATGGCTCTGGACTCCTGAGCACCCTGGTGTGCTCCCAGGCATGCCCAACAGCCCCAAATCTGGCTTTTCCCAATTAAAATCCGGGCTGTGGAGCATGGACATGCTGCACGGCTGAGCTGATTTGTCCTCAGCAAGAGCTGCAGGAATAATTGAAATTCTTGGCGTTGCTCTGAGCTCAGGACTCCCAGACAGAGAAGCTCCTGACAGATGGACCATCCCATTCCTCACTGATCACAGACCACAGCAGTGTCAGGAGGGTCTGGGGCTTAAATTGGGACTGAGCATCATTTCTGACTTATTTTAAAGGCTGAGCCCATGGCAGTGATTCCAGCCCTGCTGGGGTGACTGGGGACAAAACCACCTGGGCAGGTTTTACACAAGATGTTTTTATTAAAACAGAATTCAATCAACAGCTTGGATTGTCCCCAGATGGGGGATCCAGACAAAGATGTGTCACTCCATGGTGGCCCTGAGCAGCAGAGCCAGGCAAGTCTCCATCACCAAATCCACCAGAAATTGCACCCCAGAGCTCCATCCCCATGAGATGCTGCTCTACAATGGTTGATGTTGGTTTTCCCAACATCCTTTCCCCTTCTTTCAAGTTTAAGAATTCTTTACAAATCCATTTCCCACAGGGGGGAAGCAAGGTGTGGGAGGGGACACCTGTGACAAGCCACACTTGCTGTCACCAATCAGTGCCATGAAAGCCCTGCACTCACATCATCCCACATCCTCCCAGCTCCCAGGGCCTGCTCATGGCCAGGAAGGAAAACTGGGTAAATAAATCAGTAAATAAAGCTGGTAATTCATTAGGAGCCACAATCCAGGGAATGTCACTCATGGTGACACCACAGCTCAGATCAGGAGCCTCCAAAGTGAGGAAATGAGAGGTTAAAGGCATTTCCTTGGTTTTGTGAGCTGCCTCAGACAGGGCTCTTATCTTAATTGCTGCAGCCCCAGCCTTTCTCCACACACCTCCGACAACAAGCACGGCTCTTTGTCCTCTCTAGTTATTAAAGACTCGGCTCTGGATCACAGGGATAACAGACAGGCTCACTGAGGATGTGCCTCTCGAGGCAAAGCCCAAAAATCTCCTTTTTCCATCTTCTCAGGGCACAGGAGACATTCCAGAATCACAGAATATACTGAGCTGGATGGGACCTACCAGGACTGAGTCCTGCTCCCAGCACTGCACAGGACAACCCAGGAGCCACCACATGCACAGGAACATTGTCCAGATCTCTGGAATTCTGTCAGTCTTGGGGCTGTGAGCACTTCACAGAATCACAGAATCACCAGATTGGAAGACATCTTCAAGATCATCGAGTCCAATCCATTCTTTGACACTCAACTAAACCCTGGCACCCAGTGCCCCATCCAGACTTTTCCCTAGGATTAAATCCTTCTGTCAGTATTTGAACACTTTGATTTTGTCCTCTGGAGCAAAGAGTGGGATCCCAGCCTGTGTGATGAGGAAGAAATCCAAAACTCGGGCAGTTTCCCATCCCAGATGGGAACGTGTCCTGGCCATCTGGAAGCAGGTGGCTGTGAGCAGGGAGCATATGAAGCTCACTAAAGCTTTGTGTGAAATATCTTTATTTCAGCTTTTTTTTTTTTTTTAAATCCTGTGGGAGATAAAAAAGCTCCACACCACCAGGGTCGTACTGGGAGATACCCAGGAGGTGGTGACAGTCCTGGAGAGAGGATGGAAGGGAGGGTGAGATGACAGCATGGAGGAGGATGGACAAGGGAGGGTGACAGCACTGGAGAGAGGATGGAGAAAGGACATTGACAGTCCTAGAGAGAGGATGGACAAGGGATGGTGACAGCACTGGAGAGAGGATGGACAAGGGAGGGTGCCCTCCATCAGGATATGAGGGTGAGGGATCAGTCTTTCCATTGGGGCTGGCTATGGGTGTTGCTTACCTTAATTTAATGCTCATTCTCGAGCTGCCTTTAGTGTGATGTGACCATCTCCTCCAGGAGGCACAGACAAGTCCCCCTGGAGAGATCATTCCCCACACAATTATTGAATTTCCAGCACTTTCTCCACCACTTTTCCCCCAAAGCTTTCCATGCCTCCAAGAATAAAATAAATCCCTTCTTTATTTTTGTTTATTCTTGATATATTTCTGGGGGGGTGCTGACAATTTGGGACCCCCAAATCTCCTGATGAAGGTGGTGTTTCCCCACAAAAGGGCATTTTCCAGCAGCTTTGGGAGGACAAGTGTATCCCTGTACATGGGGCAATGGAAAGGAAATTTCTTCCCAATATTTGGTGACACCCAAGAGCTGCTGTGGCTCAAACAGCACAAGGTGAAGATGCTGAGTCAGGGAGGAGGATGGTGGGGCTTTGCTTGTGCAGCATCCAGATCCCACAGGATCCCTCACAAGCAGCCAATGGGCCCAGAGACATCAGGACATACCCAGGGATAATTAAAAAAAAATCCATGTGGGATTAAAATAAAATAAAATAAAATTAAATTAAAATAAAAGGATTTCCATTAGCTAAGATCTGAGCATGGGACATCCAGTGGAGAAATCTGTCTGGGATGTGGAATGGGGAATGGCATTGGCAGGATACATCCCAAAATATTCCCAATAAATGTAATGTACTGCTTCAGCACCATGGAAAACAGTCCCTGTTGATTCCTTCGGACTCCAGCAGATCCATAATGGGAAACAAATTGTGTGTGACTCCCAGGATGGATGAGACAATGAGAAATTGTGATCCTGACCTCGGTCAGGAATTCCATCAATTCCGTAAATTCCATAAATTCCATAAATACCAGAGAGTCAATGCTCCTGGAGCGTTCTATCCTTTCGGAGCTGGCCAAGACTGACAGCTGTCAGTGGAGCTGACATCCCTGGGATGAGGATGGAGAGAGGCAGCCCATGGATGTTGCACGTCTGAGGGAGAAAAAATCACTGTAAGGAACGGGCAGCCCTGGAGCAGCCTGGGAAAGGAAGCAATTCCCAATGGATATTTCTATTCTAGGAGGTCTGCAAGCCTTCTAAATTCTGCCAGAAGGAGAAAAAACCACTAAACTTAAGAGCCCACTACAAATGGGGCATGTCAGAGTTATTCCAAGAGCAGTCTGGCTCTTCCCTACACATTTCTATTTTGGTGGCACAAACAGTGGCTCAGGTTGTCTGGGAGGTGTCAGGAGTGATCCATGGTTTCAAGAAGTCCTTACATATCTCCAGCTCCTTTGGTGGGTGCTTTTCATTCCCCACCTCCTCCCTGACTCCTTTGCAGTCCCTCTTTCCAAGCTCATTCCTGCCAAAGCCACCAATTCTGCTTTTCAATAAAACCCAGGACTCCTGAGTGACTCTGGGATCAAGGGATTTAAGGCAAACCCCACCAATTTTCACAATTCTTTGACCCTGAGCATGAGCAGTGCCTCAGCTCAGGGGTTTTCCCGCCTGAGGTTGATTACAGGGAAAACTGGAAATGAGCCCTGAGAGAGGCTGGGCTGAACTTTTCATGGGAGCAAAATGGCCATGGATTGTTACTATTCACATCCTGGAGTCCCAGAAAGTGCTGCTGAGTGGAGCTGTGCATGCACAGGGACCCATTCCTGCATCCAGACAAGAATATATGGACCATGATAAGTTCCCAGCTGGAAATGCATTACTTTAGCTTTATCTCTAGAAATCCCTGGCATTGCTGCAGATTTTGGGGTGTCTCCTTCAATCCTCTCACTTCCATGGGATGATATTTACTGCTCCTGCCTCTTTGGCCATCATCACCTTTTCAGGGAAGCAGGGATTTGGGATCATCCTGCAGTGAGGCTCTTAATGTTTATACACCAATATTTGCAATTCCAGCTCTCTCAAAAAAATATCCATAGCACCAAATTCAGATTTCCTCCTCCTTCCCGTAAGTGCTGTGGCTCTGGGCAGGTTTCAGCTCACATTTCCTTCTGGAGAGGAGGATTTTTTGGCAGTTTCTGGATGTTGTGAACAAGACTATGCCTCATTTTGGATAAAACCTCTCTTTTGGCCAGGGCAGCCCCTCTCCCTGCAGAGCAATGGGAATATTTGGGAATATTTCCACTGACCACAGTGCAATCATTTGAATTCATGTGGAGGCCGAGGTTTTCCAGAGGAGAAGTTTAATTTCAATTAGTGGCCAAGATTTTTCTTTCTCATCTGCTGCCTCTGTAATCCTCCCCTTCAATTAAAATGGAGTTTCTGCAATAGGAAATTAGAAAAATTACCAACAATTCCATGGAATGGCAGCCTGTGCTCGAGCCCAAGTTGCTGCACATCCCTTTGGGAGGAAAATTGGGATGTGGGTGGGTTCCCTGATCCGCTTTTCCTTTCACTCTCCACACCTTTGGTTCCAAACACACAATGCTTAATTGAGTTATCCCAACTCCTCTCCCCTTTCCAGAGGGGTGGGTCTCTCCTGAGGTTTTGAACCAGAACAAATTTCCTCTTTTCCAAGCATGATGTCCCTGGGGCGAAGTTCTGCAGCAAATTAGGAATTAACATCTGCAGCACTGTGTTACCCACCATGCCAATCACAGCTCCAGAGCTGCCCACCGTGTCTCCCCTGAAGGATCCCTGTTGTGTGTTTAATAAAACAGCCAAACCAGGGCTCAAATTTCCTTGTTCCTATGAAAAATTCATTGCTGCAGTTGCTGGGAAGTGTTGAGGGAAAAGCCTGAGCCCATGGAGATGCCGGCAGCTCTGTGGTGCTGAGGGCTCCTGTCCCAGCCCATCCCTAGAAATGGACATTGGGCAGGCAAGGGGGAGCTAAGGCAGGGAAATAGATGCAGACAGAGAATTTGGGGTGAAAAACTCAGGGAAAGGAGCTTCCCTTTTGCAGATTCACATTGGTCCACACTGACTTTAAATACTCCCCAATTCCAGCATCACCAACTCTTCCAAACTCCTGGGTGACTCCAATAGGCAATTTCCAGCTCAGCTGCTCAAATATGCACCTGAAAATGCAGCCTCAATTGTGTATTTGATTGTAAAATTGCAGCTCCTGCTGTGCTGCTTGGTGACATAAATCAGCCAGTGCAGGGGCAGAATCCCAACGCTCCCCTCGGCACGGAGCAGCCGAGGGAAGGATTTATCTCCAGACCCAATGTTGTTCCCAGGAGAGCAGCACGAGCAATTCTGCATAACAAACATTCCTGGGCTGTGGGATACATGGGGAAACATCTCCCTGCTCCTTCCTGACAAACTCTCTGGGAGAGGCTGGTGAGGAGCAAGATTTGAGTTTGTGGTGCTGATGGAGAAACCAAAGTGCTCAGGTCCTGGTGTGGCACCAGGACCACCAGGAATCTGAAATGAAGGAAAGATAAATCGGAAAGTTTTGTTTCAATTTGTTTTTCTTACAGAGCTTTATTGCCCAGGTGGGGCTCACAGGTTCAGTATCATGATATCCAAATTTTGGTGAGGGAAACTGAGGCACTGGAAGGAAACATTCCATTGCAAGCTCAGGATGAAATATCCTGAGTTGGACCCACCAGGATAATCCAGTCCCACCCCTGGCCCTGCACAGACACCCCCAAATCCCAAATCCCACCCTGTCCATCCCTGGCAGTGCTGTCCAAACCCTCCTGGAGCTCTGGCAGCCTCAGGGCCGTGCCTATTCCCTGGGCAGCCTGGGCAGTGCCAGCACCCTCTGGGAAGAACTTTTCTCTGATCTCCAGCCTAAGCCTCCCCTGGATGTGGATGAGCCTCCAGGAGGTACTGCACAGAGCTCATTTCCCCAATTTGGGGTTTTTATCATCCCTTTCATCTCTTTAAATCACCTCCTATAGCAGCACCTACATTTGGATGGGCTGGAGTCACCCTGAGCCCCATGCCTGAAGCTGGCAGCTCCCAAAGGATACAGAAGTCCCTGCATGCTTTACAAAAAGACACTGGGCTCTTTGAAATCTCCCTCTCCCGTCTGAAATGAAGGGAAATCAGAATTGAAGGAAAATCTGAAATGAAGAAGATTCACAGGAAAGCTTTGTTTCCATTTGTTCCAATTGAGGAGTTTTATTTCAGGGCTGGGTTTGCAGGTGAAGCAACAAGCTCCACTTTTTGCAGGGGAAACTGAGGCACAGGAAGGGAATGGTCCACAGCAAACTCAGGGTGGCTTTGGATGTAGACTGATGCCTTGTGCAGGCTTACCTAGAACAGAGGCTGGACAGAGTTACAGAATAAAGCAGGGATTTATTAAAAGGCCTCAATGGACACACCTTGGGCAGCACAAGAGCCCAGCCAGGGCTGCACCCAAGATGAACCAAAATGGTCAAAAAATGAACCCAAGGTGAACCAAAATGGTCACAAAATGCACAACCAGTCATGGGATCTCTCACTTTTGTAAATTCTGCTCCATTTGCATATTGGAGTTAATTGTCCAGTTCCAGCTTTAACCCATGAAGTCCCATGAAATCCCGCTTGTTTTTCTGTCTTTATTCCACCATTGTTTCTGCTCTTGGGGCTGAGATTTGGATCATTTGTCCTTGGTCCCCAGCTGGAGCAGGAATTGTTTTGTCTCCCTGCTCTGTGCAGAGCTCACCATCCCCTAATAAGAAGCTCAGACCCACACACTAAAGCAGCACAGAGTCTGAAAAACATAAAATCTAAGGCATCAGGATGAGCATCCAGGAGGTGATTCCAGGAGCTGTTTCCTTCCCCTTTTGCCCACCTGGTCCATCTGGCCTCACCATCCTTTTCAGCTCTTTAATATCTTCTCATCCCCCTCTTTAAAGCACTTTATCCCTGGATGGGATGAAGCCACCCTGAGATCCATCCTGATGTCTGGCAGCTCCCAGAGGTTACAGAAATCCCCGGGAGTCCCACAAAGAACCACTGGGCTCTTTGAAATCCCCCTCTGCCATCCTGGGAGCCGAGCAGCCAGCTGGCAAGTTGGGAGGAGAGCTGTGGTTAATAGTAATTAGAGATGTTAATAATTGAACAGATGATGAACCAGGGCGTGGGGAGATTAAAGCAGAGATTTGCCGAGGGGGTTTAGATGCATGAGTCCAATTAAAAAGAACAAGAGGAATTAGACAAAATTGAGGCTGAGTTCCCAAATCCCTTAAGTCTTGGCAGGAGATGGGGATGGAATGAGCTGTGTCCATTCTCTGCTCCATCCCAGTGCTGGGTTGGGCCCCTGGCAGCTCCATTGTGGCCATGGTGGTGCTGAGCCAAGGGCCAGCAGGAGCGGCAGAGCTCAGCAGAGCCATGGACCAGCAGGATGGGCCACAATTCCTAATATTCCTCTGGATTTGAGGGACATTCCCAGTTCTGGGGGGTGTTCATTGTCTCAGTGGAAGGGGCAGAGCTCAGCAGCACCACGGATCAGCAGGATGGGCCATAATTCCCAATATTCCCCTGGATTTGAGGGACATTCCCAGTTCTGGGGGGTGTTCATTGCCTCAGAGGAAGGGGCAGAGCTCAGCAGCACCACAGATCAGCAGGACAGACAATGATTCCCAACATTCCCCTGGATTTGGGGGACATTCCCATCTCCAGGGGTGTTCATTGTCCCAGTGGAAGGGGCAGAGCTCAGCAGCACCACAGAACTGCAGGATGTGCCATGCTTCTCAATTTCCCCTGGATTTGGGGGACATTCCCAGTTCTGGGGTATTCACTCTCTCAGTGGAATGGGCAGAGCTCAGCAGCACCAGCAGGACAGACCATGATTCCCAACATTCCCCATGATTTTGGGGACGTTCCCAGCTCCAGCGTTGTTCATTATCTCCACGGAAGGAGCAAAGCTCAGCAGAGCCACAGATCAGCAGGACAGACCATAATTCCCAATGTTCCCATGGATTTGGGGACATTCCCAGCCCTAGGGGTCTTCATTGTCTCAGTGGAAGGGACAGAGCTCAGCAGAGCCACAGACCAGCAGGACAGACCATGATTCCCAGTATTCCCAATGGATCTAGGGGACATTCCCAGCTCCAAGGGTGTTCATTGTCTCCATGGAAGGGACAGAGCTCAGCAGCACCACAGACCAGCAGGACAGACCATGATTCCCAATGTTCCCCTGGATTTGGGGGACATTCCCAGCTCCAGGGGTGTTCGTTGTCTCAGCACGTGCAGCCGGCAGAGTCACCTGCTGCTCCTGCCAAGAGCAGCTCCATAAAACCACCCTGGGCTCAGCATCTCCACAGCCCCTCGTTCCCCAGCAGCCCTTATCTTCCCAGAGCTGCTTCCTCAGGCGTTGCAAATACCACGATCCCTTTCTTCCTAAACACTCCACAGGGGAAACTGGGCATTGAATTTCCAAACAAACCCCTCGGATTTTTTTTCATTTTTTCCCCTGCTGCTCCCCAAGTGGTTGTAATAATAATAATAATTAATCATAAGCAGAGCTGACTCTTCTGAATGGGACAATAGTGACACTGGTTGGCAGCTCTATCGTCCTTCCCAGACAGCAACTCATTAATCCTGGAACAGCAGGAGCTGTTTTTAACACCCCAGTTGTCATGAGCAGAGGAAGACCCTTGGGATCAATCCTGTCCTTCTGACCCAAAAAAAGTGATGGTCTGGGTTTGGGGGTGGTGGGAGGTGTTTGGAGCACCCCATGGGACTAGCATGGATTGGATATACTTAAAAAAAAATAAATTATACACAACCCCCAGGTTGGAAAAGAGAGGGGAGCAGGAGGCTTGGAACACAAGACCCCGAATTTTAGGGAGGCCCTTCCCACCATGGGGCTACTCCTTTAAAAATTAATAGTTTATTCCACTTTTCCCCCTCTTCCCTCTAATTGACTGGTTCAGGGTTTATTTTTCCTCTCTCAAGCAGAACAATGGGAGGGTTTTGAAGCTGGCAATGCAATAATGCCAGAATCTTCACTTTCCCCATTATGATTCCTCATTAGAAAGTTATTTCCCCACGATTTGAAATATAAATGATGCCTTTGATGTCTGCCTCTTTAAAACAGCTCTTTCTAATTTCCTTTTAATTTTTTTTGCCCAAAAAGATGCTTTTCCCCCCCTCTTTTTCCCTCCCCAACCCCCAGCACCACTTAACTCACCCCCAGTGCTCCGATGCGCTGCTGTAAACACGGCTTGGGCAGAATAAATAAACTGCCTGGAATTGCAAGATTTTGCTTTGAACAAATGGGATAATTGGGGCAGCTGGAAAAAAAAAAAAGGGAAAAAAAGAAAAAAGAAACAGCCTTGGATGCGATTTCTTTTATTATATTTTTTAAAGGAGGGGGAAATAAAGGCTGAGCCTTCCTGCTTGGAGCACTGAGTGGGGTGAGCCCAGCTGGGTGGGAGGTGCTGCCACCAGTTGTGTCCCAGCAGCATCTCCTGCTCCCCCTGCCCTTCCCTTTCCCACTTTTCCTGATGGGGCAGGAAGGGGCTGCAATGTGCTGGTGGAGGCTCCAGATAAGGCCCTGCCAATTTTGCAGGGAGTTAATTAAAGCTCCTCACTCTGGGGCAGTGCCAGCTCCTGCTGTCACTCCCTGGCTGCAGAAATTCCCCTTTCCTTGAGCACCGTCCGAAGGGCAGCGGGGACGGAGGGAAGGAGGGGTGTGGATATGCAGGAAAAGCCTTTCCCACCACCATCCCTGGGTGCATGAGCACCCCACAGCCCAGAAAGACTTCCTTGGCAAAGCTGGTGTCTGCCCACGGGTGCCAGGCTCTGCCTGCCTGATGCCGGCGATAAAACCCCGATGTTGGAATTTAATTAAAAACTGATTTTTGCATTGGCATGATAGGGTCCCACCCTCTGTTTCCAGATGGATCCAGCGGGCTCAGTGGGCTGTGGGATATCCAGAACTCATGGAGGGTGGGACACAGGAGGGGCAGCTGTGGAGCACATCAGGGAGAGGAGAAGTGATGGCAGCCCAGGCTGGCAGCATCCCCCAGGGTTCTGGGAGCTGGGACATGCTTCCTGGGCAGCAGGAACGGGCTGCTGCCAAGGCAGAGAAGTCAAGGGAAAAGCTGCTGTATTGTTTTTTATTTCCTTGGTTTAACCTTTCCCTCCCCAGATCCTACGTCTGAATTTCCAGAGGTGAAGAGTCCCGTTGGTGCTGAGCATCCCAGGAAAGCAGGGAAAGCTTGGGGCCAATCCCAGCTGCACAGTCCTGCCCTGGATTTATCCAAGGGATGCTGGCAGGAAGCTTTTCCCTGAAAAATTATCAAGCTGGTGTATTCCTCTACCCTGTAGCATCCCAAAAATCACGGCTGGCTGGAATTCCAACTTTGTGTACCACAGAAAGGGAGCAAGTCCTGGAAAAACAGGCTGGCAAAAGGGACCTTGGAAGCAGGGAATAACTGTGGAGACACCTAAAACTCATGGAAACCCCCAAAAACTCATGAGAACCCCCAAATAAACTCATGGAAACCCTCAAATCCAGGGCAGTTTTGTCCCATCTCATGCAAATCTGGCACAACTGACAAGGACTGAGCACCCTCCAAGGCACTGAGTGGTGATGGACATCCAGGATAACTTTCCTGGCTGGGTGGCCCATGGATACCTGGAACAAGCTGCAAATTAAGATGGGAATAGACAGGACTGCATTTCACATCTACATCAGGCTTGTTTTTACCAGCTCTGCGAGCTGGACGATGATTATTTTATAAAAATAGGATATTAAAGAGAGAATCAGGCTCAGATGAAAAATTCAAGAGCAACTCCGATTTAAGTTTTCATCTCCCAGCGATGTCCAGAGGATGGATGTCTGCAGGAAAAGGACAAACTGCGCATTAAAGAGAGAGCCTGATGATAAAAACCTCCACTTAAAATATACATTTCTGCCCCACGTTATTAATAACATGCCAGATTAATATTTTAAATGGGATGAATTTTAAAAAATGTCATTTCCAAGCCACGTTGGAAGGTTTTTGCTGAGATTATGGAATGAGGAAAGGACTCCTCCCTGTATTCATTGCAAGAGTGTGATGTATATTTTATAGATGTTAAATATAAATATCATATTCCATCCCCTCCTCATCCTCTCCACGTTTTTCTGGGTCTGTTTGCACTTTGGAGCCATCACTGACCTGGCTACTTTCAAGTGAGGCTGAGGGATTTGGGCTGGGAAAGTCAAAAGGACCCTTTCTGCTAGGAAAAATTCCATCTCCAATGGATTTTCCACTTCCAAAGGGCACGGGAGCAGCTCAGAGCCAGGTCCTCGTGTGCTGGAGCAGCAGGCAGAAGTCCATAACTCACTGCCGGGCCCAGGATGCATAATTTATCCCCAGCAATTCCCATCAATTGGTTATTAAAAGTGCCCTCCCTGGATTAAGCATGAACAAGGGAAGAGATAAATCTCGTTCCCAAGGTAACTAACTCCCAGTTGTGCTCCACAGGGAAAACTTTGCTTAGTTTGCCCATTTTACAGTCAAAAAGGAATGTTTTGGTGCAGAGCAGGGCAGCATTCCCATCTTTAACCTCCATGAAGGTCCCTGATCCTCGTGGGCTCTCCAATGACCATGGGAGTGTGGAAATAATCATATCTTTAAAAATAAAGTGGAGCTGCATCCGTTGGCATCCAGGGCATCATTTTTGTGGAGCTCAAAGAGTCATTTCCCTGGATGGCCTCTGGATGAGGCACAAAGAGCATCCTGGCATCATCACTGAGCCAAACAAAATGGAAATAATTAGGGAGAAAAGATAATTTCCTGGAGCAAAGCACCCTCCAAGCTGCCATTCCCTCCCTGCTAAATGCTGAGGATTGGAGCTCAGGGTCTCGTTGAGATAACGACCATGAGCTGCTGGGGAGCCTCTCTGGGGCAGGAGGGAGGATTTGGGAGAATGAAACTGGCAAATATTCACTTCTGGAAGCTGCAGTCCTGGGAGGTGGCTTTGTCAAGGAAAAGGTGCCCTGAACACCTGGGATGGAAATGGGGGACTTCAATTATCTCCCTCTCATGTCTGGATGATTTTGTGCCAGAAGTTTGGGCTTTTTTTCCTCCCTGATGTGGCAGTTTGGACAAGATCCACCTTCTCTTGCCCAGGAATGCCCTTCATCCTGCAAGGTCCAGGTGTGCTGGTGCTCTTGGCTGTGGTTTTGGAGGGGGAAGTGGAGGGAAGAGGTCAAATCAACTCCCCTTATTTACAGCAATAAATAAAAAGCCATAAATGTCCATGGTGAATAATAAATACAACTAAAAAGCCCAGAACAGCTGATCTTGCTGCATCCCAACTCCACTGTTTCCTCATGGAAAGCCTCATCCAACAGCTCCAGGCATAAAAGCTTTGGGTTTCCTAATCCTTGCCTGATATGGTTCTTATTTCTTTGCAAGATTATGGAATGTTCTTCCTATTTTCAGGCATTCCTTCCTGTTTTCAGGCATTCCATCTTATTTTCAATCTTTTTACCCAGCAATTTTTCTCCTTCTATTTCCTCATGGTCAGTAACACCCCCAGGTACCAGCACAACCTGAAGCTCTCCACATCCCTCACTGCTTTCCTTCTCCATTTTGGCATCTTGTGAAAACTGAGAAAAACTTGTTCTAACACACATAAATGTCCATGGTGAATAATAAATACAACTAAAAAGCCCAGAACAGCTGATCTTGCTGCATCCCAACTCTACTGTTTCCTCATGGAAAACCTCATCCAACAGCTCCAGGCATAAAAGCTTTGGGTTTCCTAATCCTTGCCTCATGTGGTGCTTATTTCCTTGCAAGATTATGGAATGTTCTTCCTGTTTTCAGGCATTTCTTCCTATTTTCAGGCATTCACTCCTGTTTTCAGGCATTCCATCATATTTTAAATCGTTTTACCCACCAATTTTTCTCCTTCTATATCCTCGTGGTCAGTAACAGCCCCAGGTACCAGCACGACCTGAAGCTCTCCACATCCCTCATTGCTTTGCTTCTCTTTGTTGGCATCTTGTGAAAACTGAGAAAAACTTATCCTAACATTGGTTCCATAATAATGATCCCTCTGCAAAAAACATCTTTTTAAAAAGGTGAAAAAAAGGGCAATAAATCTGATAAAATGGGAGTGCTGGGGGCACACAGGCCCAAACAGGGAAAGAATAATTTATTCTCTTCTCTCCCATGGGAGAAATTATCTGGACATAGAGGAAGAGGAGTGGCTCCAGACACATAAAAGTCTGAGTGGGGATGTTTAAATAATTCACAAAGAGGAATGAATAAAAAGCAGGAGGTTGGCCAAGGCAGGGGTCAGCTGAGGAGGAGGCAGGTCCAGGCATGGCCTGGCAGAGGCAATCTGGGCTGGGCTGATCCCGATGGACACAGGGGGACCCTGCCCTGCTCTGGTGCTCTCCTGCACGTCCGAGGCTCGGCATCAATAGATGGCACTCCGGAACTGCTCCTGCCTGCTGTCACCAGCGTGGGCATGGTGGAGAGGCCTTGGATCAACTGGGGGATGGTGGAGAGGCCTTGGATCAACTGGGCAACGACTTTGGGAGCTCAGGTGGTCTCCCAGCCCTTCTCACCTGGCTTGGGAAGGCAAAGCCACGAGCTCGGGATGTTCCAGGTCTCCAGGCATGACAAGGATGGTTTAAATTCAAGTGAAAGCTGCTCAAAGCTTCCCAAGGACACACGAGCATGCTGGCATCGGGACAGTGCCACATTCCCACCTCCCCTGCTCCCAGTGCAAGGGCAGAAAAACAGGGAGAGAGGGAGGGCAAAACCCCTCCAACCTCCTCCACAAAATTGCTTTTATTTAACAGCCTCGGTCAGCCTCAAGTAGGTCACAAGGCTGTGTGTGTATCTTCAGAATAAAGTCTTTAATCGGCTGATGGATATGAAAAAATAAATTACAGTGGCAAAATGTAATAAACGTTAAAGGGAAAATGATGAGAGTAATATAAGTACATTGATTTAACTAGGATGATATAGAGGAATTGTCTGCTTTATAGGTCTTTAGATGTCTATTAGCAGCTCTGTATTAAGGAATAGGGCTGTTCTCTTGATATACTTAAGAGCTGTCAGTAATTCCTATTTCACACTCCAGTGCTTCAATTCAGAGAGCTCCGTGCAGCCCCAGCGACCCCATCCCGGGCTCGCTGGAGGGTGACCGCCTGCCGCAGGCTCCTCGGCAGCCTCGGGATTATTCAGAGCCCGGGAGGAGCCGCCGGGGCCGTGTGTCTCAACGATGCTTCCCTTCCTCCCCGAGGCTCGTCTGGGGGGAAAAACCCCAAAGCTTCACTCTGCAGGGTCCAAGGTGTGTTTTCCCTGTGTTTAGGATCATACCTGCATTTCATTTTAAGTTTTTACATCTTCCTCCATGTGCGTATTTTTGCCCGAGGGGTGGGAAATCCATCTTGCTTTTCCTGTTGACCATTTGAGTGTTTCAGCTCAGCTCCCCAGCTTTAACGAAAATATAGAAATATTTTCCCAAAGCAGAGATGCAGACAGGGAGTTGGGAGCATATTCACCCTCTGGCTGTGCCTGACCCATTGGGTTGGTCCTCAACCAGCTACAGCAGAGAATCTGGCTATCCTTTACCTGAAAGGGTACTTTTAATATGAAAAATATATTTTTATTTAAGAAAAATAAAACCTCACTGAATAGTCTGGGTGGAAAATCCTGCCCATGGCAGCCCATGACCACACAGATATTTGATGCTTTTCCTTTTCCCTTTACTCCTTAGAGTCCCAAAGTGAGGAGCAGCCCAACCCAGCAGCCTCCATTGTGGAGAAAAGCTTTAATGAAAATACAGAAATATTTTCCCAAAGCAGAGATGCAGACAGGGAGTTGGGAGCAAATTCACCCTCTGGCTGTGCCTGACCCATTGGGTTGGTCCTCAACCAGCTACAGCAGAGAATCTGGCCCTCCTTTACCTGAAAGACCACTTTTAATATTTAAGGAAAATAAAACCTGGCTGAATATTCTGGGTGGAAGAGGCAAGTCCTGGCCATGGCAGCCCAAGACCACCCAGATATTTGATATTTTCCTTTACTCCTTAAAGCTTCCAAAGTGAGGAGCAGCCCAACCCAGCAGTCTCCATCATGGAGAAAAGCTTTAACAATAATACAGAAATATTTTCCCAAAGCAGAGATGCAGACAGGGAGTTGGGAGCAAATTCATCCTCTGGGTGTGCTTGAGCCATTGAGTTGGTCCTCAACCAGTGCAGCAGAGAATCTGGCTCTCCTTCACCTGAAAGGACAGTTTTAATATGAAAAATATGTTTTAATTTAAGGAAAATAAAACCTGGCTGAATTTCCTGGGTGGAAGAGGCAAGTCCTGCCCATAGCAGCCCAAGACCACACAGATATTTGATGCTTTTCCCTTTACTCCTTAGAGCCCCAAAGTGAGGAGCAGCCCAACCCAGCAGCCTCCATCATGGAGACACCAGAAAATTCCTCCATCCCACATGGAAACGTCCAACATAAGCCTTAACATGAGAAAAAGGTGGATTAGCACAGTTGTCCCCCATTTCCCACCACAGAGAAATAAAAGCCCTCCTAAATGAGACCTGCAGGGTCTGTCCCTGCTCAGGAGAGGCTGGGATGCAGCCTTGGAAAGGATGAGCAGTCCAGGGCCACCAGCCACTTTTCCCTCTGTTTGCTTCCCTCCCCAAAAACAAGAGATGGTTTCTTGAAATTGAAATTTTCAAAGAGGAAAAAGCAAACGGGTGGGAGCACAGAGAGGTTTGCAGACATCCCACACAATCTGGGGAGGAAAAAGCAGAGTTTTTGGGAATGTTGCACCTTCATCCTGCCTGAAAGAAAGCAAAGCCAAGGGCTTTTCAAAATCATAGCAAAAAAAAAGTGCAATTGATGCTTTTTCTCCAGGGTTAGTAGCTGTAGCTGCCATGTGGTTCCTACCAGCCTTGGGATGCTCCTGGTGGGATGTGTTCCATGACATCCTAGGGAGAAAACCCCATGATGGGATAGAGCCCATCCCAGCTGGAAACAAAAGGGTTCAACCCTCTGAGGATGGAGCAGGAGGGATAGGACAGAGTTCAACTCCAAAATCCAAATAAAACCCTGAATAATAAAGAGATGCGATGGGTTTGATCCCAAATTGCCTTTTTGCTTCTTAGCAGGAGAGGAAGTATTTTGGAAAGTATCAGAAACATGATAGAAAGTTGTTTTCCTTGATATTTCATAACATTTTCCCCTGAAGTGTTTTGGCCGCTTTCTCTTTCTTTCTTTTTTTTTTTTTTTTTTTTTTTTTTTTTTTTATGGCTTACAAGTAAAAGAGGTTTTTATCGAAAATCTGTTTTTCAGGAACAAGAAAATCGATAAAAATATATCAGTTTATGCCTTTGGTAAAGAACCAGAAAAGGTCCCCCTGTGCAAAAAAAAAAAAATAAAAATAAAAAACAACCTAAAATGTCTTGTTTGGGTCGGAAAGGGAACTTTTAACGCCTCATTACGAGAGAGGAATCCTGAACTTAGCACCGGGGTTTTGCATAAGGGTTTTTAAAAATCCCGGTGCCACCGTGAACGATTCCTAAACCAAATAAAAAAGGGCAGAGATCATCGAAGAACTGGTTTGCAATGATTGATTTGGCCAATTCCAGCCCTAACCGAATTCCTGAGGCTTCAATAATCTCTTTAGCATCGTCAGCTCGGGCTGCGCACGTTGATCCGATGCCGTTCCCTTCCTTCCCTTTATGACAACCCGAAGCCAGGGATGCGGTGGAATTCTCCTGGCACCTCCCTGCGAGTCGCTGCCCTCCAAGTGTGGATGTTTCACCTTTGGGAAGGGCTCCAGAGAGCCGGCAGTGCTCTGCATCCCGCCTGCATCCTTGGGAGCCCTTACAGGATGCAGAGCTGCACTTTGCCTCCGTAAATCAGCAGCTTTTAACCCCCCTGAGCACAACACAGGGAATTTTCCCCATCCCTCAGTCCAAGCCAGGACGCTGAAGGACAAAGGTGACTTGTGTATTTTTAATTTATTAATCTCAGCTGCTCTTCGCTTTGCCTTCACAGGGATTTTCACATCTATTTTCTTTTCTTTTTTCTTTCCCTTTTTCTCCCCTGGCCATATTCCAGCTGATCCAGGATGTGTTTGATATTGCTGTTCCCATATCAAAGCACTCAATGTGCACAGATTTCAGTGAATTGTGAAGGAAAGCAGGAGATGCTTTTATCTCTGTGCCTCCTCCCAGGATCACCCCGAGCCAGCCTCCCCTCTGTCTCAGCCTCGTGATCCAGCTGTGCCCCAAAGCCTCTCTGTGAGCCCAGGGAGGGGCACTGGGGTGGAGAAAGCATCACCTCACACCTCTGGAGCTGGGAACAAGCCCCAGCACAGATTTCTGGACAACCTTCCAAAGGGCAGCAGGCTCGAGCTGTGATCTGGATCCAAGGAAGAGGTGAAAAGCTCCTGGTGCTCCCATCTCACCCCTGGCACTTCCAGCTTTACATCTCCTGCCAGGTGCCGGCATGTCCCTCCTGCAGCTTCCTTCTCCTCCCTGCTGGTCCTCTCATCTCACCTCTGCTGTTTGCATCTCTCTTTGTGTTTCCATCTCATTCCTGAAGCTGGACCTCAGCATTCCTTGTTCCATTTCACCATTGCCATTTGCACCTTCCCATTCCTGCTTGCATCTTCCCATTCCTGTTTGCACCTCCCCATTCCTGTTTGCACCTCCCCATATTCCTGTTTCCATCTCCCCATTCCCGTTTCCATCTCCCCATTCCTGTTTCCATCTCCCCATTCCCATTTCCATCTCCCCATTCCTATTTCCCTCCCCCATTCCTGTTTGCATCTCACTATTTCCATTTCCATCTCCCCATTCCTGTTTCCATTTCCCCATTCCCGTTTCCATTTCTCCATTCCTGTTTCCATCTCCCTCCTGATACTTCCATCTCCATCCTGATTCCTCCATCTCCCTCCTGGTATTTGCCTCCCACCCCTGGCGCTCATCTCCCACCCCTGACCCTCCCACCCCACACTTTACCCTTCCATCTCCCCTGGTTCCTGTATCTCCCTCCTGGCACTGGCATTTTGCCCCTCTCTTGGTGGGCACAGTGGGTTCATCAGGCAGAGCTGCCCCAGTTCCCTGAGCCCATCAGGTGGACAATCCAGGAATTTGAATCCTCCCCACAGGAAAGGGCTTGGACATGGGATCCTCTTGGTTTTGTGCACCTGCCCCTACTGGGAGCAGCACTGAAGAGCTGGAAGAGGCTCAGATGTGCCAGGAACTGCAGGGATGGGAACAGCTGGATCCTTTCCAGCACAGCAGGATGAAGGAAGAGAACAGGAGGAAAGAGGTGCAAAGTCACCCTGCTTCAAGGAATGGCTTCTGAGTGAGCACCCAGGACATGGAGGGGTTTGCTTTACTGAAATGAAAACTCTGTGCCTGCCATGATATGGATTAACCCCACAGAGGGAGACTGGGAATGCTGAAGGTTTGCTCCCCAGGAGCTCTGAATCCCAACAAGGGGGTGGCTCGAGCCACACTAAACCCCAAACTCAGAGCCTCCCTAAATCCCACACTCAGTATCTCAATGTCTCCCTAAACCCCACACTCAGTGTCCCTAAACCCCACACTAATTCTCCCCAAACCCCACATTCAGAGTCTCCCCACCCGCAGCTCCTTTGCCTCCCCCTCCCAGCTCTGACAAAGGAATAACACCACATTTCTATATAATAACATTTATTGCTGCAGCCACAGAGAAAGAGCATTTCTGAGTGCTCTAGGAGCCTTATGTGGGCAGCACAGATTTGTCTCCATAAGGGTAATTCCAAGAGTGCTGCAGGAGAGAAAACTGAGGAATTAGGAACAAAAAAGATGGTGAGAAAAAGAAACCCTTCCTCTGTCACCAAAGATTGAGGTGGAATGTCACATCTTGAGGACAGAATATCTAAGGTCTGGAGAGAAAAGGCTTCATGTAATGCAAGTATCCATGGGCACAAAGGAAACCCTCAGCTCCAGCTGTTGTTGTGATATATTTATCAAAGCTAATGTTGCATTCAAATAAAAACATAACTGTCACACCAAAAGTGAAGCTTCATGTCCAAAAACTTCTTGTCCAGGATGCAGGTGCTGGGATTTGGGGTTGGACGTGTGCCCAGGACTTGCTCAGAGCTGAAAATGGAGATTGTTTTTCCCTGCTAACCAAAGACAAAACCCTACAAATCTGCTCTGTGTCCATGTGCCCATCACCACAATTAAAGGGTGTCCAGAGATTGAGGAAACCTCCCTGTGTCAACCCCAGTGGTACCAACCTGCCCCTCCCAGCAGCATCACAGGTCACAGCCTGACATGGAGGGACACACTCCTGCTGTCACCTCTCATCAGCCCTTGCTGCCCAAATGCCCTTTAATTAAGGGTAGTTAAAGACTTTCACTGCTTGGAGCCGATCCCAAGCCCGGGTTTGTGTCTGCAGCAGGAGAAATGGGCAGGCATTTGTGCAGTGAGGAGAAGGAATGAGTACTTAAAAGTGATGCTGCATTAGTGGACATTAATGGAGACATAAAAATGAAAATGACCCACCCAGGCTCCCCCTTCTCCTCCATGTCCTTCTGGCTCTGCCAGATTAGGATAAATAAATTATCAGGCACTGCCCTGCACACAGAGCTGAGAGAGGCAGAGGCACCACTGGGGGCCCTTCTCAGCCCTTCCCTTTGTGCTCAGCCAATCCCAGATATTGACAAATCCATCAGTTATTGGTTAATAACGAGCAATGCCCATTAATGGCAGGGGCTGTGTCTTCTTCCATTTCCTTAGTGTCAGGAGGCAGTTCACAGGTCTCCGTGGGACAGCGACACTCCTGGTCCTGCTTTTGGGGATGTGTCCAGGCTGCCTCCCACCTTTAGTTGTTGTGTCATTGAAGCTGTGGATGCTCCATCCCTGGAAGTGTCCAAGGCCCTGTTGGATGGAGCTGTGAGAGCCTGGGCTAGAGGAAGGGGTCCCTGCCCAGGGCAGGGGGGAAACTGAGTGGGCTTTAGGGTCCTTCCAACCCAGGCCACTCCACGATTCTATAATCCTATGATTCTATGATTTTTTTACAACTCCATGACTCCAAGACTCCATGATTTCAAAATTCTATGATTCCAAAATTCTATGATTCCATCATTCTATGATTCCATTACTCCATGATCCCATGACTCCATGACCCCATGATTCCATGCCTCCATGACCCCATGATCCCATGACCCCATGATCCCATGACTCCATGATTCTAGGATTCCATGGTTCTGTGGTTCTGCAGGCCAAGCCACTGTAAAGCTGTCATGGAGGTTGCCAGAGCCCGTGGGAAATTGGAGTCATCCTTTTCCATGGCCAAGAAATTCCAGCCTTCTTCTGGAATGGGACAAAGTCCTGGTGGTGGCTTCCTCAGGAAGGACAAGTGACCTCATGAGAGGGGATGGAGAGGAGGGAAGGGATGGGATGTCTCCTTATGGGGCATTTTGCCCTCTAAGGAGCTGTCTGGAATAAAATCCCTGGACATCTCAATGCCTCTGGCTGGGAAAGGAGATGTGGGACAAACCTCTTCATTCAGAGCTTTAATCCCTGGGGCCCAATTCCATCCTGATTTCCAGAAACACAGACCAATCCCAAAAATATCTTTCCTGAGGAAAGGAGTGGAGAAGGTGCTCCAGAGGCTGCATGGAGATGAAGGCAGCACTGCAAGCCCAACCTTCACTAGACATGAGAGTCTCCCCTCCAGAAGGGGCTACTGGAGGGGCTCAAACAACCATAAATCCCAAAATCTGGGGACTCTGTGCTGAGCAGTGACAGCAGCTCATGGCTGGCTGCTCCCAGAGGAATTTTGGGGCTGGGGGCGTTGGCAGGGGGGGAAACTTTCCCATCCAGGAGTTCCATGGGCTCTCCAGGCAGCAGCCAGGAGCCACCTGCCCACAGCAGCTGGAATATGGAGTGAGCTGGAGCAGGAGCCATGCGTTCAGAGGAACATCTCATCCCTGGAACTGCCAAGCTGCTCACAGAACAGATGGCTCCAGGTTAAATGTGAATTGCAAACCTAAAAAATAAAAATGGTGTTTGTGCCCTTCCCAGCACCTTTATGATATATAAAGATACAGCAAGTGGTTTTATTTCCTTCAGAGGAAACATGGTTGGGGTTTTTTATTTTTTTATTGGGTTTGGGGAATTTTTTTTGTCTGGCATTAGGGAAAATGAGGCAGGGTTTTCCTGCTGGGAACCGGGGGAACTCAGCTGGAATTGGGGAGGGGGGGGTATTTCAGCTGTGGGAAGGGGCAAAGCTTAGGAAAATGCTAAAGCTGTAATGCAATAAATTGCATGAAATGTGGAAATAATACACGTTGTCCCTGCAGAAGACCAAAGGAGAGGTGGGAGGAGAGGTGGGAGGATGTAACAAGCTCAGACTGGGACTGGAGCAGAGAAAAGCCATTGGCATCTCCAAGAGAACTCCCAAGGTCAGTTTGTGTCAGGCAAAGGGTGAAAGGGCCCTCTCCTCCTTCAGCTGGGTGTCACAGTGGAGTTAAGGTGGCATGTCACAAAAATTACCTCTCCCAGCCATGGAGCTTGTCCCTGACTCAGATTTATTCTCCTGGAGTGGAATTAGCCAGGAAATCATTTGGAAACACTGTGTTTTACTATGGCTTGATTTGGAATGAGGCAACAGAGAGGTAAAACCACACCTTCAGCCCCACTTTCCCCTTCCTCAGGGCAGATTTATTCCCTGTGCCAATCCCTCAATGCCTTATCCCAACAACAGCTTTAAACACAGGTGGGACAGCTAAATGGAAAAATAAGATTGTGGTTATTCCATAATCTTTCATTAATGCAACACTCGCTATTCAGACAGAGACAAAAGAGGCTGTGCGTCTTTTTGGAAAATAAATCTCCCACTGCTTATTTTTTCCCCCATGTAGCGAGGAAAAATATATTATTCATATGGAGACAAGGACCAGCTGAAGGACTTGCAGCTGAGGCTGTGGCTGGAGCAGCAGGAGCTGTGCCTGGCAGGTTTGGAGCTGGGGATGCTGCGAGGGAAAATCAGCACCGGGGGAAGCAGGGAGACAAAACCCATCGTGGCTCACCCACGTGGCAATTCCCTCCTGCAACCAGGGAAACGGAGCCTTTGGGCTTGGCTTTGTCAATTAATTCAACTTCTGGTTCACCTTTTGGAGAGAAGGAAAAGGAGGGAAAAAGCTTTTCAGAGCTTTCAAAAATAGCTCAGCAAAATGTTTTGGCATTTGTGAAACAAAGCCTTTCACTTCAGAGGTACCGGCATGAGCAGCTCAGCGTTTTTCAAAGGTTTGCTGCTCTTTAATTCTTTTTTAACCTGAAATTATTCATCTCATTAACATAATCCTGAATTCACACTGCTCTGGTCCTCCTCAAACATCATTTCCAGCAGATGCACAAATTGATCACAAGCCCCCTTCAGAGTGGATTGACCCTGAGGCCGTGGTTTTTCCAGATTCACACCTCATTCCAAATTCTCCCATCAGGAAATCCATCTGTGACCTGGTGCTGGGAACTGCAGCTCCTGGGGTTCCCCACATGCCAGGAGGGCTTCCAGCAGCTCTGAGCAGCTTCCAGCTGTGGGGAGGATGGGACTGATGTGGGGATACACCCTCAGCCACTGAGCTATAACAGAACTGTGGTAAGGGGCTTGGTTTAGTGGGATAAATTCTGAGGAAGTTCTGCTGGAGTTATGTAAGATAAAGACAGCGTGGTATCCCAGCTCCAGGTCAGGGGGTTGGAATCAACAACATAAAGAAGCAACAAGAACAACAGAAGGAATAACAACATAAAGAAGCATGGGACATGCTTCTGTCACAGATATAAATATGTACAGGTAGGATCCATCTCCATTTGGGAGCATCCTCATTTTTTTCTGTTCATTCCCATTAACTCTGCATACCCCAAGTGCCTCCATGGCCCAGACAAACACCTATGGCCACAGCTGAGTGCACTCCTTCAAACAACACATTCCATCCCTTTGCATGGGGCTGTACCTGTGGGAAGGTGAGCCTGGGTTTAGAAACTGGGAGATCTCCATAAATCTTCATTTTGGGTGTGTGGGAATGTGGTTTTGGGCATGCACACCCCAAAATCCAGGACTTCAACAAAATGCTTCAGGCAGGGATGGTCTGGGGGATTTTTTCCCTCTCCAGTTAGTCAAAACCATTTTGTTGTCAGCATAATTCCATGGATTTAATCAGAAATGTCTTGAACAGACTTCCCTAAGTGGTGGAGACACTGACTGCAGAGGGATTTAAATGGCACATAGATGTGGCACTTGGGGACTTGGGTTAGAGGTGGCCTTAGCAGTGGGGGGTTAAATGTTGGACCTGATGATCCTGGAGATCTTTTCCAGCCCAATCAATTCTAGGATTCTATGAAAATCCCTCCCAGTGAGAGCAGTCCCAGAGGACTGATGCAAACTGGCTGCCACTGGAGGTGGAGTCAGCACAGGGTGATGCTCATCCCTGCCTGGAGCTGTGGGAATTCACAGTGGGACAGGCAGCTCACAGGGCTGGACTCTGGGAATGTTCTTCCTAAAAAGCATACGGGATCTCGCCTGGGTTCCTTAGGCTCCCCTGTCCCAGGTGCTGGCACCTGGAGTGTTGTGGAGAAGGGAGGCTCTGACTCCAGGCCCGTTCTGGAAGGGGCTGAGCATCTCGTTAGCTCAAGGGCTGGATCCTCATTTCCACTCCAGCCTCTCCAGGCTGCAAATGCAGCTCCCAGAGCCCTTTAATGTTCAGAGCAGCTCGAGTGTAAATGAGAATCAGGCCCTCCAGTGCCATCTCTTTTCTTCCAAAGAGGAAAAATCTCCTTGACTACAGGGAGTGAAGTGGGTCAGGATGGTTTGGGGTTGACTTAAACCTCTTCAGTGCTGTGCTGGGTGATGGCTGCCTTTCACTTGAGAGCCGAAATGTTTAAGCTGCTTTTGGAGGCAAGAGGAGTTTGCAAATCCAGGCTCGGCATCCATGCAAGACAGAAGGTGGGATCTTCTCTCTCCCCACCATGCCAGCATTAGCAGAAGGGTTTCCCAGTTTCCCTAGGAGCAGAGGTCTCTGAGGAGAGCAGAGGAGCAGGCAGTGGTCAAGGACAAGGAACTCTTGTGGTTTCTCAGCCAGAGGAGTGACCTTGCCAGGCCAGCCAGCGCGTTCTGCTGCACTGATCTCCTGCAGTTTGTGCTCCACTGCTCTGCAAGGGGACACAGTGCTTGGAGCATGGTGACATCAGTCTGGGCACAGGGCTGGGGCTCCTGCTGTCAGGGACAGAAAGGTTCTGCAGTGGAAAAGGGATGGATCCATCCATGGAGTAAATACCTGGGGATGGTGTTCATTAGTGCAGGAGGAGGGGGAGGGAGGTGATTTGGCTGGGATACACACAAAGATGTTCATCTGCCAGGGAGTGGGTAATGAGGCTGGACCAAGTTAATGTCTGGGGCTGGAATGTGTTCAGATGAGGACGTGTCAATGCCTGGGAATGAGGATTTTGGAGATGAGGCTGTCAAGGCTACCCAGGATCTTCAGAAACCCTTGCTAAGGTCACTCCAACCCTACTGATTGTGCTATTGAGGACACCCCCCTTCCACAGATATGCCAGTGATGTCCCTGCCCCATATCCCAGCACTGCCACAGCCCCTGGGTGACTCCAGCCCCTGACCTGGAGCTGGGATACCAAAGCAACTTGTACCCACCATCCCTGCTCCCAAGGCAGCCTGGATCCTCCAACCCTGCTCCTGAGGCAGCCTGGATCCCCTGTCCCTGCTCCCAAGCCTGGATCCACCATCCCTCCTCCCATGCTCCCATGCTGACAGAGCCATGGGATGGGATGGGATGGGATGGGATGGGATGGGATGGGATGGGATGGGATGGGATGGGATGGGATGGGGTGGGATGGGATGGGGTGGGATGGGATGGGATGGGATGGGATGGGATGGGATGGGATGGGATGGGATGGGATGGGATGGGATGGGATGGGATGGGATGGGATGGGATGGGGTGGGATGGGATGGAGTGGGATGGGATGGGGTGGGTTGCATTTGCTGATTCATCGCCTCTCCAGTGACATCAAAGAACCCTCTCAGGAGGGCCCCTCCTCTCAGGAGCTTTTCCTGGCACTTCATCAGAGAAGAGCTTGGCTGTGGCATCTGAAGGACTTCTCAGGTGAGGCACATCCTCCCTGGAATAAAATCCCAGTTAATTCACAGGTGTGGAAAGGACAAGATTCCTTTTGGCACCACATCTCTCAGCATCTGATTGCAGCCTCTTCCCAGGAGGGCTGCATGGACAGGGAATGCCAGTGCTTTGATGCACAACTTATTTACTGTCTCCTCACCATTTCCACGTCATTGGAGCCCCCAGCCTCATGCAGCATCCCTGCAGGGTGAGATGGGGTCGTCCCCACCACAGGGACCATGCAGGGATAAGTTAAGGGACTTGGCAGGAGTTGCCATGGTTCTCACTTTGATTTCCCAACAGAAATCACCCTAACAACCAACTTCAATCATCACAGGAGAGATCCAGCATCCTTATCCTCCCTTTACACCAAGAAGAATGTGCCAAGGGGAATCTGAAATTCAGATTCCTCCCATTTGAATGGTATCTGTCGCTATCACTTGTGTAACAGCAGCTTCCAGAGGCTGTGGAAGTGACTCCCTGTGTGCTGGATGCTGCCCACATCCAGCCCTTCCATTATTATCATTGCTATTGTTATGGAATAAATCATTCCTTAAGCTTCTCTCTTTCATTGCAAATTGTCCATGAAACACTTGCAATCTCTGTAGAGGGACACCTGCCTTGACAGCCTAAATCAGATCAGGAATAAACCCCTGATCCCAGCCCCTGCTACCTGCTCTGAGTTATTGGGACCACAAAGACTTGGAAAAAAGTCAACAATCTCTGCAGGAATAAGAAAAGGGACGTGTAGGAAAGGTTTCTTCCACTTAGAGCTGAGCAGGAAAAATCTGAATCTCTCTCATATTTGTTATTTACTCTTTATTTCTACATATTCCAGCTCTGGGTCTCAGCAGACCTTACACTCGTGACCTGCACCAGTCAGAGCTCAGATCAAGGAATCCCAGTGGTGACCAACACAAAACAGATATGGAGCACAGGGAGCAGGGCCAGCAGGGATGGAGTGGGATGGCAGCTCTTTAGGCTACTCCTAATCCTGGAAAAAAGCTCTATAGTGCAAACCCCACAATGTTTTAATGGCTTGCAAAACTTGTCCTGAATAAATTCCTACAATTACCTGACTGGGTATGGCCTGGGTGCCCCGTTTGGTGCCTTGCTTGGGGCATCAAGGTGCCAAAATCTGTCCTCAGTGACACATTGTCAATGATTTTTGGCTTTTTTGAGAATTAGCAACTCTTGACCACATATTATAATAAAAGCTTTGTCCCCTCTACCCAGCACAGCTGGAATGCTGTGGGTGAAGGACCCCAGGGATCAGAGCAGCAGCAGCTGGGTCTGTACTGAGCCTCTGCCTCTGCAATTGGGCTCCTCTTAGAGACAGACAAAACTGGGGGCTCCAAACTGCACTTGTACCCCCTTCTTCTAGGATTTTTTGGCTCAAAATATCCCTGCCTGGAGAAATCAGATGTTATTCCATGGGCTGAAGCTGGGGACAGAACAGCAATCCCTTCCAACCCAAACTGTGCTGCACCCTTGATACCCCCCTTTAATTATTCAGTTGCACCAGAAAATGAATTTTTCTTCATTTTCAAGTGCAGCTTCAAGGCTTTGTTTGTAAGATGGACTTTTTCTGCTATGTTTGTCCCATTCCCCCAGAGCTTTGCTTGGCAGAGTGGACAGAGCTGCCTGGGCTTGCAGCCTCCACCTTCTCAGTGCTCCAAAAAAGCAGCTCAGCTCCAGAGAAAGCAAATGGGAGCCTGGAATTTATTTTCTACCCATTTAATCAAGCGCCAGGGAAGGAGTTGGATGTGCTGGCCCCTGATTTCACATTTGTTTCTCTGCCTGACTGAGCGCCAAAGCCTCAGCAAAGGCTTAGAGAAGTCCTTTCACCACAAAGAAAAAGTGGCTCGGAAGAGGTGGAGGGAGATCAAGCACCCAATTTCTTCTTGCTGAAGAACCAGAGTCACTCGTGGAGAGGTTTGATCCCTGCTCTGGAACAGATATTTCCACCTGCTGGATCCATGCTGCCTCCCACCGTTCTCCCACTGCAGCACTTCCCAAGGATTGTGGCTAAATGGGATTTCAACTCCCCCATCTTTATCTCAGCCTGGTGACAGCTGACCAAGCCTCAGTCTGCTTCTTTCTCACTCTTGAAAAACCATGTTCACATTTATATATCTCCTTTTTCCCAGCTGCTGTGCCAGCCTGATCCTCTCCTGTTCATTCTTCCCGTTTTTCTGTCTTGCTTGGTGAGGCCCAGGTGTGTTTTAAGCACTGCAGTGGTGTTGCAGCCCCTTGAACAGGAATAACCTTCCCAGGCACTGCCTGGATCTCACTCAAGGCTGGCAGGAGGAGGATTTGACAGCCCAGGGTCAGGGCACAGCCACTCTGAATTTGTAGGAGAGTATTTACAAGGACACAGGGAGCAGATTATATCCCAACAGCAGGATAAGGTCTATAAAAGGAGAAACTCTCGACTTGCCCCATGCAGCACTTACCCAGCTGTCAAAAATCCTCTCTTTTCCTCTCTCTGCTGGTAATTAAATCACCGGCTTCATGTTACAAATCCTGGGCTTGGGAAGGCTCAGGCTGTGTCCTGTGAGGGGCTGGGGTGCTGGGGGATTTTGGGATGCTCAGACATCAGAGGGTTGCTCTGTGTGCTGATCCTGGAGCTTCATTCCTCCTCCAGCCTCTTCCCTTCACAATGCTCACACTCATGGAGTGTTTAAACACTCTGAATGTGACAAAAGTGGGATACAGGACAGGAACTGGCGTCCCAGTGTTGTCCAGTTGGAGCTCCAGGTTTCTTTCCAAGGGCCTGGAGTAACAGAATGGGGGGGAATGGCTTCCAACTGAGACAGGGTAGGTATAGATGGGATATTGGGGAGAACTCTTCCCTGCGAGGCTGGAGAGGCCCTGGCAAAGGAAAGCTGTGGCTGCCCCATCCCTGCGAGGGATCCAGGGCCTTCCACGGGTGGTGCCTTCATCCTTCCATGGGAACCCCTTCCCTCCTCCCCCTCCAGCCCCTTCTCAGCTTGGATGGGTACAGATATAGCTGTCTAGGGATGGAATAGATATGGTGAGTATGGGCATGGTTATGGGTATGGATATGGATATGGACATGGACACAGATATGGATATGGATGTGAATATGGATATGGATATGAACATGGACATGGACATGGACATGGACATGGACATGGATATGGATATGAATATGGATATGGACATGGACATGCACATTGATATGAACATGGATTTAGATATATGGACATGGATACAGATATGGACATGGATATGGATATGGACATGGATATGGACATGGATATGGATATGGATATGGATATGGATATGGATATGGACATGGATATGGACATGGACATGGATACAGATACGGACATGGATATGGATATGGATGTGGATACAGGTGGGAAATGAATTTGTAGAAAATTCATTAGAAAATTAGCTAGCTTCTTATTGTGATAGCGTAAATTATAACATCTGTATTGTCTCACCCTTCACATGAAACTAAAAATGGAATAAAAGTTTTTAAAACCCCTCTCAGTTACCCCATCTCTAAATCAAAAATCCTTAATCCAACAGATACAAACATGAATATGGATATACGTGCTAAGGACATAGATGTAGATTTTAGGGATATGGATGATATGGATATGGATATATAGACAGATACAGGTATAGCTAGAGATATGGATTACATGGATACAGATTATATGGATATGGTTATCAGTTTTATGGATATGGATGGGAATGACATGGGTGCAGCAAGAGATGCAGATACAGATACAAATAAAGTTAATATAGATATAGATGATAAGAAAATAGATGATATTGATAAAATTTAAATAGTCATGGACGTGGACATGGATGTGCATGCTGAGGATATGGATATAGACATAGATTTCATGGATATGGATATATAGACAGATGTAGGTGTAGCTACAGGTGCAGATTTTATGGATATAGATACAGGTTGGATAGATATAGATGTAAATTATATGGATATGCATACAAATTATATGGATGTGGTTATGAATGGCATGAAAATAGCTGCACATGCAGATGAAGATACAAATATGGATGATACAGATACATATGTAGATAAAGATAAGATAAAGAAAGATACAGATATAGATAATAGACCAAGGTATAGATATATAGATATAGGTATGGATATAGATATGGATCCAGGCATGATACCATGAGAAAAGGATGCTATTTTGGGCCACTCAGCCCCTGCTTATGGGGAGAAAAGCTCACCCCAATCTGAGAAATGAAGGGGAGGGAAGGGGAGGGAAGTGGAGCTGTCCCACTGGAAGCTCCTGCAAAAGCCCCTGCTGGGACAAAAGGCATTCGTTACATTAATTGGTGCTGGAGATAGCGCCCAACAAATGAAAGTTATTAAAGGAAGGGAGATGGATGGAGCTCAAGGCATCCGTTTGTTTTGCCAGCGCCAAATTCATTTCCAGAAAAAGCCCTTATCAATTCCCAGGGAATAGTTTGCCCTGTCAGTGCCGAGCGGGTGTTAATGTTCTTTACAGCCCCGTTTGAGCTGCTGCAGTGACACCAATCTAAATAAGGGAGGAAGGAAGGCTTAATCAGCCTGTCACTGACCAGTTATTAACATTTGAGAACAAGGGCATTAAAGGAGAAAATTCTGAGAGGTCAATTTGTACTTGAGGAGGGAAGCCAAAAAGATAAGGAGGAGAGCAGCCACATGCTCCAGGCAGCGGTCACGGTGCCGGCCACGAGAGAGGGATGGATCCGCCTGCCCCAGGGACACCAGGAGGCACAAAGGACACAGGGATGGCCCAGCCCGGACCCACACTGAGGTGTCCCCACACCGAGGGTCTCCAGCTGCCACCCAGCTCCCCCCTGCCCTTGGCAGAGGTTCCCCCTCCCTCTCTCATTGCGGTTCCTGCGCCCCAGAGCGGCTGCGATTGCTCTGACAGCCCCGTGGGATGAAAGCTGTGTGCTTAGATATGGTTTATCCCTTCCAACCCCTGATGATAATCCGGGATTAGTCCTCCCTGGATATGATTACGTTTTGCCCGCTCTCTTTGAAATGACTCCGTTCTGGCCCTTTTTGCTGCCGCCTGTCCCACCAACCCTCAGGAAAGTGGTTTGCCAGGTTCTGATTAAGCCCTGCTCACAGCAAAGTCCCCCCAGGATCCCAAATGACCTGACATGTGTGTCCCTCATGGGCTGCACGGGATCTCATCCCTGCTCCAGAGCTTGGCACCCTCCTCCAAACACCCATCACCCTCACGTCCCCATGGGGACCATGCAGAGACCTGGTGTATATTCCATAAATTCACCTTCCATAATACAAAAGCTCTGCTGATGCCTCTGGCCCTCGCTTCTGCAGGCAGCTGGATCTGTGGAGAAACATCACCCAGGCTCCACAGGGGAGCACAGAGCCACCTGGGAAGGCGGCTCCATGTTGGATTTATTCTCTCTCTGTATTGCTGGGCCATCAAAGGATCTGTGTGGGAGCTCTCTGGCTGTTTGCAGGAGCAGCAGCAGAGCCAGCAGCTGTCCCTCAAACCACTTCTCCAGGGGAAAGGAAAAGGGAGGGAAATAAAAACCTCAAAATGAAAAAGAAAAAAAAAGGAAAATCAAATTTGAAGCTGAGCAGCCAGGAGGGCCAGAATTCCTAGTGTGATTCCTTATTTTAAGAGAGGAGATGAATGGAATGGAATGGAATGGAATGGAATGGAATGGAATGGAATGGAATGGAATGGAATGGAATGGAATGGAATATGTTGGATTGAGTTGGAAGGGACCTCCAAAGATCATCCACTCCACCCCCTCTGCAATGAGCAAGGATGTTCCTTTTGTTCTGTTTTCAAGCCCAGTGCTCACAGGGAATATGATTTCCAGTGCCTGGACCCTGGCAGGCCTCAGGATGCTCGTTAGGATGGCAGTGCCTCTGGTGGGAAATGTAAATCCTACAACAACAACCACTGGAAGGGACTCTTGGCTGGGAGGAGATTTGGGGTGCAGCATTTCCATTGTGGAGCTGCCCCCAGCTGTGTTACACAGAGCAGTTCCTGCCATGCACAGAGCTCCATCCATGTGACTGGGGGGCTCCAAAGGTGCAGGGATGCACCCAGGACCAGGCTGTGGATGAGAAACAGCCAGCACCCTCCAGCCTTTGGGACAATACCTTGTCCTCCTCATTTAACTCATTTTTCCTTTCTCCACACAGCCAGGACCCCTCCAAGCCCTGCTGGAAGGTTTTACTGTGTTTCACACCATTTTGCCAGGATTTCCCTCTTTCCCTCTTCTCCCCTCATCCCAGATGCCCAGCCCATAATAACTGACCCAGCACCATTAACACAGGGAAAATCATTGAATCTGGGCAAGTGCAAAGGACAGCTGTTAATTTTGATGGAATTTTTTGCCAGGGAGCATCCAACCCCTCCAGTCCTAGGCTTGGCACAGCCCTGACATCCCTGGAAGGGGTTTGGGGACCAAATGAGGATGTTTAGTCCTTAATATCTCACAGGAAGGGAAAAAAAAATAACACCAAGCCTCCAGTCTTGGTCCTCATTTCTCTGATGGCCCCTCTTGGAAGATTTGAATTCATGAAAGATGGTTTTAATACCCGCTGTGCCGCAGGGAGATTTGTTTGGTGACAGCTCGTGTTAAAGTCAAGCCCAATCCCCCTGCCAAATAAATGAACCCAAAAGTTGGGCTCCCCTCGCCAGGCTGGGGAGGGCGGCGGGGGAGATGGATGGGTTTTATTATTGCCATTATGTCAATTATTATTATTATTATTTATTGGGCAAATGGAAGGAGGCAAAGCAATTCCTTCTGCCGGTCCCAAGGCCCAACTGGCAGGGCTGGCTGGGGATGATGGAGGAGCAGCACAATAACAGCAAATTATAAATCATCGCCTTTTGTTTGTCACTGAGTGCTGCGAGTCAGGGATGCACCCTCCTTCCACTTCCCAAAAAACGGGGGCTGGAGGAAAAGTGGCAGGGTACTGATCCCAAATCCAGCAGGGATGGCGTGGCCATCACACCCCAAGTGCCCCCAGCACACGTGGGGTGAAGGAGCCGGGTTTGCCTGGATGAGCTGGCCCAAACAGCCACTCAAAGTGTGGAATTTGGCTTCCCTTTCCTCATTAGAGCTGATTACACTAATTGACATGTTTGTTTACAATGGGATATATTTTGTTGTCCTTTTGCTTCCCCAACTTTGTTATTTTTTGGAGCTAGAACAATGTGGTTGTTGCCAAAGAGTTGGAAAAGGAGCAGATCTCCAGGGAATGGCCACACCCTCCTGCAAGGCAGGGCTGGGATGAGCGAGACTTCTATACCAAAGGCCCTTGAACCCAAATCCTTTTGCACCAAACACACTCAAATCTTTTCAGCACAGGACTTCTTTTCCAAAGTGCCCCAAGCCTGTTCTAAAGGATTAACTGCCTCCTGGTGCCCCAGCCATGACTTTCCATGAGGAAATTTCCCTGCATTCCCTGTTTTCCCCCATGGAATTGCACATCTTGCTCTCACCCCACCATTAGATGTGGCTAGCCCCTGTAAAGCGGAGATGCAGAGATGCTGGAAACTGGAGGAAAATGGGATACGGTACCCAAATATGGGATGTGGTATCCAGATATGGGATATGGTACCAAATATGAGATATGGTACCCAAATATGGGATGTGGTACCCAAATATGGGATATGGTACCCAAATATGGGATATGGTACCCAAATATGGGATATGGTACCAAATATGAGATATGGTATCCAGATATGAGATACAGTACCCAAATATGGGATATGGTAACCAAATATGGGATATGGTACCCAGATATGGGATACAGTACCCAAATATGAGATATGGTACCCAGATATGGGATACAGTACTCAAATAATGGGATATGGTGCCCAAATATGGGATACAGTACCCAAATATGGGATATGGTGCCCAGAGCAGCTCAGAGATGCTTTTCCCATGCCTTGGATTGAGGCTCCTCTGGGCTGGAGCCCCTCAGCCGAAGCACAGCTGCTGAGCAGTTCAGGTTTTCAGGCTCTGCAGCAGTGAGACACGGGCGTTCACACACTCTGATCCTCAAAACTGAAATAAATGATCCCCTGGGCTGGACCAGGGCCGTGGCAGTGCAGTCCATTTGGGAGCTCTGCCGTGGAAGTGTCCCCAGCCCGCCGGGGCGCGTCGGGAACAGCCACATTACCACCTCAATCAGCATTAAATCCCCGATCAGCCTGGCTGGGTTCTGAACATCTCCCATCTAAAGGTCGGGCAAATCATCTGCTGTGGAGGCACGGGGAGGGAGCAGCGGGGAAATGGTGCCGGCACGGAGGGATCGAGGGACATCGGAGCATCCTCAGATCTGCTTCGGGCTCCTGGGGCTCTCTGAGGATTGAAAGGAGCAAGCCAACCCCTGAGGCCTTCTCAAATCCAACACATTCAGAGTTTTTTCGAAAAGAAATTTAAAAAAATAATTTTAAAAATAATAGAAAAGAGGGTGATGCAACAGGAACATGGCACTGTCTGGAGGAAGAAGTATGATTGAAGTGGAATCTCTTATCCGTACATCTTAGAGGTGAAATTTAAGGCAAAATGGAGCTTATTTTCAGTCAAAAGCTGAAACCTGAAACCTTCCAGCAGAAAAGGAGCAGGAACACAGCTCTGTTCCAGCCAGACTCAC